>NW_024080635.1:4585270-5008635 GCF_003009895.1 Hyaena hyaena | reverse complement strand
AAAAAAAAAAAAAAAAAAAAAAAAAAGAAATCCTATTATTGTTAAGGCTGGGCTATAGTAATATAAGTGGCAATTTATTGCATTTGCATAGTTGTCATCTTGCTCCCTTGCCTGTTTTATTTTTTATTTTATTTTTTAATGTTTATTTATTTTTGAGAGAGAGACAGAGTGCAAGCAGGGGAGGGGCCGACAGAGAGGGAGACACAGGATCTGAAGCAGGCTCAGGCTCTGAGCTATTAGCACAAAGCTCCATGTGGGGCTCAACCTCAAAAACAATGAGATCATGACCTGAACTAAAGTCAGACACTTAACCAACTGAGCCACCAGGTGCCCCGCTACCTTGCCTGTTTTAAAATAAAGTAGATGTCAGAATACTTTAGCCTGAGAAATATATTTTTATTTAGTGCTCATTTGTTGTAGACTCTTCACTACTTTCAGCCTAAGCCCCACCTCATACTGTCAGTGCATGGAGAATGATTCTGTCTAGTCTTGTAGGAAGAGGAGGTTTGGGGTGAGGGAGACTGGTGTCTGAGAACTTATTTCTATTACTACTATAAAAATCCAAATAATCTACATCTGAATCACATGCTCAAACAGAAAAGGGGAGATAGGGAATAAGAAGCATTAGAAATCACCAGCTCTTCTCCATGTCTGACCACACCAGTCCATCAGTTGGCTCTTTTCTTTATATCCTTGCAGGTGGTGAGGATCCTGGGAAATTGAACCATGCCATGTTAAAGAATGGCCATACCACCCCCATAGGGAGTGCCACATCTTCTAGTCCAGTCCAAGCAGAGGAAGAGTCAGGAAGAATAGCAGGTCTCAGGAAACCGGTTCCAGAAGAGGAACCAAAGAAGCGACTAGGTAAGAAACTCTTGATTTTTGAGTGTAAGAGCCACGATCATTCTTGTCTTAACTCAGGGTTTTGCTAGAGCCATGGGAGAAATAAAATCCAGAGGGAATTCTGTGTTCCTCTAGCAATTCCTCAACTAGTTGCAGTTTTAAGTGGAATTTTCCTTTTCTCATTCTCGCATTCACAAAATAGCTAATTTGTAATTCTCAAGGACGGAAGGGGATGTTAAGCATCAGATACCAGTAGGACTTTTTTGCGCTACACTTTCCTCCTCCTGCACCCACGGGATTCTATGCCTCCTCTGGTTGCCTGGCTCTTGTGTGAAGAATCACTACCATACAGGCCTCTCTTACTTTGAGATTGTGATTGAGAAAGTGTCCTATACCTTAAGTATGTGGAGGTTGGGAAACTTTGCCTGTAAACTCATCGACACATCAAATAATGGATGTAGTTGACCATAAGTCTACAGATGCGTTAGCTTTTTTCAGTCTATCTTGTTACTCTTTTTTCCCTTTTAAATCGTATCTGTCACTATTACACAGGCTCAACCGGAAGCCAGCCTAATTCCGAAGCAGAGTCCGTTCCTGAGAATGCATCCAAACAGCCTTTACTTCCCCCTAAAAGGCCCTTGTCCTCTTCTCACGAAGCAAATGAAGGGCAAGCCAAGGATGCCACTTCCTCTGGCGGCGCAGCAAGATCCATCTCCTCCACCTCCACTGCCGCCTCCACCTCAGCACCTGCCGCTGCCACTGCTGCCACCAAGCCAGCAAAAACTGTTAGTTCCTCTGTGCCCCCCTCCCCAGCACCCAGGACTCTGCCTGCCGCTCCTGCCAGCATTAACACTACTGCTACCCCGAGCCTCACTCATGCGGTCTCTGCCAAGCAGCCCCCTATCCCTCCCCCTAAACCAACTCACAGAAATAGCAACCCCGTCATTGGTAAGTAGAAGTCTTTAGGTTGCCAATGCTTTGAGTTTGGTTTGGTTTGAGTTTGGATGGTTGTTTTATTGGAAAACTGGTACAATACTGATTTGGTCTCAGAGAGTTCTCCATCTCGTGTCCCTTTGGATGCCCTCATTATGGAGAAAAGTCTTGAGAATGAGGCAGACAGCTAGGAATGAAAACAGACAGGGAACAGATATCACTAAAATTCAGTTCCAGCTGGTCGGGAGTGGTGGGGAATATCTATTATCCTAAACCAATGTTTCTGAAATACTGTTTAGAGTTGGGGGACTGGACATGTGAAGACCACAACAGGTTCTGACCTGCATAGAGAAAAGGGGTTTCTGGGTTTTTTTTAACCTACTTTAAACCACCAGTGTCCCCTTTTAGCATGAGCCCAATGGATAAACTTGTGTTTATATAGATGCTTGTGTAATTTAAGATTCAGTATCTGGCATAATACCTTGATGCAAACTGCAAAAGATATTATTCAAAGTGTCCTGATAAGATCATGTTTTTATCTTGGGAAGAGTCAAGAATGCTACTCAAAAAAAAAAAAAAAAAAAAAAAAAAAAAAAAAAAAAAAAAAAAAAAAAAAAAAAAAAAAAAAAAAAAAAAAAAGAATGCTACTCTTAATAAAATAAGTAGTAGAAGAAAGAAAACTGGGAAGATAACCAGTACACTTTTATCAGTTCAGTAAATTTTTTAAAGTTTATTATTATTTTGGGGCTCCTGGGTGCCTCAGTCGGTTAAGCGTCCGACTTCGGCTCAGGTCATGATCTCACAGTTTGTGGGTTCAAGCCCCGCATCTGGCTCTGTGCTGACAGTCAGCTCAAAGCCTGGAGCATGTTTCAGATTCTGTATCTCCCTCTTTCTCTCTGACCCTGCCCTGCTCACGCTGTGTCTCTCTCTCTCTCATAAATAAATAAAACATTAAAAATTTAAAAAATAATAATAAAGTTTATTATTATTTCGAGAGAGAAAGAACTGGAGAGGGGCAGAGAGAGAAGGAGGGAGAATCCCAAGCAGGCTCCACGCTGTCAGCACAGAGCTCAAAACAGGGCTGTCTCACAAATTGTGAGATCAAGACCTGAGCCGAAATCAAGAGTCAGATGCTTAACCTACTGAGCCACCCAGGCGCCCAGTTTAGTAAATTTTTTTATTTTCACCTAAAGTCCTGTGTAGGTCTGCTTTTCTTTACATAAATACAGACTCTCTTAGAGGAAATTATGAGAAGGGGGGAGAGGAAGGAAGGTACTTTTTTTTTCCCCAGGAAAAATGATACAAGGCTTAGTACTGCTTGAAGTTCTTGTTCATGATTGAAGGGAGGAATAAAGTACACTCGTTAAACAGTTAATACGCCAGCTTGTGTGGGTTGATGAGAACCCTGAAAAACAGGCTTAGAATTCATTGAGTTTGACAGGTTGGAGTAGCTTGATTACAAAAAGGATGGCGGTTATTATTGTTACCACCACCCTAGATGGACAGTCTGTGTTGACTTATCTCTGAGGAACCTGAGCTGCTTTCATATGCTTGCTGTCAGAGCCTCCTTGTGAAGGAGGAAGCTGATTTTATCTATTATATGGTTAGGGCAATTACAACGTGAAGAAGTTGTGACTCACTCAAGGTTGTAGTTAATGAGAGATAGAAACCAGACATAGGCTTTTCAGCTCTTGAGCCCCAGCTTCTGTCCTGTACACCGATATTCTCGAACTGCTGTCTAGACAAGCTCTCACCTCGATCACCTGGAGGACTTGTTGAAACACAGATTGCTGGGCCCTGTCCTTAGAATTTCTGAATCAGTAAATCTAGGGTGGGACTGAGAATTTGCATTTCTAATAAGTTCCCAGAGGATGCTGATGCTACGTATATGGGGACCTCACATTGAGAGCCACTTCTCTAAAGCAGTAATACTCCACTCTTTTCAGGGTAAGACAGTTGTAAAAAAATAATATGTGTACTGTATCCTGGACTGAACCATAGAGGCCATGCTTGGCCTAAGGTGAATAGCCCAAATAGGCCTTGTGATGAAGGGATCAACATCAATCCTGAGTGGTCCTCAGCAGAAGGAGAAAAATAGGACAGTTTTTTATAAGTTTTTATTAAGGTTAAATAAATTTGATTTAAAGGACTACCTTTTATTGTCAAATTATGACCTTCTTAATTCTTTTTTTTTTTTTTATGTTTATTCATTTTTGAGAGACAGAAAGAGAGTGCCAGCAGGGGAGGGGTAGAGACAAAGGGAGACACAGAATCCAAGGCAGGCTCCAGGCTCTGAGCTGTCAGCAAAGAGCCCAATATGGGGCTCAAACTCACAAACCGTGAGATCATGACCTGAGCCAAAGTTGGACGCTTAACCAACTAAACTGCCCAGGTGCCCCATGACCTTCTTAATTTTTTGATGTTAAAAAGCCATTTCTTTCATGAAATGATTATGTTCACAAATGGTATGCTTAATATTAAGTTTGAAAATATTAAAAGTTGACAACCTGAGGTTGGTTGAGATTTTCATTCTAATTGTATTGGTTCATGAGATCCAAACATTTGGAAACTACTGCTTTAGACATTGCTGTGTCTACTGGTAGACAAAACAGTATTAGGACTAAGTACTAATTAGAAATATTAGAACAGAGGGAGGACCATCATAAATAGCTGAACAGATGAAGGAAATGTGGACATTCTGGCATCTTCCTCACAGAACTACAACCAAGTGCCCTTACAAAGATAAATATAACAGTTCACTTCCTTAATATCTTGAGATTATATATATATATATATATATATATATATACCTTAAATCACCAAAGAAAATTTACCTTATCAATTCAAACAGTAAAATACTCAGATTTGGTGTTGTATGTATACGCAATGTTTTTCTAGAAAGTCTTTTAAAAATTTACTTAAGGGATGCCTGGGTGGCTCAGTTAAGTATTCAACTCTTGGTTTCCGCTCAGGTCATGATCTCACAGTTCTTGTTTTCTAACCCCTTGTCGTGCTCCACACTGACAGTGTAGAGCCTGCTTGGAACTCTTAATCTCTCTCTCTCAAAAATAAACTTTTTTTTTTTAACTTAAGATGTATAAGACTGTATGTTATTTATACTGGAATAAATTTTTAAGTGTACATTTGGGCATTTATAATATATAAAAAGCTAAAGGTTATTCAAATAATATGAAGCTAATTTATTCACAATTAATAAGTTATGATTATCTTACATATTTAAATTGCTTTCATGATTTAGCCTATGGGCAAGTAGGTATGCCTAATAAAATGTATCGTATATATAGTTAAAACTGAAAAAAACTTACTTATGGTAAATGACATTAAAACATGATCAAATCAGCTAACTTTTTACTTTGAATGCTACCAGTGGAGTGGGACTTAGGGCAAGTAGACTTTTATTCCAGGGGACCTCGAGGTGTTGCTCTCTAGATAAGACATATGGAACCACTTGAAAACAAGTGGTGTGACCAAATTAGAGGTTTGAGTGAAGGATTAGAGGTTAGTGATCAAGAGACCTACTATTTAATTATTTTGCAAGATTAGGCCCTGTGTGATGTGATAATCCATTCCTTAAAGGCCACTTGGGGCCCTCCAAAGGGACTTGGCTGAATCAAAACCTGAGTCTTTGTGGGTGTGAGGGAATCACATAAGGGTGTATACTGTCCTGATATAGGGTAGGAGTGTCTCATCCCATTAATGTGTATTGAGGATCCCCTATGTGCCAAGCACTATGCCCACCTCTGTGGATGTGCTAATGGAAACAAGGGTCACTCCATCATCAAGGAACCCATAGTATGGTGGGGACTGCAGATGAGGGTTCAGATATAAAGGCTAAGAGATATTGACCTAATAAAAATCACAAAGACAGTAGGATCTAGAGGATGGAGTCTAATGATGAGACCTGGGAACTAGCTGAGCCCTTGCCTATGTTTGTATGATCTTGGGCAGGTCACCTAATTTCTATGGCTTCAGTTTTTCCTTCTGTAAAATGGTAAAGATAATCTCCTGTATAAGGAGAATCTGAAGTCAAGAATAGCAGAGCACTTTGCATTTGCTATAAAAATTCGGGATGTCATTACTGCTAATTTTATAATGCAGAACTGAGATATCTAGATGTCATTATTTATCAAGCTGTGGTAACAATGCCTATAGTGTTTGGGTTTTGGTTTTGTTTTATTTTAGTGCTATCTTCATTTTTAAATTTTTTAATGGAGTTCTGTTAGATGAAAGAACTTATCCACATTCTTTATCTCTTCATATTAACTTTACATCAAGTCATAAAAAGTTGTCATGTATTAGAGCAAAGAAGTAGGAATAATTTCTCATCAGAGTATTAAAGTAGTGGTCTTCCTACACATCTATACATTTATTAGGCCTCCTAGATATCTAAATAGAAATTTCATTTTGGCATGTGATACCTAGGATGTGGCAAAGTCAAGAAATGGCTTGTTTGCCTAAAAGCTGAGAGTAAGCTCCGTTCTAATCTAGGCCTTAGGCTGGGTCCTCATTGTGAAGCCATCATAAATTGAGGTGTTGTTCTCTCTTTTCCAGCTGAACTGTCCCAAGCAATAAACAGCGGTACATTATTAAAACCGTCCCCACCTTTACCTCCAAAGAGAGGCATTCTGTCAACCTTGGTACCCACCTCGGAGTCTCCTGCTGCCACTGCCACCACAAAAGCACCATCTGATCAGAGAGAGAAGAGCACTGTGGGCTCTGAACCACCGTTGATGATCCCGCCTCCCTCACCGTCTCCCCCACTGCCTACTCATATACCTCCCGAACCCCCACGGTCCCCTCCATTCCCTGCTAAGACTTTTCAAGTTGTGCCAGAAACGGAGTTTCCACCTTCCTTCAACCTACCCCAGGAGGTTTCCCCGCAGGAAGATCAGAGAAAGGAAGTGCCCAAGAGGATGTTGGACCACAGCTTTGGAGAGCCCCATGTACCGTGTAGGCTGCCTCCGCTCCCACTGCATATCCGAATCCAGCAGGCCCTGACCAGCCCGCTTCCCGTGACTCCTCCCCTGGAGGGCTCTCACAGAGCTCATTCCTTGCTCTTTGAGTACAGTGACAACTTTTCTGAGGACAGCAGCACCCTGGGTCGGACCAGGTCGCTTCCCGTCACTATTGAAATGCTAAAAGTGTGAGTGCCTTTAAAGCTTGCCTTTTATTTCCTCTTCTTTACTCTAGGTAGCCCTTCTTGGGAAAAATTACTTAGAAAATATGAATAAATTTAAAGTAAGAATACTCAACAAATAAGACATGTTCTAAAATTTGGACATTATTTACTCGGCTGATTTCTATAACATTGTTTCCATAGCAGTCACAAACATCTGTACTTGAAAATTAAAACCACTTTATTTTTTGTACATGATACAAGGGAGGCAGTGTAACAGGGTACTCAAGGAGCACTGACCTTGGAGTAAAATAGCTCTGGGTTCAAATCCCAGCTCCACCTCTTCTTAGCTTGTAGTAGTGTATGTTACTTAACCTTTCTGCTCTTTTGGCCAGCTGGAGATTTGCCTTACTAGGTAAAAGAATCGCTACAGAGCTGATGCAGCATACTGCTTCTTAGTTGCTTTGCCATAATCTTTGCTGGTACAGTTTTTTTTACTTCCTGGAACGAGACCATTTAGGAGCTTGAGATAGACTAAGTCAGTTTTATGCCTGCACAATGGAAGGGGGAGAGGTTAGTTTTTATCTTTACTTCTCTTTGCTTCCTTGGATTAGATTATCATTTTGTGCTACTCCATTGTTAAACCAAGGGAAATAAATGGGTTAAATATCTTTATTGTATATCTTCCATGAGCCAGGTACAATGTTAGATGCTCTGTGGTCTTCTCATTTAATCAGCCCCAAACAAACTTTCATCTCACATGTAGATCATTAGGACCCTGTGTGCCAAACACTAATACAGTCTAGAATTTATCTGTTTGTCACAACAAGCCTTGGACTTAGGTATCATTCACATTTACAAAAAAAGCTAAATAACTTACAAGCTAATGAATAAGTTGTAGAGCTAGGATTTGACCCCAGAGTCTTTTAGATTAATAGCTGCTAAAAAGTTTTTTAGCAAGATGGTTGAAGTTAAGGGAAGAAATAAATATTTTCATTTGTGGAATTTTCCATAGTTATTCAGTACTTTGCCATGTAAATCAGTTACCTGTTATGTTTCTGAAAGGAAAATATAATTATATTAATTTGTTAGTCCAGACGATGAAGAGGAGGAGGAGCAGACCCCTCCATCTGCAGTCACTGAAGATGTGACATCTACCTCAGCTGTTCCTAAACTATCACAGTGTCTGCAGGAAGAGGAGGAAGAGAAGGAGAGTGACTCTGATTCAGAAGGTCCCATTCAGTACCGAGATGAAGAGGATGAAGATGAGAGCCATCACAGTAAGAAAGGGAAAAAGCAAAGGAGGAAATTATCTTACCGATAAGGCTGGTCTTAGCAAATATAAGATGAATGGAGATAGGCCCCCTCTCCCATCCAGTCATCTGCCTAACTGACCCTGGAGGCCATTGCGAAGGATCCTTGTCCCTGCTCTTCCCACCATTCTAACAAGGCAGTGAGAAGCCAAGTAGATTGAGTCATGTAGGTTTTTATTTGCTTGTGACTGAAAAATCATTTACCTTGATGGTATTAAAGAATTTGGAGTAGAAGAAAGCTGGTATTTGAGCTGTGTTGAAAAGACATAGTGATGCTCTGCTTTAGTCTCATGAACTTACTGTGTCCGTCTGTGGGGCAAAGAAAAATCCATGTGCATGTATGCAGATCCTCAGATAATGGAATCCTCATCCCTAAAAGTGAGAAGGCAGCTTTAAGAACAGGAATCTTTGGAGGAACCTGGGTGGCTCTGTCAGTTGCTGTCTGTGCTGACAGCTCAGAGCCTGGAGCCTTCTTTGGAAACTGTGTCTCCTTCTCTCTCTCTGCCCCTCCCCCACTCTCACTCTGTCTCTCTCAAAAATAAACAAACATTAAAAAAAATTTAGAATAGGAATTTTGGGGCACCTGGCTGGCTCAGTCCATGGAGCATGTGACTTTTAATCTCAGGATCATGAGTTTAAGCCCCACTTTTGGTATAGAGCTTACTTTAAAACAACAACAACAACAACAACGAATGGTCATCTTAGGAGGTGTCTTATTGCAAATGCCTTTATTGCTGTAATTCAGAGGCTGTCCCATGTTTAAATTCTCTCTCCTCTAGCAGCTCTTCCTTAGAAGGAATGTAAAGGAATGTTGAAGGGAGAAGATATGTTTAGCCCAGCTGAATCCATCTGACTAACTAGATTTTTAGAGGTCTTCAGCTTTACTCCCCACCTGCACATAAGCTAAGTTATCTGGAGGCCAAGTAGAAAGCTGAGAGTTGACATTCTGTTTGTTCAGACTCTCGCCTAGTTAAAGATTGAGCCTGAGCCTTAGTGCCTACTTTGTTTTCTTTCCCTTGTGCAAAGGTGCTCTGGCCAACAAAGTAAAGAGGAAGGACACACTGGCAATGAAGCTGAACCACAGACCCAGTGAACCAGAGTTGAACATGAATTCCTGGCCTCGGAAAAGCAAAGAGGAGTGGAATGAAATACGGCACCAGATTGGGAACACACTTATCCGGTAGGCTTTTGCTTAGAACAGGTGGATTTTATTTGGTTTTGCCAGTAGGTGTGTTAGAGACTTTGTGGTGGAGTATTCACTTCTCTTCTTTTCTTTTTTGATTTTAGAAACAGCATAATTTTAAAAAATATTCATTGTACACAGTTGTATATCCTCTTGGAACTTGAAAACTAAGGAACCAAATGGCTCTTGGAGCTTTAAACCATGAGGTAGACATAAATATGGGTGTAAAAAAGTTTCTAGGGGCGCCTGGGTGGCTCAGTCTGTGGTTAAGCATCCGTCTTTGGCTCAGGTCATGATCTCACTGTTTGTGAGTTTGAGCCCTACATTGAGCTCTCTGCTCTCTACCCAGAGCCTATTTCGGATTCTCTGTCCCCTTCTTTCTCTGTCCCTCCTCTACTTGCGTGCACTCACTCTCTTCCTCTCTATCTCTCTCAAAAATAAGTAGACGTTAAAAAAAATTTCTTGGGGTGCCTGGGTGGCTCAGTCGGTTAAGCGTCCGACTTCAACTTGGGTCATCATCTCACGGTTTATGAGTTCGAGCCCCGCATTGGGCTCTGTGCTGACAGCTAGCTCAGAGCCTGGAGTCTGTTTCAGATTCTGTGTCTCCCTCTCTCTCTGACCCTCCCCTGCTCACGCTGTCTCTCTCTCTCAAAAATAAATAAAACATAAAGAAAAAAAAGTTTCTAGAGAATCTGACTCAGTCAGTAGAGCATGCAACTCTTGATCTGGGGGTCCTGAGTTCAAACCCCACACTGGGCATGGAGCTTACTTTAAAAAAAATTTTTTTTTTAGTTTCTGGAGAATTCAGATGGTTCCCAGGCCAGCAACACTCCTCTGTCATTTATCCAGTTACTCAGCTATGAGGTGCCAACCCAATTAAAAATCACACCCATATTTTTCATTGTGTCTGTTTCACATGTTCCATGTATCTGCCTTCAGCATTTCAAAGTGTTAGTATATTTTTCAAGTCAAGTAGAACCAAAAGCATAGAGAAACTGAATGCAGGCCAGCTTCCTGCACAGATAATGTACACGAAGTCCAGGTATATAGACAGCCATTGGACCAACTCAGATGTTTGTCTTGGTGGAGTGAGGAAAAGGAAGTAGAACTCTTGGCATATCCTTAACAAAATAATTAAGTTAGGGTGTTCATTAATTGAGATATATTCTTTCCTGCCTCAGACACCCGGCTTTGCTGTTGCCCAGGATGGCAATCTTTTTTTTTTTTTTTTTTTTTTAATATTTTTTATTTATTTCTAGGAGAGAGAGAGAGAGACAGCGTGAGCAGGGGAGGGCCAGAGAGAGAGGGAGCCACAGACTGAAACAGGCTCCAGGCTCTGAGCTGGCAGTCAGCACAGAGCCCGACGCGGGGCTCGAACTCACAAACCGTGAGATCATGACCCAAGCGAAAGTCGGACGCTCAACCGACTAAGCCACCCAGGCGCCCCCAGGATGGCAATCTTAATACAGAGCTGAGGCCCTCTAGGTGTCGGCAAGAGACTATCAACAATAGGAATTAGTTAAGACTGGGAACCTTTGATAACAGATTTTTTGGGTGCCTGGGTGGCTCAGTCAGTTAAGAGTCCAACTTCAGCTCAGATCATTATCTCACGGTTTGTGAGTTCAAGCCCTGCAGCAGGCTCTGTGCTTATAGCTTAGAGCCTGGAGCCTGCTTCCCATTCTGTCTGTCTGTCTCTTTCTCTCTCTCTCTCTCTCTCTCTCTCTCTCCCCCCCCCCAAAAATAAACAAACATTTACAAAATCTTTAAATATTTACAGATAAATCTGACAAAAGATTATGTAAGACTTACATACAGCAAAGTATAAAATCCTGCTGAAGAAAGTAAAGAATCGGGCGCCTGGGTGACTAAGTCAGTTGGGCGTCCGACTTCAGCTCAGGTCATGATCTCACTGTTCGTGAGTTTGAGCCCCGCATTAGGCTCTGTGCTGAGAGCTAGCCCAGAGCCTGGAGCCTGCTTCCAATTTTCTGTCTCCCTCTCTCTCTGCCTCTCACTTGCTCTGTCTCTCTTGCTCTCAAAATTAAATGAACATAAAAAAATTTTTTTTAAGTAAAGAAGAATCAAATAAATGGAGAGAAATATATTCATGGATCAGAAGTCTCAAGTATTATAACATATCAATATGTACAATTCCAATCAAACTACCCTTCAGAAGGCTTTTATTTTAATTGGCAAACTGATTTTAAAATTCTTATGGAAATACAAAATACACTTGAGTAACCAAAGCAACTATGAAAAAGAACAGGGTTGGAGGAGTAACACAATATGATTTAAGACAGATTATAGGGGTGCCTGTCGGCTCATTCAGTTAAACATCATACTTCAGCTCAGGTCATGATCCCACGGTTTGTGGGTTCGAGCCCTACATCAGACTCTCTGCTGTCAGTGCAGAGCTTACTTCAGATCCCCTTTCCCCCTCTCTCTCTGCCCCTCCCCCACTTTCTCTCTCAAAAATAAACTTTAAAAAAAAGACAGATTACAGGGTTCCTGGGTGGCTCAGGTCATGATCTCACGGTTCGTGGGTTTGAGCCCCGCGTCGGGCTCTGTGCTCACAGCTCAGAGCCTGGAGCCTGCTTCAGATTCTGTGTCTCCCCCCTCTCTGCCCCTCCCCACCTCAAGCTCTGTCTCTCTCTCTCTCAAAAATAAATAGGCATTTAAAAAAAATTTTTTTAAAAACAAAGATTATAGGGACACCTGGGTGGCTTAGTTGGTTAAGCATCCAACTTCAGCTCAGGTCATCATGATCTTATGGTTCATGAGTTCAAGCCCTGAATTGGGCCCTGTGCTGGCATTAGGGAGCCTGCTTGGGGTGTTCTCTGTCTCTCCCTCTGCCCCTCCCCTGCATTCACTCATGAGCTCTGTCTCAAAATAAACTTAACTTAAAAAGATTATAAAGTAGGGGCGCCTGGGTGGCTTAGTCGGTTAAGCGTCCGACTTTCACTTAGGTCATGATCTCGCGGTTCGTGGGTTCAAGCCCCGCATCGGGCTCTGTGCTGACTGCCAGCTCAGAGCCTGGAGCCTGTTTCAGAGTCTGTGTCTCCCTCTCTCTCTGACCCTCCCCTGCTCACGCTGTCTCTCTCTCTCTCTCCTAGAAATAAATAAAAATATTAAAAAAAAAAAAAAGATTATAAAGTAAAAGTAACCTAATCAGTGTGGTGTTGACATAAAGATAGATAAACCACACAGAAAGGAGAGCCCAGAAATATACCCACCTATATATGTACAGCCCATTTTTGACAGAGGTACAAAGATAATGGAGAAAGGATGGTATTTTCAACAAATGGTGCCAGCATAAAAATTACTTCAGTCCATCCCTTGCATTATATATAAAAAATTAACTCAAGGGGCGCCTGGGTGGCTCAGTCGGTTAAGCGTCCGACTTCAGCTCAGGTCATGATCTCACAGTTCATGGGTTCTAGCCGCATGTCGGGTTCTGTGCTGATAGCTAGCTCAGAGCCTGGAGCCTGTTTCCGATTCTGTGTCTCCCTTTCTTTCTGACCCTCCCCTGCTCACAGGGTCTCTCTCTCTCTCTCTCTCTCAGGAAAAAAAAAAAAAGAAACATTAAAAAAATTAACGCAAAATGAATCCTAGGTTTAAGTATGAGGGCTAAAACTACAAAACTTCTAGCAGAGTTAGACAAAGATTTCTCAGCTATGATTTCAAAGGCATGATTCTTAAGAGAAAAACATTGATAAATTGCACTTCATCTAAATTAAACATTTTTCTTCTTTGAAAGACACTAGGGGTGCCTGGATGAGTCAGTCGGTTAAGCCTCCAACTCAGGCTCAGGTCATGGTCTCGCAGTTCGTGAATTTGAGCCCCATGTTGGGCTCTGTCCTGATAGCTTGGAGCTTGGACCCTGCTTCAGATTCTGTGTCTCCCTCTTTCTCTCTGCCCCTCCCGTGCTCACGCTGTCTTCCATTCCTCTCTCTCAAGAATAAATAAACATTTAAAAAAAAAAAAAGACACTGAAGAGAAGTAAAAAACAAGCCACAAACTGGGAGAAAATATTTGTGAATCATGTATCTGATAAAGGAAAAGGTGTGGAGAAGATTTCAAAGAAGAAAATATAGATGGCAAATAAGCATATTGAAAGATGCTCGACATCATTAGTAATTAGGGAAATGCAAACCAAAACCACAGTGAGAAACCACTACAAGCCCACTAGGCTGGCTAAAATTGTACAATTTACAAGACTAATAATACCAAGAGTTGCTAAGGATAAGGAGCAGCTGGATTCTCATACACTGGTGGTAGGAATGTAAAATAGTAGAACTATTTTAGGAAACATTTATAAATTCTTTTTTAAAACTCAAACATATGATCCAGCCATTCCATTAGCTATTATTTGTAATAGCCACCCAGGAAAATTAGAAACAACATAAATATCCACCAAAGGGCAAATAGAGGAACAAATCGCGGTGTCCTCATTCAGTGGGATACTGCACAGAAATAAAAAGCAACAAACTCTTTATAATGTTACAACTTGAGTAGAGCTCAGTAATTATTCTGAAAGAGAATTGACCAAAAAAAAAAAAAAAAAAGCACATACTATATTTTATGTAAAATTTTAGGAAATAAAAGCTATAGGTACATAAAGCAGGTGATTGTTTGCTAGGGGCAGGGAGATTGAAATTAATAAAAGGAAATGAGGGGCCCCTGGGTGGCTCTGTTGGTTCAGTATCCCACTCTTGATTTCAGCTCAGGTCATAATCTCATGGTTTGTGAGTTCAAGCCCCACATCGGGCTCTGTGCTGACAGCTCAGACCCTGGAGCCTGCTTCCGATTCTGTGTCTCCATCTCTCTGCCCCTTCCCCACTCACACTCTGTCTCTCTCTCTCTCTCTCAAAAATGAATAAACGTTCAGAAAAAAAGAGAGAGAGACAACCTTAAATTCCAGTGGTTGCTAAATCACTGGTTTAAAAATCAAAAGAAAGACATCGGAGTTGTGAGAACGACTGTAAAAATAGATACATTAAAATCTCAGTCCTCATTCTAGTTGTCGGAGTCAGAATTTCTGTTACATGTGTTGAGGGCCTCTGCCCCTTCCATGCGTCTTTGTGGGGGCTTCATTTACAGGTGAGCACACCCAGGACCTGCCTGGGCCCGGTAACATCAGAGCCAGAACTGGACTCTTGGCCTCCTGTTTGCATGTGATATCTCTATTAACACTTTCAACGTGAAAATTGTTTCATAAACAATCAGATAAACAGACAAAATACCAAAACAGTTTGAAAATGTATTGCTTTCGTGCTAATGTAGGGGCTAACACAAGCTGAGAGCAAAACAAATCTGAATACGCGGGATTGGGAGGTTTAACGTGGACAATCCCCTTATTTATTTCCTCTTTAGACGACTGAGTCAAAGACCAACACCAGAAGAACTAGAACAGCGGAATATACTACAACGTGAGTCCAGCTATGGGTATAAAGTGGTACTTTTCTTTGTATATTTCTGACTTTAACACACATACCAGAGTGGAGAAGAGAAGCATTTCCTACAAGGGCCAAGGAGAGGGTGTTCCGCCCAGGAGGGACTAGTCATATATTTTCCCAGGAAGGAACAGAACTCCCCCAAGCTTCCTTTACAAGATATCATTATAGTATTGCTTAGTGTACTGGGAACCTCCAGAAAATTCTGGTCCCGTGTTCTCACAGCATGCTCAGAGCACCGTGGCCCATGTGGGAGGGCATGACAGCTTGTGGTGGGCACTGCCCATGTGGGAGGGCATGACAGCTTGTGGTGGGCACTGCCCAACTTGCAAGGTCATGGCTCTGCATTCGGAGGGGGCCTTCCTGTTCCTAGTGGACTTTGAGGGCGAGGGCCCAAAGCGAGGCCCAGATGTAGGAGTGTCCCACCTTGTTCATTTCTTACGACTTTGGGACACCTAAAGTCACAAAATAGGACCGTGGGTTTCATTGACTTTCTGTGTACATAATTAACTTCCTAAAATAACATGCGATCTAATATACATTTGATTTCGTTTTCCAGATTGTGGGGTGAGTTTTTCCCTTAAAAGCCACCACACTGAGAGGACTAGGCTTCATAGAGTTACTTGTGGGCATGCTCAGTCTGCCCAGTCCACCCCTGTTCTCTCATTACTACGTGGATATATACAGCTTAGTAACCAAGTGAATTTTAAACTTGGGAACCTTTATAGACATATCACGTGAGACTTAGTGTGGTTTCCATTCTTCATTCTTGGTGGTTGCTCTTGAGCAAGAATCTGCAGAGTTTTTCTAAAGGGCACATAGTAAATATATTCAGCTTTGCAGGCCAAACGCAAAAGTCCCTATTGTGTAGGTACTTGCCAAGCCATTCAAAATATAATCATTTAAAAATGTAAAGATCAGGGGTGCCTGGGTGGCTCAGTAAGGTTAAATGTCCAACTCTTGATTTCAGCTCAGGTCATGATCCCATGGTTTGTGAGATCGAGCCCTCCATCGGGCTCTGTGCTGACATCGTGGAGCCTGCCTGGGATTCTCTCTCTCCCTCTCTCTCTCTTTGCCCCTCCCCCTCTCTACCTCTGCGTGTGCATGGGTGCATGCACTCTCTCAAAATAAACTTAAAAATAAATAAATTGTTAAAAGATTTAAAGATCATTTTTAGCTCATGGGCAGTAAAAACACAGGCAACTGGCTGGATTTGGTACCATAGTGCTGCCGACACTTGCTCCTAAGTATTTGACTATACCAGTTGACAAGAAAAATATCCTGATTGGCCATCGCCAAAGTTAGTATTTTATTCTGACTTGGAGCCTGTAAGAAATATCTGCCGTGTGATTACTGAAAACTTTGCCGCTTTGAAGTAATATTCTTTGTTTTGGACTGTTAATAGCTAAAAATGAAGCTGATCGGCAGGCAGAAAAACGAGAGATTAAACGTCGTCTTACTAGAAAGGTATGTAGCCCAGCTGTTTGGTTTCACTCTGTCTACTGACCACATATCTTATATTCGAATGGCCTATTTGGTTAGACTTGAATTGCTATAGGTTGCTATGAAAATATGATACATGTTGTAGATACTGAAAACAACACAGCATTATCAAGAGCATTTGGTGGGGTGGGGGGCAGCTAGGGGGCTCATTGTGTTAAGTGTCTGCCTTCAGCTCAGGTTGTGATCTCGCAGTTGGCGAGTTCGAGCCCTGCATCGGGTTCTCTGCTCTCAGCCCAGAGCCCACTTAGGATCCTCTGCCATCTTCTCTTGCCCCTGCCCTGCTCACGCACTCTTTCTCTCTCTCAAAAATAAACATTTAAAAAAAGCACTTTTTCCCATTTTACTATTTAAAGAACACCTGGCACAAGGTGCTCCATTAATGTTTGCATAAATTCTGACCTTTTATTTGTGTAAACCTGGGATTTTGATGTAGACTCCAAAACTTTTTGAAGTAAATAGAGACAGTAACAGAAGGAGTGTGTTGCGGTCACTTTTGCCTGGAGCCTGCTTCAGATTCTGTGTCTTCCTCTCTCTCTGCCCCTCCCCCACTCACTCTCTGTCTTTGTCTCTCAAAATAAATTAAGCTCTGGGATTAATTCCTTTTTCCTTTCCTTCTCACAATAATAGTCTATAATTGCCGCCTCCTATAGATTCTGATTTGGCCTGAACTCTCTAGTTATTTCTGAAAACTTAACAGATTCACCCTCTATATTAATCACTAGGTCTTGCTTTCATATTAAAGGTATTCACTTGGGGCGCCTGGGTGGCTTAGTCGGTTAAGCGTCCGACTTTCGCTTAGGTCATGATCTCACGGTTCGTGGGTTCGAGCCCCGCGTCGGGCTCTGTGCTGACTGCCAGCTCGGAGCCTGGAGCCTGTTTCAGTCTGTGACTCCCTCTCTCTCTGACCCTCCCCTGCTCACGCTGTCTCTCTCTCTCCTAGAAATAAATAAAATATTTAAAAAAAATTTTTTTAAAGGTATTCACTTCCTAATGTATTATATATGAGTTAGTTTATAGCTCTGATCCTTTTGCTCCCCAAAATGTGCACAGACCAGCACCACTGGCCTCACCTGGGAGCTTGTAGAAATGCAGAATCTCAGGCCCCACCTCACACCTGCTTAATCAAAATCTACATGGTAACCAGATCCCCAAATGATCTGTATGCATAATAAAGTTTGAGAAGCACTGGGCATACTGGTTATACTGGCTTATAGCCGTGGTTCTCAATCTTAGCTGTGGCATTCAGGCGCTTTAAAAAAAACAAAACAAAACAAAACCTCCCAATACCCAGAATCTTTGGGAATGGACCCAGACATCAGTAGCGTTCAAAGGTCCCCAGGTAATTCCAGCGAGCAGTAAGGTTGATGCGCTGGGTTAGAGGCGATTTGAATGCATGATTGATGCCTAATCCCCGGCATAGTGAACTAAGAGGCTCCGTTTCTTTCAGCTCAGTCAAAGGCCGACTGTGGCTGAACTACTTGCCAGGAAGATTCTGAGGTTTAACGAATATGTGGAAGTAACAGATGCTCAAGATTATGACCGGCGAGCTGACAAACCTTGGACCAAACTGACCCCTGCTGACAAGGTACCTGTTCATCTCTCTCTCTCTCTGAAGAATATAAAACACTAACTAGAAGGGAAAAACATAATATTTTTACTTTTGATATGTTAAATTTCTAATCAAGATAGAAAATGCCAAGATGTATGAACCAAAACTTTATACTAATGACTCCATCACCACCACCACCACCACCACCACCACAACCAAAAGAAAAAAAAATCCTTCATTTTCCGTCACAGAGTCCATAAATCTGGAAGGAAATAAAACACATTTTAATGGTGGTTATGTCCTATTGGAGGGAGTTCGGGTGGTATGTTTTAGTAATTACCTATATTTCACTTTTATAACAGGAAATGCATTCTTACATGCTGTGGAAACTATAAAAGTTATAATATCTCTTTTAAGCACTCTAGGTGTTTTGATGTAAGTAGAGATATTCGGATTATTATGAGATAAATAGTGTCAGGGAAGGTGACGTGTACCAGGCTCAGAGTGTGGATCTGGCTCCTTTTTGCTTGTTCTGGGTTGCCTGCTATGCGGTGCGGTGACTCATTAAGTTAATAAGCCCAAGGGAGAATAGATGGCAAATGACACTGCTATACTATGGCAGACAGAAGATGCTAAAACATGTTTGTTTCTACTCCACAGGCTGCCATAAGAAAAGAATTAAATGAATTTAAAAGCTCAGAGATGGAGGTTCATGAAGAGAGCAAGCATTTTACACGGTAAGACCCAAAAGACCCAAATACTGTGAGCTAAGTCAAGCTCCACCACAAAACAGACGTAACAGGGTTGTTCAGATAGGAAGGACTCTAATGACATCATTAAGAAAAGAACACGGGGTGCCTGGGGGGCTCAGTTGGTTGGGCTTCCAAGTTCGGCTCAGGTCATGATCTTACAGCTTGTGGGTTTGAGCCCCGTGGCGGGCTCTGTGCTGACAGCTCAGAGCCTAGAGCCTGCTTCAGATTCTGTGTCTCCCTCTCTTTCTGACCCTCCCCTGCTCACACTGTCTCTGTCTGTCTCTCAGAAATAAATAAAACATGAAAAAAAGAAGAAAAAAAGGACACAGCATGCTGACTGCAAGAGACCACCTTTAGAGACAGGAATGATGACTAAGAGGCAGTAGGAAATGCCTATACTGAGTGTGACATTTAATGCATATTATTATTTAATCCTTGTGATAAGCCTACAGGCTTTGTTAATATCCCCATTTTGTTGATGAAGAAACAGGCCCAGGAGCATCTAAGTGGCTTAATTGGTTGAGTGTGCGACTCTTGATCTCATGGTCATGAGTTTGAGCCCCAAATTGGGTGTGGAGCTTACTTAAAAAAAGAAAAGATGGGGCGCCTGGGTGGCTCAGTCATTTGAGTGTCCGACTTCAGCTCAGGTCATGATCTCACAGTTCATGGGTTCAAGCCCCGCATCAGGTTCCGTGCTGACAGCTAGCTCAGAGCCTGAACCCTGCTTCAGATTCTATCTCCCTCTCTCTCTGACCCTCCCCTGTTCATGCTGTCTCTCTCTCTCTCTCTCAAAAATAAATAAAACATTAAAAAAAATTTTTTTTTTTTTAAAGAAAAGAAACAGGCCCCAAAAGGTTAAGTAAATTGCAGAACCATGACTGGAGAAAGGAATGACTGGCAGAAAGCCCCTGGATGCTCTCTTCCTGGGCCTCAGTGTCCCCCGTGTTGTATGAGGAAATTGTTGCTAAGTTAGACAAGATCTCACCCTCTCTGGTTTCAGTCATTTCTAGTACTGTTGATCTTACCACGTTAGGGTATAAACTTCATTTTAGTTAGCTGTCTTCATGAAGCAAGCCAAGAAGTATTTTGGTGTGGAATTACTGTTGTGATTAAGGACCCACCTAAAGAATCAGCTGCATACAAATGGAATCAATGAAAGTATGTTGGTAACTCAGAACTTACAAAAAGAGGCTGGGGGCACCTGGCTTAGTCAGAAGAGCATGAGATTCTTGATCTTGGGGTCATGAGTTCAAGACCCACATTGGGCATAGAAATTACTAAAAATAAACTTAAAAAAAAAAGTGGGGGTGCCTGGGTGACTCAGTTGGCTAAGCGTCTGACTCTTGATTTTGACTCAGGTCATGATCTCATGGTTCATGACCTTGAGCCCCATGTTGGGCTCTGCACTGACAGCACAGAAACTGCTTGGCATTATTTGCCCCTCCCCTGTTTGCATGCTTCCTCTTTAAATAAATAAACTTTTTTTTAAAGAGGTTAAATTAAGGAAGATACAATAACAATTACATTTGCTATAAAAGAAGCCAACAAGCAAAGTTGGAAAATAAAATATTGTTAAACATTTTTCCATCACAGTACAGGCAAATGGTTCTTTTATTTTTATTTTTATTTTTTTAATATTTTTATTTATTTCTAGGAGAGAGAGAGAGAGAGAGACAACGTGAGCAGGGGAGGGTCAGAGAGAGAGGGAGACACAGACTCTGAAACAGGCTCCAGGCTCCAAGCTGGCAGTCAGCACAGAGCCCGACGCGGGGCTCGAACCCACGAACTGCGAGATCATGACCTAAGCGAAAGTCGGACGCTTAACCGACTAAGCCACCCAGGCGCCCCGCAAATGGTTCTTTTAATTACAGAATTTTTAGAGAAGGCAAATTTTGTTTGAGAAAGTGAGGGAGGGGGCAGAGGGAAAGAGAGGGAATCTTAAACAGGCTCTATGCTCAATGTGGAAGAGAAGGCACGTTTTTTGAACAGCAATAACACTCTTCAGGGCAATGTAGTATGAACTCAAATAACAAGCCATACTTGCCAGCCAGAAGACTGTAGTCTAATCGGAAAAGGACTTGTGCGCTACTGACCATTGAGTGCAGTCACTATGATGAATGCCCCAGTCAGTCTAAGTCCTGAATCGGCCAGGTTTCGTATCCCAGCTCTACCATTTCCTAGCTATGTCAGTGTTACCCGTTCTCATTGTTGTTATAATAGTAATAAAGCAGTATAGCGAGCAACAATAAAAGAGTCATAGAGATGGTGCCACTTAGGCTGAATCTTAAAGCATGTGAAAGAATTTATTTGAACAAGAAGGAAGGAAGGAACCAGTATCACCAAGCAGCATTCTAAGCAGAGGGACCGGCATTACCAAGGCGATGGGAGGTGAGCAAGTGCACACTATCTCTCGGTGACAGAAAGTGTCGCTGGAGCAAGGGACACGAGGGAGCAGTGTGGTGAAGAGGAGACCAACACAGTGGGTTATGGTCACACTCTGACGAGCTTTGACTGTTCCGCTAGGACACCGGAACCGCTGGAGTTCTGAGCGTTTCAGGTGGGGCTCTGGTGGATCGGTGGAAAGTGATGTGATAGGATGAAGGCACTAGCACCAAGGAAACCAGGCAGGAAGTAACTAAAATAGGGGCGCCTGGCTGGCTCAGTCAGAAGAGCATGTGACTCTAGTTTCGGGGTCATGAGTTTGAGCTCCACGCTGGTGTAGAGATTACTAAAAAATGACAAATTTTAAACTTTGAATAAATAAATGTATGCATGTATGTAACTAAAATAGTCACACTGAGCACACTGGTAGCTCAAACCAGGGAAGTGATTATGAGAATACAAGAGAGATGGATTGGATGCCATTTCAAGCACAGAACCAGATTGGGCAATCTCCTGAATCCAGGGATGAATTAAAGAGAGTAGTCAAGTGACTCTTAGATCTCAAACTTGTGATTTTTGGTGTCTGTGAAGTCAGTGGGGAGTTGAGGTGAACACTTTAGGACATTTATTCAGCAAGGATTTATTACACACCTACTACCTGGAAGATAACAGTACTAGGTGCTTGGAATATCACCCAGAACAAGATAAAGTCCCTGTCCTCAAGGAGCTTTTCTTCTAAAAGAGGAAAGCAAAAAAAAATAATAATAATAATAATAAATAAAAGAGGAAAGCAGACAGTAAACAAACTGGAAAACACATCATCTATGTTGCGCTTGACAAACCTGAGACACATTGAGGTGGAAATGCCTAGAAGACAGTCGGTTGAGAGCCCAGGGAGAGAAGCAAAGCCTCAAAATACGAAATTATGAGAAAAGATAGTGGCTCTTAAAATGAGCCAGAAAAGCGTTCTAAGGAAAATAGGGCTCCTTGCTGGCCCAGGTGGTAGAGGATCTGACTCTTGATCTCAAGGTCATGACTCCGAGCTGCACATTGGGTCTGGAGATTACTTTTAAAAAACAAGAAGAAGAAGAAGGAAAGTTAGGTAGAATTAGAGTAGCAGAGAGGCAGTTTTTAAAAATTAGCATAGGGGCGCCTGGGTGGCTTAGTCGGTTAAGCGTCCGACTTTCGCTTGGGTCACGACCTCGCGGTTCGTGGGTTCGAGCCCCGCGTCGGGCTCTGTGCTGACTGCCAGCTCAGAGCCTGGAGCCTGTTTCAATCTGTTACTCCCTCTCTCTCTGACCCTCCCCTGCTCACGCTGTCTCTCTCTCTCTCCTAGAAATAAATAAAAAACAATTAAAAAATAAATAAAAAAATTAAAAAAATAAAAATTAGCATAACATTTCATGACTTCATATAATCGCAGCAAATCTGCAGTATCTGGTAACTCAGCCCTTTTTGCTCATCTGTTTTAGCTACCATCGTCCATGATGCTGAAGTGTGAGAAAAGAGCTCTACAACCCCCTAAAACAGGGCTGCGTGGCTGCCTCGGTCTCCAGAGCAATATGGAAGGAACTTCTGCACTTCCCAGCACGGCCAGGATTGAGTCCTCGGGGATGTAGTTATGGGGCGAACAGCACTTCTATGAATGTAGCTTCCACTGGAATGGGTGGCCATGTGCTGCTTTGAACAGAACCGAACACTTCATCGTGCTTTTGAACCTTTTAATACCACATCATACTTGAGGGGTCTTCCTCAGCACCCACCCACGCTCTGGGCCACTCGCCGGTTCCAAGTGTTACTGGCCACCCACACCCTCGCCCCAAGATGACCACCTGTGCTGGGGCACAGGTCACACCATTCGCCTTACCTGCTCTGCCCTGCTCAGGAGCGCCCCTTGTGTGGCCCCAGCCATCAGATCCAAGTGGTGGTGGGCAAAACCTTCTGGAGGCCCCCAGCCTTCGGACAGAGGGGGCCCCACCTCCCGGGGACGCCTCCACACCACACTGGCACGTCACTTGAAAGTGGTGCGCTATACCTCTCGTAACCCAGCAATAAAGTCCTCCTCAGGCAGTGCGGCCTGCAGGGAGCTCGGGATCTGACATGTTCCTTTCGGGCACAAGTCATCCTGATTTTTATTTTTTTAATTAAAAAAAAAAAGATCTTGAAGAAATGCTGGAAACTTTTGTTTTTCCTGCCTATTAAACAATCTGAGCTGCAATTAGAGTCCAAGTTAAGAAAATGAGAAAGCATATATATTTTCTGTATACAAAGACAAAACCAAAAAAAGGCCTTTATGGTAACGCCAGCTTGGCACAAAACTAACTCATGGCTCAAATTTTATACGCTGTTGTACTTTTGTCGCACCAAATGATATTCTAAATCACTCTGACCAATAGACATGCTCTCCAGGACACGTGGCAACTCCGTGGGAGCCAGCCCTCTGCTGCGGGCCCCGCACCTCCAGCCAGAGTCACTTCAAGCTCCCAGGGAAGTGGGGTGTGGAAGATGACTTTGGAGGCAGAAGTAGAAGGGCACAATCACGACCCACTGTTCCTCCCTCCTGCTCACTCTCCCTCTTCCCTCCAGACGCCCGTCCTCCTGCTGACCCTCTCTGGCACTTTCCACCTCACTCCTCTGCCAAGCAGTAGCCAGTGTCGTTGGTGCCTGGGCCTCGGCTCGACTCCCACCCCTTTTCGTATTTGTCATATATGTTAAACTGATTTCCTAAAACAGAAAATTCATTTGCTTTCTTTTTTATTTTGAAAACCATACTGCCTCACCCTTTCCCTCTAGTTCCTATCCATACTAAGTGGAAGGAAAAAAAAGTTCCTATTTACCTGATGAATGTGGCCTTTCTCCTCTTAATGTTCAGAAAACTGTGGCTGTTCCACCGATTTCTTCTGCAGTCCCTGTTCTGTTGTAATCGTTCACTAGATTCTTACTTGTTTTCTCCTCCTTTGTCCATATAAGATTTGCTGAAAAATCAGAATTCATCAAGTCAAAACAAAAGAGCTGAGGTGACCTTAAAAAGGTAGTGTCTTCTCTCTGTATGGGGAATAGGGAAGTACTCCGCTCTCTCAGTTACTGTCAGATGCCTTGCGGCTACGGAGCTCGAGTGCGTCCACAGCTCCTTGCAACGCGTTACATTTGGTGTAAGTGCAAGAAGTGAGTGACAGTTGTACACAGTTGTGAGAGGTCTGTATATGAGGTGGCTGGCCATGCACACGACTTCTAACCTCTCTGTTGGTTTGGAGACTTTTGGCTTACGCTGGCATTCTCGGTGGCTTGCGGTGACATTTTCAAACCCTTCTGCTGCCTCGCTTTCCCTCAATGTGCCAAGTTTGAAACAGGATTTGATTTCCTGAGCTACATGTCTGCTTTCTATGTGCCACCAAGGATTCTGGCTCATCTTTCATCTCATTCATGTTCTTTTGAAACAAGATACTTTGGGGGTCAAGTCCTTTCAGGTGTTTATATATATATATATATGTATAATGGATTTTGTGTTCCCTTTTTATGTAAGTAACAGTTCATAATCATAATGTAAAGAATAAATAAGTCTGATGTATTGTACTTTAAGATGCTTCCCTGATGTACAGAATCTCCTTGTAAAGTAAATAATTGTGTTGTATATCAGTCTTCCTATCAATATTAATTATAAAGTATTTTAGAATTAAAAAAAGACAAACTATACTATTCTGGTATGAAGTGTTTCATTCATTCATTCATTCATTCATTCATTGAGAGGGAGAGAGACAGAGTGTGAGGCGGGGAGGGGGACAGAGAGCAAGGGAGACACAGACGACAAAGCAAGCTTCAGGCTCTGAGCTGTCTGCACAGAGCCTGATGCTGAGGCTCAAACTCACAAACCGTGAGATCATGACCTGCGCCGAAGTCAGACACTTAACTGACTGAGCCACCCAGGTGCCCCTGAAGTGCTTTTTAATGTTCTCTACCTTATTCCAAAAGATTTAAGCAAGCTTATAAATGATACCTAAAATACTGCTAGATGGCCTAAATAAGAAGTAGATGAGGGGGGGAAATAATACTAACATTATTAAGTGTAACCAGAGGGAAGGCCAGTTATGTTGTGTCTGTGCACATGTAGGACAGAAAGTCAACTGTGACCCCCACCCCCACCCCCCCGTGTGGTATGGCACCGGGTCCTTTATCCAATTTACCCCACCCCTAATTTGGGAGGTAAGGGGAAAAAGGACCTGGGAGGTGAAGTTGCTTCCCAAAGGTCAAAGCAAATTACATAATCACTGTTTGCATATATTGAGGGACAGGCAATTGCATCCCAGTCAGTTGTCCCTGCAAGGCTGTGCTGTGTGTGGACCACATGTAAACAGACTTAGGCTGGCAGCACAGCAGGACAGCTCCTCCCTCGTGTGCTCCTCTGGCAAGCAGCCTGGTTTCAGTCCCAGTAGCCTCACCAAATGACTCACTTTCTTCTTGTCATTTCAGAGACTGGCTTTGATTAGTACACCATCCTTTACCAAGAGTTCAAAGAAACCATGAGTCACAACTGCTCATCCTTGAGTTCCACCTGCTCCCAGATTTTCCTCCTACTGCCCTCCAAAGGCCAAACCCCACCGCGGCCAGAGCTCCAAAGAGGTCTCAAATTGCCATCGCTCTTTTGAGGTTAATAAGCTTTGTCTACAGAAGGGCGGGGGGTTGTTTTTTTTTCTTAAATAGTCTATTGTCAAGTTGACTTACATATAACACCCAGTGCGCATCCCCACAAGTGCCCTCCTCCATGCCCATCTCCCCCCTACCCCCCCCACTCCCATCAGCCCTCAGTTTGTTCTCAGCATTCAAGAGTCTCTCATGGTTTGCCTTCCTCCCTCCCCGCAACTATTTTTCCCCTTCTTCTCCCCCATGGTCCTCCGTTAAGTTCCTCCTAATCCACCTATATGTGCAAACATATGATATCTGTCCCAGAAGGGTGTTTTGAAGGTGCATATTGCTCAGCGTTTGCTGAGATGATGAATGAATTTAGGGTCCTTATGGATTTAGGTTAGTGTGTGCAGGAGAGGGAAGACCGCAGTTGGAAACAGCAGTTTGAAGAGCCACTTTCAGAAAGGGCAAGCACAGTGGATATTGAATGGGAGGGGATGGGGTAGGAAGTGTACGGACGAAAGGTGAGAATGTTCAACAAAGGAAAGCCAAGCCCTGAAACCAAAACATAGCCTGAACCACCACTTCAAGGCTCCATTCAATTCTAGCTCTAGGAGGCATGACGGGTAAGAAACCACCAGCAACCTGGGCCACTTGCTCCATCTGTCTCTTGTGTGGATACCATTAATTTCTTCCCCAAGAAAGCACAGAGGTCATTGGACAGGGACAAACACCCTCAATATCCCTCCATCTGGTACTGAAGAGGTGCACAGGCACCATTCATTCATTTACTCATTCATTCATTCGGTCAGTCAGTATTTATCTCCTTCCTGTCCACCACCCCTGGAAAAAACAATCTTCCCTTGACTCTTTTCTCTTACACCTATTGCCCTACCTCCCACTTTTCCTATACTCCCTCCACATAATCTATTCTAATGTTAAATAGCTTAAATTCCCCATACAGTCCAAGCAGTTGAACTGAAAAAAGAAAACAGAAAAAAGAAGTGAAATAGATGTAAACTGAATACGCTCCTTGACATTGGCTTGTGACCTCTGGTCTGTATACTCGGTTTTCCATTTCCAAAGCCACAGTCACTCAACTCAAAATCTAAACTAAATCCAAAATCAAATGACTTTGCCTGAGGTCACCAGCAACTTCTCAGTTAACTGCCACATCCAAACTCTGTTTTCAGCTCTTAATGTATTTGACTACTCTGCAGCATTTGATGCTTTGGCCATGTCCCAAGTTCTCCAAACTTCTTTCGTGGCTTCTCAGACACAGCGGTCTCTCAGTTCTCTGATCATGCTTTCTCTGCCCTGCTGGCTTCTTCCCTGTAACACTATTTAGGTGGGTTTTCATGTCTTCTCACTCTCCCTGCTCTCCCAAGGTGACATCAGCCACCACTCTTATTCTGACAACTTCTATATCTTTATCCGCAACTCAGATTTTGTGCTGGACTCCAACCCTACATCCAGTTGCCCTTTGGACATCTATACACCCAAATGTCCCCAAGGGAACTTCTGTGTACCTCCAATATGGACCTTACTGTCTACCTCCACAGCCTACTTGCTCAGTCACCAGAGTTAGAGACCACCATATGTTTACTCCCCTAAGCCCGAAACTTTGGTATTATCTGCACGTTCTCCTCTTTGCAGGTCCTGGGGGACAGTAAGTTCTGTGCATTCTCTACCTCAGAAATGTCTCTTGATCTTGCTTCCTGTATCTCCTCTTGCCTTGTTCACCATCCAAGTTCAAAGTCAGCAGAATTTAATGGGACTTTATGACCTCTGTTCTCTCCAACCTATCCTCCAATATTGCCACTAGAGTTACCTTTCTAAAATGCAAAACTGGTCACAGCTATCCTTTACTCAAAACTTATTGATCTCTCAGTGCCTGCAAGATCAAATTTAAACTCTTGGGCCTCGACTACAACATATTTTATAATTCAGCCTTTGCCTAATTTCTGGTCTCATGAAAAGTGCAGGCACATCTCCCTTCAGATTACCTCATCCGCCTTCTTTCCCTTCCCAGGAGACCACAGTCCTGCTCGTTCCTCAGCAATGGTGTCATCATCCATACTCCACTCCTCTACTCCACCGCTTCAAGTTTAAGGTCAAATTTTAACTCCTCGGAATATTCCTTTAGCCTTGAGCAGATTGTTCAACTGCTCTGTCCTGTGTTCTCAGAATATAGCACGCATCAAGCGATAGTATAATTTGGGGGCATGTCTGTTTTCTCCTACTCCGGGCTCTCACAGACAGAAGTATTTCCTATCAGGAGTCCACTCCCTCTCTCTCTGACCCTCCCCTGCTCACGCTGTCTCTCTCTCTCTCTCTCCTAGAAATAAATAAAACATTTAAAAAAAACAAAAACAAAAACAAAAGCAAAAGGGGCGCCTGGGTGGCTTAGTCGGTTAAGCATCCGACTTTCGCTTAGGTCATGATCTCGCAGTTCGTGGGTTCGGGCCCCGCGTCGAGCTCTGTGCTGACTGCCAGCTCAGAGCCTGGAGCCTGTTTCAGTTTGTGACTCCCTCTCTCTCTGACCCTCCCCTGCTCACGCTGTCTCTCTCTCTCCTAGAAATAAATAAAACATTTAAAAAAAAAAAAAAAAAGGAGTCCACGCCCTGGCTGGCTCAGTTGGTAGAGCCTGCAACTCTCGATCTCAGGGTTTTAAGTTTGAGCCGCACTTAGATGTAAGAATTACTTAAAAATAAAATCTTGGGGGACCTGGGTGGCTCACTCACTGCAGCATCCGACTCTTGGTCTCAGCTCAGGTCATGATCCCAGGGTTGTGGGATCAAGCCCCATATTGCACTCCTCACTCACAAGTGCAGAGCCTGCTTGGGATTCTCTCTCTCTCCCTCTCTCTCTGCCTCTCTCTTATGCACACTCTCTCTCTGAAAATGAAAAAAAAAATACTTAAGAATAATAAAATAAAATGTTTAAAAAAAAGAAAAGAGTTTCATATCAGAGTAATCATTGTCTACCACAATGCCTAGTAGATAAATCATATCTACTAAATGTTAAGTGAGTGACTAAAAGGGAGCTGAATACCAGTAAATCGGCCAGAGAAGAAGCAGGAGCAGAATTATTTGTCTTCTTTCCCTTAAAGTACTGGCTCTCTTGGGACACCTGGGTGGCTCAGTCCCTTAAGCGTCTGACTTCAGCTCAGGTCATGGTCTCAAAGTTCGAGGGTTCAAGCCCACATCAGATTCTGTGCTGACAGCTCAGAGCCTGGAGCCTGCTTCGGATTCTGTGTCCCTTTCTCTCTCTGCCCCTCCCCCACTCACGCTCTGTCTCTATCTCAAAAATAAATAAACATTAAAAATTTGTCTTAAATATTAAAAAGATGGATACTCAAAAGTTGAGAATTAATTAAATTAATGCCTTTTATTTCTTCAACAGCATTCTTAGAGGAAGCTATTTTTAAATTGTTGTAAATATGATTTTTGATTGGTGAAAAAACACAGAACATAAAATGTGCCTTTGTGGGGGTGAGGGGTGGGTGACAGGGGTGGCCTTGTCTGGCTCAGGCAGTAGAGCACGCAATTCTTGATCTTGGGGTCATGAGGTCAAGAAGTCTAAGCCCACTTTGGGGGTAGAGATTACTACAAAAATTAAATAAGTAAACTTAAAAAAAAACATAAAATGTGCCTTTTTTAAACCACTTTTAAATATACGGTTCAGTAGCCACTATACACACACTACTCAGTGTAGTACACTGTAGTAACAGATTTGTAGTACTTTTTCATCTTGCTAAACCGAAATTCTGTACCTATTGAATAACACCTCCCCTTTCCACATAACCCAAGTCCCTGGCAACCACCTCTCTATTTTCTAAGAGTTTGAGAAACTGACTTTTTTTTTTTTTAACCTGTAAACTCGTGATGCTGAAGAATACAATGATACCAGTAGTTTGGTGACAGGGCCTGAAAACATACTAAAGGACCATCAGTTTTAGCCACCATTTCACTTTATGGTACAGAGTCAACACAGTGAAAAAGGCAAAGGAAGTCTAAATATTACTATGAAATAGTTTTGACCTCAGGGACCTCCCAAAAGAGCCCGAGGGACCCCCAGGTCTGACAACTTCGCTTTGAGAACCGTTTCTTGCATGTTTCACATCTTAAAATTTAGGTAACAATACCAATGTTCTAGAATTCCTGTCGTAGTTAAGTAATGCATGTAAGGTATTCAGAACAAAATTTTAAAGGAAGAACACTATAAATGTTTCCACTCACTGTAGCCCAGCTGTGATGTCTCCATGTTAATTTACCTAATATCTATTCGCTTAACATCACATTCAAAATTCTATCACAGGGACACCTGGTGGCCCAGTGGGTTGAGAGACTGACCCTTGATTTCAGCTCAGGTCTTGATCTCAGTATCATGGGATGGATCCCAAGTCTCCTCCCACTGTGTGGAGCCTGCCTAGGATTCTGTCTCCCTCTCCCTCTGCTACTTACCCCCACTCTTGAACTCTCTTGAAAAAAATCTTTCACATTTGCAGTATTTCACATGTAATATGTATCTTTAGGATTCTTTACTTGCCTACTTCTTTATATTAGGTGGGCATGTGGGTTTTTTTTAATTATTTTTTTAAATTTAATTTTGAGACAAGAGAGTATGAGCGGGGAAGAGGCAGAGAGAGAGACACAGAATCTGAAATAGGCTGCAGGCTCTGAGCTGTCAGCACAGAACCCTATGCGGGGCTCGAACCCATGAACTGTGAGATCATGGCCCTGAGCCGAAGCCAGACGCTTAACCGACTGAGCCATCCAGGTGCCCCTGTGGGCATGTGTTAAAATATATTTTATGTAAAATTTACTTTTAATGATTTTTAGGTGTACAGTTCAGCAGTATTAAATACATCCACTGTTGTGTATAGGAGGGTTTTAATTACAGAATTCCTGTAGAAGCACTTGTGTTATTAACCTATGCATATATCAAAGGTTTATTTCAGATGCGACAGAGCAGATTCAATCACTTTTGAGATTCTGCATTTCTCCACGTGGCTTTTTCAATTTTGCATACAACTACTGCAAAGTGGGGTGTTTTTATTGGCGAGTTTATTTAACTGTATATTCTTCAGACTAGGTTATCTGATTGCAGAGAAGGAAATTTGCTACTCAGCACATACTTACCGGACTACATACTTCTAAACTCAGGTTCTATAATTTACATTCCCCAGCAAGGTTCCCGAGCGTGAAGGCTCTGTTGTCGCGAGAAACCTCGGAGCCAGATAGGGGGTGGGGCCAGTTGCAATCGATTCCCAGCACCCTTAGCGAAATTCCGATTCCCTAACTGCGCATGGCACGGCGCAGGCGCACTAGAGATACGTTGGCAACGCGCGCTTCAGAAGGTATAAATATAGATGCCTGGGGGACTGTTCGGTCTTTTCGAGAAAGCACGCGGCCCTGTCTTGTTGTTGGTGAGTTTTTACCCGCTCGAGTCGTTAGCTCTACGTATAGTACTCCGCGCCAGCCAACGAGCTTTCCTTGTGGACGTGTTATTTAGAAAGATTCTCAGCGGTGTCGGTGCGAACTACACTTATCGTGCAGCTGGGCCCGACCGGATGTAGGCCGCGGAGTCCTTGCCAGTAGCCGAGGAGCGCGAGCACCGAAACCCCCGGGCTGCCGCTTCCCGCGCCGGGACGCTAAATGCGCGGCCCTCCCTCTCCTTAATTGACCATCGCTTTGTTCATTAACTTGTCTCTTAGAAGGCGATGGAGTTGCATGCAGGACCTTTTATTTCTGACACCCATCTGAATTCCAGAACGGATTTCGAAATGGGCGGATCTTAATCCTGCTGCTACTTAATTTATGATGTAGGGTGATTTCACGACTGCTGACGATCGGTTTATAGATAACGAGCCGTAACTGATGTCTTAGCGGCTCTGCATTTACTATTTTTCTGGCAATGGAGCTAATCGCCTATTGGGATTTGTAGATCGGTTGGGGGTAGCTGGCTGAAAGTTCAGTTTGATGACTGGCAGGAGACCGATAGTGAACTCGAATTGCTATTTCGGAATTCGGGTTTCATCTCAAAAGTGGATAGATTGGGGAAGTCGTCAACTGGTTGAAACTTGTTTCTAGCTCAGTCTGCAAATTCATTAAATTACGGAAACCAACGTGGATACTCCCGGGAGGTCACTCTCCCCGGGCTCTGTCCAGGTGGCGTAGGGGAGCATAGGGCTCTGCCCAGTGACGTACAGTCCCTTTCCACGACGTTGGAGATGAAGCTGGGCCTTGAGTCTGCGCCTGCATATTCCTACAGCTTCTCAGAGTCCTGTGGACCATGACTGAGGAGACAAACCATGCAGGAAACAGCTCTCAGAGCACCCCCTGTCCGAAGCTAGATTGATTGGAAATGAAAGAAAAATCTGTTCTTAATGCTGCTGCCCTACTGGATTAAGCTCTTCCCCTACTTTTTTTGCAGTGATTGGTCAGGATTCCACCTAATTTGATTTGTGGTAAGTAAACCAAAGAATTTGGGGTAAAAATTGTTTCTGGCTTGCCGGTGTTGGTCTGTCGATATTTAGTCATTCCAGCCCTTTCCGCAAATGTGCTCTGCCATTTAATACATCTGGATAGAAACTGACAGTTTTTTTGGCATGTCAGTAGTTTCGTAGATGTGTGCCAATGTCTGAGAAGATAGTTTTTTAATGCGTAAAAATTATTTTCACGTCTTTAGTTGTGCGTGATGTGGTAGAAACTTATGCTTTGCTGATTGAAAAATTTAAGAGTTTGGATGGCATTACCAAAGTCTGTCTGTGGGAACCAAGGATTTTGCCTCAGGTGCAGGCTCTTTTCTGATAATGGAGATGAAGTGGGGCATATGCACCTGAATATTCCTAGGACAATGAGTAACTAAGTTGATAAGTCTTGAAATAGATGGTAGTAAAGGCTGGTTTTTAAACAGGCTTTCCCCTATTCACCTGTGTAATATGGGATGGACAAAAATGGAATATCTTAAATGCTTCAAGGGTGGTGCTGTTTAATCGGTCATTCCAACGTGGATACTCCCGGGAGGTCACTCTCCCCGGGCTCTGTCCAGGTGGCGTAGGGGAGCATAGGGCTCTGCCCAGTGACGTACAGTCCCTTTCCACGACGTTGGAGATGAAGCCGGGCCTTGAGTCTGCGCCTGCATATTCCTACAGCTTCTCAGAGTTCTGTGGACCATGACTGAGGAGACAAACCATGCAGGAAACATCTAATGAAAACTAAAAGGAAATTTTTTAGTGAGACCTTAAGTAGGATTCTGATCCTCTTTTTGTTTTTCATTCAGGAGCGAAGAGGAGCCTCACCTAACGTTGGCAGTTGACCTTTTGTGCTTTGGGGTACTGTACTTGGCAGGGAGAGTTTGTAAAGTAGATAATTGCTGGGGGGTTTTGTAAGCTGAATCTGGAGGTTTAAAAACTTGAGCACTTTTGACCCCCCCCCTTTTTTTTCCTTACAAATAGTTTATTGTCAAGTTGGTTTCCATATTTTTTTGTTTGTTTGTTTTGTTTTTAATTTTTTTAATGTTTTTTATTTATTTCTGAGAGAGAGACACACAGAATATGAAACAGGCTCCAGGTTCTGAGCTGCTGTCAGCACAGAGCCCCACATGGGGCTCGAACCCATGAACTGTGAGATCGTGACCCGAGCCAAAGTCAGATGCTTAACCGACTGAGCCACCCAGGCGCCCCGGTTTCCATATTTTTGACCCCTTTTTAAAAACAGTCCTGTAGAGAAAATATGTTGACCAAATGTGTGGGAGGGTCAGGGAGAGAGAACCCCAAACAGGCTCCACCCCATCCACATGGTGCCTCAACTGAGATCATGACTTGATCTGAAATCAAGTCTGACTGAGCCACCCAGGCACCCTGATCCATGTGTTTCTGATGTATTTATGGATTACAATAAAGATGACTAATCTGCCTAGTTGTGTGGTTTCTTTTTATGTGGAAATGTGACAAGGCCCTGAGCTTGTGTCTTGTATATCCTGGCACCTGTTTACTTGGGAAAATGTGTTGGGTCCTACCAGTTCTCTAGGGTGCAGGTAAGAGGGTCCTGGTTTCATTCAAAGGTGGGTAATACTTAGGGCATGTATGGAATTTAGGTGAAAGACTAATCTGTGGTTGGCCACTAGACATGAGATCTGGGTTATTGATAGCCCAAGCCTTAGCTTCAGTTTGCAAGCTGACGTTACCAAATACATGATTGGACATAAATGGTAAAATCCCACTGCTAAGCTAGCTAAGCCTCTACTGCCATTGTTCCAAGTGGGGTACTTCAGCCTGAGAAAATGGTCATCCTGCCTATGATGTGAGGCTGAGTCACAATGGAAATCTTGTCAGGCTCCTGTACTGCCATCATTATAGGGTAGTCCAGGCCTTGAAGAATGGGGACTAGCAGGGAACCATCTAGAAGGTAGAGTCTAGATCCTGGGTGGGGCTGTGTGAACATGTGGGGAAGGGGACTAATATCCTCATGCCCATTTGTTTGAGGTGTGGAGATGATCTGAAGCAGGCTTCAGGCTCTGAGCTGCCAGCAATCACAGAGCCTGATGTGGGACTTGAACTCCCAGAGCTGTGAGATCATGACCTGAGCTGAAGTCAGCTGCTCAACTGAATGAGCCATCCAGGTGCCCCCTCTTGCCCACTTAGAAGCCATCAAGGTCATGTTTAAAGAGATTGGGTGATTGGATTATAACCCGACTGCTTCACTCCTTGTGAGGCCCTGCGGATAGAATTGGAGGTAGTCAACTTTGATTATGGAGAAGAATCTGAGCTTGCTGGGTTTATTTTTAAGGGAGTACAACTCCAAAGGTCATCTCTCGAACAAGTGTTAACTTGCAGTGCTTACGTGCATTTTGGCACGTATTCATCACAATTCTTGAAGTGTTTGTCTAAGCCGATTGCTTAAGCCCACAGCTAGGAAGCATACTTGCTGGGAGGGAGCCTGTATAACCAAAACTCCTCTTTGGTATCATTGCCACATCAGCAGTGTGTACAGCAGGTGCTTACTAAAATGAAGTGTTCTTTTCTCCACATCCAACCAGGGAATTCACTATTTAGTACAAATTCTCAGGATAGGGCTAGGTAACCTGCTGGGCAGGAAATAATTTGCACTTCCCTCCATGTCCAAAGTGTAGCTGCAGCAAAGCTGTTAGCAAGTTTTCTAGGCCCCATCCTTTCTGCCGGACGTTAGCTTGTAACCTCCCCGCCTGCAGGCTTTTTCCAAACAGTTAATGGCCTTTTTCTTCAAGTAGGCAGTCCTAGCATTTGTTGTCAAGACAGCCTCGGTTTGAATCCTAATACCGCCAATTTGCTGTTCTTGTTACTGGGGAAACAACCAATCTGCCTCAATTTTCTCATCCACCTACCTACCTCTTGAGATTGCAGACTCATAAAAGTACAATGAGCTTAAGTCTTGACTTCTACAGCAAACAACCTGGGGTACTGTATCCAATAAGTCTTGTTGGATGAATGGATAAAGTCTACCATCATTTATCTACTACTAAACCAGGCTTATTGCAGAACCAACCCTATCTTTTCAGGAGAGATTAAGGGATTAATAATTTGCCCAAGATCACCTAACTAGTAAAGAGCAGAACCAGGATTCAAACCTAACTCCAAAACCATAATGTTACATTACTAGCTTTGAACAAAGCAGTATTGTGATAGGCATAACATTATTTAATATTTCATGTGCCTCTGTAAAGTAGGTACTCTGTGCCAATTTTGCAGATGAGGAATTTGCCCGTTATACAGCCAGTGGCAGAACATGCATCTGAGCAAAGCAACTGACTGCAGAACCTATTCTCAACCTTTATTATATCATGCCTCAAAAAATAAACCACTTTTTGGTATTAAGCTAATGTAACCATTAAATTCTACAACTTCAGTTTCAGTTGTAATTAATTATATACCCATGTGTCAAATTTTACTCAGCATTGGAAAATAAAGTGGAAATGGGTAGTTTCTTCGGAAGGGAAGGTCCTTCGCCAACCATGCCTCCCTCTTACCCTCCCCCCTCTTTCTTATATCTTTGTGTAGGTCTTTCCCTCTAATGGATGGGACCCACATCTTAATGATAGTACCTGACATTTGAGGAGGATTTGCTATGCCCTAAGCACTTTTTTAAACCGTACAAGAGGGGTGCCTGGGTGGCTTAGTCGGTTGAGCGTCCGACTTTCGCTTGGGTCATGATCTCGTGGTTCATGGGTTCGAGCCCCGCGTCGGGCTCTGTGCTGACTGCCAGCTCAGAGCCTGGAGCCTGTTTCAGTCTGTGACTCCCTCTCTCTCTGACCCTCCCCTGCTCACGCTGTCTCTCTCTCTCTCTCCTAGAAATAAATAAAAACATTAAAAAATAAAATAAAATAAAATAAACCGTACAAGAGCCCTAGGCAATGCAGGGAATTTTATTAAATTCATGTTATAGAAAAGACAATTAAGACCAAGGTTCTATCGGGGCACCTGGGTGGCTCAGTTGGTTAAGCACCCAACTTCAGCTCAGGTCATGACCTCATGGTGGTTCGTGGGTAAAGCCCTGTGTTGGGCTCTGTGCTGACAGCCAGCTCAGAGCCTGGAGCCTGCTTCAGATTCTGTGTCTCCCTCTCTTTCTGACCCTCCCCTGCTCACGCTGCCTCTCTCTGTCTCAGAAATAAAACATTTTAAAAATTTAAAAAAAAGAATCAGCTGAGGATTATTTTTTTGTCTCTTTTTGAGAGAGAGAACGCACGCCATGCCAGAGAGAAAAAACAGTGAATAAGAAGCAGACTCTGCGCTGTCAGCATGAACCCTGAGGCGGTGCTGGAACCCACAAACTGTGGGATCATGACCTGAGCCAAAGTCAGGCAGTCACCGACTGAGCCACCCTGGTGCCGCTCTTATTCTCCCTTTAGAAAAATGAATATCTTTTTCTGATTCCATCTTACCTTCTTTGTTGGCTGACTGGCTATATCTTTGTTTTATTATTTTTGTGGTTGCTTTAGAGTTTATAGTATACATCTTTAGCTTACCAGATTCTATATTCAATTGATATATCAATTCATTCACTTATGATAGTATATCAATTATTCACTTATGATAGTAAAAGAACTATACTTTGTCACCCTACAATCTTTGTTATCATTGTCCTGTATATCACTTTTATGTATGTTATAAAACCCACAATACACTTTTTGGGGTCTAAACAGGCAATTATTGGGACGCCTGGGTGGCTCAGTCGGTTGAGCATCTGGCTTCAGCTCAGGTCATGGTCTCGCGGTTCGTGGGTTCGAGCCCCACGTCGGACTCTACTGATGGCTCGGAGCCTGGAGCCTGTTTCAGATTCTGTGTCTCCCTCTCTCTGCCCCTCCCCAACTCACGCTCTGTCTGTTTCTCAAAAATGATAAATGCTAAGGGGCGCCTGGGTGGCTTAGTCAGTTAAGCGTCCAACTTTCGCTTAGGTCATGATCTCGCGGTTCGTGGGTTTGAGCCCCGCGTCAGGATCTGTGCTGACTGCCAGCTCAGAGCCTGGAGCCTATTTCAGAGTCTGTATCTCCCTCTCTCTCTGACCTTCCCCTGCTCACGCTGTCTCTCTCTCTCTCTCCTAGAAATAAATAGTTTTTTAAAAAATGATAAATGTTAAAAAAAATTTAAATAAACAGGCAATTATTTTTTAAACTTTTAAAATTTTATTTACTTTAAAAAAATTTTTTTAATGTTTTATTTATTTCTGAGAGACAGCATGAGCAGGGGAGGATCAGAGAGAGAGGGAGATAAAGAATCTGAAGCAGGCTCCAGGATCTGAGCTAGCTGTCAGCACAGAGCCCGACGCGGGGCTCAAACCCACAAGCCGTGATATCATGACTTGAGCTGAAGTTGGATGTCCAACTGACTGAGTCACCCAGCCGCCCTTTTTAAGTTTTTTTTTTTTTTTAATGTTTATGTTTATTTTTGAAGGAGAGAGAGAGAGAGACATAGAATCCAAAGCAGGCTCTAGGTTCTGTGCTGTCAGCACAGAGCCTGCCGCTGGCCTTGAACTCACAAGCTGAGAGATCATGACCTGAGCTGAAGCTGGACACTTAGCCAACTGAGCCACCCAGATGCCTCCATCTTTTTTAAAGTTTGGGAGTGCTTAGATGGCTCAGTTGGTTAAGTGTCTGACTTTAGCTCAGGTCATGACTGACAGTTTGTCAGTTTGAGCCCTGTGTCGGCTCTGTGCTGACAGCTCAGAGCCTGGGGCCTGCTTCAGATTCTGTGTCTCCCCCTCTCTCTTCCCCTACCCTGTTCATGCTCTCTCTCTTTCAAAATAAATAATCATTAAAAAAAATAAAGTTTTAAGAAAGAAAAAAATCTTTCAAAAATGGTGAAATAAGGTATTTTCCAGTGCTCTTCATTCCTTTGTGTACATGCAGATTCTCATCTGGTATCACTTTCCTTCTGCCCAGAGTTGTTTTTTTTTTTTTTTAAGTTTATTTATTTATTTTGAGACATTAACAACTAAACCACCCAGGCATCCCCAAAGGTGGTCTTTTAACAATTTTTTTTACAGTGGTTCTACTGGTGATGAATTCTTTCAGCTTTCGTATGTCTGAAAATACCTTACTTTGGCCTTCATTTTTGAAAAATGTTTTTGCTGGATATACCTTATGAGATACAATTTTACTGGAGTACTTTTTAAATTTTTGTTTAAAAAAACTTTTTTTTGGGGCGCCTGGGTGGCTTAGTCGGTTGGGCGTCCGACTTTCGCTTGGGTCATGATCTCGCGGTTCGTGGGTTTGGGCCCCGCGTCAGGCTCTGTGCTGGTTGCCAGCTCGGAGCCTGGAGCCTGTTTCAGAGTCTGTGACTCCCTCTCTCTCTGACCCTCCCCTGCTCACGCTGTCTCTCTCTCTCTCTCTCTCTCTCTCTCCTAGAAATAAATAAAAAAAAAAAAAAACTTTTTTTTAATTTAAAGTTCATCTATTTATTTTGAGAGAGATGGAGGGGAGAGAGCCAAGGAGGGCAGAGAGAGAGAGAATCCCAAGCAGGGCTCAACTTGGGGGGGGTTTGCTTAAGGGAGGTGCTTGGCAGGGGGGGCCTCAATGGGGGTCTTGAACCCACAAACTGAGATCATGACCTAAACCTATACCAAGAGTTAGACCCTTAACAGACTGAGCCATCCAGGCACCCCTGCTAGAGTGCTTTAGAGATGTTGCTCCATTGTCCTCTTACTTGCATTGTATCTTTGTCTTTGTTCTTCTGTCCGTAACATGTTACATTATATCCTTGCCCCATTTCTTTGTATATAATAGGTCTTCTTTTCTGACTGCTTTTAAGATTTTCTATCATCGGTTTTAAGCAATTTGATTTTAATGGATCTTGTTTCTTGTGCTTGGAATTACTTGAGCTTCTTGGATTTTGTGTTGGTACAGTTCTTCAGAGAAATAGAACCGACAGGATGTATGTGTGTAAATGGATAGATAGAGATTTATTTTAAAGAACTGGCATAGGTAGTTGTGGGGGCTGCCAAGTCTGAAATCTGTAGGGCACTTTGGCAGGCTAGAAATTCCAGCAAGAGCTGGTATTGCAGTCCTGAGCCTACATGCAGTCTCGGCAGATTGGATGAAGCACACCCACATTATAGGAGGTAATCTGCTTTCTTTAAGGTCTACTGATTAAAAAGTTATCTTGGGCACTCTGTGCTTAAGCATGGGACTTTGGCTCAGTGGACTTTGGCTCAGGTCACGATCTCACAGTTCGTGAGTTCGAGCCCCGAGTTAGGCTCTGTGTAGACAGCTCCAAGCCTGGAGCCTGCTTCAGATTCTGTGTGTCTCCCTCTGCTCATGCTCTGTCTGTCTGTCTCTCAATAATAAATAAACATTTAAAAAAATTTTTTTAAGTTATCTTAAAAATACCATCACAACATCATCTAGATGCGTTTAACCAAACAGCTGAGCATCATATCCTATCCAAGTTGACATAAAACTAACTATCACAGGGCACTCAGTTGGAGGCTGAGTTGATTAAGCCTCCAACTCTTAATTTTGGCTCATATCATGATCTCACAGTCCATGAGACTGAGTCCCACATCAGACTCTGCACTGAAAGCGCAGAGCCTGCTTGGGATTCTCTCTCTCCCTCTCTCTTTCTCTGCTCCCCCCTCATGTGCTCACTCTCTCTAAATAAATATTCTTTTTAAAAACATTTTTTTAATGTTTATTTATTTTTGAGAGAGACAGAGTGCAAGGTTGGGAGAGGCAGAGAGAGAGGGAGACACAGAATCTGAAGCAGGTTCTGGGCTCTGAGAGCACAGAGCCTCTGTCAGCACAGAGCCCGACATGGGGATCGAGCTCATGAACTGTGAGATTATGACCTGAGCCAAAGTCAGATGCTCAACCAACTGAGCCACCCAGGCACCCTACAAAATAAATAAACATTTAAAAAAATAACGATCACAAATCTGCAGGTTTATAGTTTGAACATTTTAAGCTGTCATTTCTTCATATATTTTCTGTTCCCAGATCCTTCCTGTATATTTGGCCACTTAAAGTTATTCCATACCTCATGAATGCTATTTTTGATTTTTTAAATTAAAAATGTAATTTTTTAATGTTTATTTTGAGACAGAGACAGAGCACAAGCAGTGGAAGGGCAGAGAGAGAGGGAGACACAGAATCTGAAGCAGGCTCTGGGCTCCGTGCTGTCAGCACAGAGCTCAACGCAGGGATTGAACTCAAGAGCGGTGAAATCATGATCTGAGCTGACGTCGGATGCTTAACCGACTAAGCCACCCAGGCGCCCCAATACTCTATTTTTTAATTTACATACAAGTTAATTAGCATATGGTGCAACAACAATTTCAGGAGTAGATTCCTAATGCCCCTGACCCATTTAGCCCATCCCCCCTCCCACAACCCCTCCAATAACCCTCTGTTTGTTTTCTATATTTAAGACTCTCTTATGTGTTGTCCCCCTCCCTGTTTTTATACTCTTTTTGCTTCCCTTACCTTATGTTAATCTGTTTTGTATCTTAAAGTCCTCAAGTGATATTTGTCTTTCTCTGACTGACTAATTTCGCTAAGCATAATACCCTCTAGTTCCATCCACATAGTTGCAAATGGCAAGATTTCATTCTCTTTGATTGCCGAGTAATACTCCACTGTGTATATACACCGCATCTTCTTTATCCTTTCATCCATCGATGGACATTTGGGCTCTTTCCATACTTCGGCTATTGTCGATAGTGCTGCTATAAACATTGGGGTGCATGTGCCCCTTTGAAACAACATACACCTGTATCCCTTGGATAAAAACTTAGTAGTGCAATTGCTGGGTTATAGGGTAGTTCTATTTTTAATTTTTTGAGGAACCTCCATACTATTTTTGAGTGGCTGCACCAGTTTGCATTCTCATATTTTCAATTTTTTTTAATTCTTTTTTCTCTGTGTTTCATTTTAGATAGTTTCTATTGCTATGCCCTGAAGTGTACTAATCATTGTTTCTACGGTATCTAATCTGTTCTTAATTGCATCTAGTGTATTTGCAATCTTACATATTGTCAAGGAATTCACTTTGGGTCTTTTTATATCTTCCATATCTCTATTTAACTTTTATGCATATGGAATAGAGTTATAATAACTTTCAATGTCCTTCACTTCTATCATTCAAGCCAGTTCTGGGCCAGTTCAATGGATCATTCTTATTATGGTTTGTGTCCAATAAATAAAATAATGATAGAATGTGAAAAATAATTAAAATTAATATTTGGGTTCAGAATAGGAAAAGATAAGTGGGGTCAAGGAAGTCTTCACAGAGATGGGGCCTGAACTGAGCCTTAAGTTCTATCAAGAGCTCAGCAAGGCAGGAAGAAGGACACTTGGTAGGGGAAACAGTTTCGATAAAGGTGAGAAGGTAGAATGAACACGGGCACCTTCAGAGCACAGTGAAGAGGCTAAGGAGAGAATGAGAAGTCAACCGCTTGGGGCAATTGCTGCCTGGTGCTCCAAGTACAGCATCAAAGAAATACCTGAGTCTTTAAAGATTTGTACGCAGGGCAAGTTCTCAGAGCCATGACTTAGACTAATGGGGATCTAAGTGCAACAAAATGGAGGGAAAGGGATGTCAGGCAGGAGCAGAGGCCAGGAGGGTGGTGCTTTAGACCAGAGGGGCAGAAACAGAAACATGAAGAGAAGAGGGAAGAATCAGAAAAGAAGTTAAGGATTGAATCTTTACTTCTCAGAGAACCTTCATCTTGACTGTGAGAATGAAGTTGCAGGGAGAGGCTAGATTCCTACGAAGCATGCTTTATTTAGGTGTGGGGTCTCCTGGGAAAAGATAGAGAGCTGAAACGTAGGATGGAGTTCAGAACTAGACCAAATGCACTGCCCTCTCAGTTAAAAGATGATGGCTCCAACCTGAACAAGAGCTCTGGTCCCCTTCTACCACTTGTGTGCTGACCCCAGAGAACTTGCCTCACCTTTGAACCTCATTTTTCTCATTTTCCAACTACCATGAGGTTTTGTAAGGAACAAATGAGCTCAGAGACAAGGGTGAATGTGTTTTTGTAGTTAAAGAAGTAAAGAGGTTTGCAAAATGGGTGATAATAATCTTTTTTTATAATTACATTAAGCCATGTGAATGAGTAAGACCTTGGAAGAAGACAGCAGAGAGAGGTCAAACATCCAAGGTTAAAACTTGGAGAAATTGCACAGCATATCATCTAAAAGAGGCATCCATGATGGAGGCAGAGGTAAACTTGGAGAGGTAAGAGACCCTGAAGATGGGGAGCACTTTGGGGCGGGCTCTGCATAGTAGGAGAAATTCAGCTGGTAAATACTCACCAGAAGCATCCATCTAGAGTTCAGGTATGACTGAATGACCCTCAGTCAGAATCAACATAACGTGGAGAAAATAGCCTTCTGCAGAGGTCCTTGCCCTAACCTCAGACACCCTCCAGACACAATCAAATGGCCTGAGAGGTCACCTCAGGGAACATCTGGAGCCCAGAACTGTTTGTATCCATCCTGAAGGAGGAGTGTATTAACAAGAAAGCATAGTCAGCTTGGTGCCTATTTTCCATGTCTGGCTCCCAACCCCAATTCACAGCCTCATCTTCTTTCTTACCTGGTCTCCCTCACTTCCCTTGCCCCCCTTCCGCCCCCACTCTTGGTTTGCCCTTCTCGAAAGTCCATTCCCCATTTTGCTCTAAAACAAAACTCTGCTTATGTCACTCCCATGCTCAAATCCCTTCCCTAGTTCTTCCCTGCCTCAGGAGACAACCTGTACTCGTAAGATACACGAGACCCTCCATCATGACCCTAGCTCCCGGGTGTTCCCCGCTCACTCCCACAGGCACCCTCTGCTCCAGTCACACCTTGGCACTTTCCCACAACCACGCTACTCTCTCATCGCTCCCTGTCATCACCAGGGATGCGTCCTAGATGCTCTGCCCCCTGAGTCTTACCTTGGAAAGCCTTTTTTAAGCCCCCTGCTGAGCCAGATGCCCCTGTGCCCACCCGTGTCATGGCCCTGTGTAGTTGTTGACGGTCTGATTTCTTCTCATCTTTCTCCGACGGAGACCCTTTTGAAAGCAGTATCAGTATCTTCTCCGTTCAGCCCCTGCCCCACAAGATCTTCCCAAACACACCCCGGTTTCAAGTAGTCTCTGGTTGTCAGCCCACTGGTCTGGATTTGGAACGTCCAAAATAACACACCCACTGCACCCGGGCCAGGGCGGAGAGAGCCCGGTCAGGAGCGCTCAAGCCCGAGCGCGCCACTTGCACTTCCCGGGGCGGCCGCCAGGGGCCGCCGGGCTCTTTGTTTTCCTTTCTGGCCCGGGGTCGGGGCCGGAGGCCTGCAGAGCGCATGCTCTGGGGCAGTTCGCGGCCGGGCAGGCGAGCGGAGGAGTTGCTTGTGGCGGACCTGCAGCGAGGTAGGTCGCGCCCGTCACGCGCGGAGGGTCGGGGCGGAGGGGCCGGGCGGAGGGCGGCACGCCGGACGGCCACAGCCGGAGCCCCGGCAGGCCGGGGCCGTTGCCCGCGCGCTCGTGTCGGCGGCGCCGGCCCCACGTGAAGCCGGGCGGCAGGAAAGGCGCGGGAGCAGGCGCGCGGGTCCCCGGCCCCGCGGGGCGCCCTGGAGCCGGCCCGGCCCCGCCTGGCTCGAGCGAGGGCCGCGCGGCCCCTCTGCCGCCGCGCCTCTCTCGCCCGGCCCGCGGCGCCCGCGCGGGCGGGAGATTCAAACGGCCCGAGCGCGGCCGGCCGAGTGCGCGCGGCCGCCGTGACCCCGCAGGGCGCGGACCCGCAGCCCCGGCTGCGCTTCCGGAGAGGGGAAAGTGGTTTTGTCCAGCGTTCGAATGTCCGGAGGATGCGATTGGCAGAGCGGGGCGGGGGTGGCGGTGGGGGGGACCCTGCCCCGAGAGAGCGTGTGCCTTAGGGGCGCGAGGTGTAGGCTGGTGAGGGTCTTCTGCAGGACGAGAAGTCTCACCGTCAACAGGCACCAAGCGGAAGACTGTTGATCCTTGGAGAGGTGTGCCGTGAACCCCGCAGCAACTCCGCTGTCACCAGGTTTTTACTGGCTGTCCACTTCGGGCCGCGCTGGCGGGGCTCGGGAACAATGGTGAGAAGGGCCCCTCGTGGCCTTTACAGGGCCCCTGGTCTCCTTGGGGAGACCCCTATGGGGGCCTCGGCTAAGGTCCACTGTGTCACCCACATATGTCCGTGGACCCAGCGGCGCCGCCGCCGGCAAGTCGTTCATTCATCAGATAGTGATTGAGGTGCTCCAAGCGAGTGTAACCTGTGTGCCCTGGCAGGGATTGAGTGTACGGAGTGGTGCGGAAACTCTTGAGGGGGGTCGCCCAACCCTGCCCGGTAGGGTCCCGATGCCTTTCCGGGTGAGGCGACTCTTGAACGGGGTTTTCAAGCGCGGTGGAGTTATTCCGCTCACTGAGGTGGAGGGGTCAGTGCCAGCCAGCCAGGGGCGTGCAGAGGCACGAAGGTGAAGGTGAGTGTTGGGGTCAGGAATACCATAGCTGTTTCTTTTTTTTTTTTTTTTTAATGTTTTATTTATTTCTAGGAGAGAGAGAGACAGCATGAGCAGGGGAGGGTCAGAGAGAGAGGGAGACACAGACTGAAACAGGCTCCAGGCTCCGAGCTGGCAGTCAGCACAGAGCCCGACGCGGGGCTCGAACCCACGAACCGCGAGATCATGACCTAAGCGAAAGTCGGACGCTTAACCGACTAAGCCACCCAGGCGCCCCTACCATAGCTGTTTCAGTGTGGGGTATAACGAAAGGAGTAAGAAGATAACACAGGAAGGGCTGGGTATTGAGAGGTCTGGCTGCAAGGTAGAGGAGGAGAGAGTGGAGGAGGCAGGGAGGGGGCCACCCAAGAAGGGCATCACAGTGGAGTCTGGGAAGATGGAATTAGGAGTTCACCATGCTTTTGTTGCAAGACATCCCTAGAGCAGGAATACTGTTCAGCTTTGCAGTGTATGGGTTAGGTGGCCCTTGGGCCACCCACCCAATCTCCCTGGGCATTAGTTTCCTTATCTGTAAAATGAAGGTAAGAGGCATGTGGTGAGAATTGCTTACATCCTGTATTTTTCATAAAGCAGTGATTCTAACATCTGGTGACGGTGAGTCCCTCTTTCCCCAAGGTGCCTCTGTATGCAAGGGGGCTTCTCTGGTGAGGAACTGGGGTGAAGTGTCCCAGCTCTGTGGCGGGCAGGTAGCAGGAGCTCAGCAAGTGTTTGTTGACAGGTGAGACTCTCCTCTCCTTTTCCTCGTGGGGACCTTTCTTACAAAGAGGTTCTTAAGCTCCTGAGCCTGGCAGGCGAGTGAGGAAGTAGGGGCGTAGTGGCAGGGACAGCTGCTGTGGTCAGAGAGGGCTCTGTCTTTCTTTGCAGAAACCAGGCTGTGGAGGGGTCAGAGAAGGTCACAGCGGGAACACCAGGCCCCTGGTGGACCGTCTGGTCTGGTCTGCCTTCATTCACCACCTGAGGAAACTGAAGGGTAGGGAGAAGGGAGAGGGACGTTCCAGCGCTGGTGGGGAGTGGTCAGGAGACCTGGGATCTCACGGGACCTGTGTGGCCTGGGGCGCAGCTTTCTTATCTGTAAAATCTCAGGGGGATCACCCTTACCTCAGAGGGCAGATGTGAGCATTCCAGGCATCAGAGGTGCCTGTTGGTGGAAGTTGACCCTATGTCTGACCTTACTTATTTGTGACTGTGTCTCACTCTACCCTCCTGACTGTAAGCTCCTGAGGATGGAAGCTGTGAGGGGGTGGGGACCAAAAATTGCTACTTATTCTTAGTCCAGACACTAACTGTGTGATTAAGAAAACACACCCAGAGCAGTTAGAGAGGCAGTCCATACAAAGAACTGATTTGTGTAGTAGAGGATGTGAAGGACTCCACCTTTAAAAATATACTTGTTTATTTATTTAATTTTATTTATTTATTTATAGTTTGTTTGCTTATTTCTTTAAGCTCTAGGCCCAATGTGGGGCTCAAACTCATGACCCCGAGATCAAGAATCGCATGCTCTTCACACTAAGCCAGACAGGTGCCCCCAGGGCTATACCTTTTACTTTTATTTATTTAATTTAATTTAATTTTTTAATGTTTATTTATTTTTGAGAGACAGAGAGATATATAGAATGTGAGCGGGGGAGGGGCAGAGAGTGAGCGAGAGTGAGAGCGAGAGAGAGACACACACACACAGAATCTAAAAGGTCTCCAGGCTCCAAGCTGTCAGCACAGATGTGATGCAGGGTGTGAGCTCAGGAGCCGTGAGATCATGACCTGAGCCCAACCAACTGAGCCACCACACCCAGGCGCTCCACCTTTTAGAAGGTGCCCTCCCATCCCCTGCCCTGCTTCTGGGATTGCTCACAACAGCATTCTGCTATAGCTAGAGTCCTTCATCTGAGAGACAAAGATTCTTAGGCTCAAAGAGAACCCAGGTCTGTCCTTCCTCACATTCTTCAGTGAGTGGCTTCAGCACCTACCTGGCCCACCCTCTCAGACCCAAGCTGCCTCTCTGATCTCACTATCCTGTCCCTCTTAGGTAGCTTCAGCCCTCACTTGTTTCTGGCCAAGCTCGTGGGGGGGATACTGGGAAGGCCTGCCTGGGCTGCCCTTGGCTGACCTGGTTTTTTGTTTGTTTTTTAATCAATCAGATATACGTGGATCCTATTCCTGGCTCTATTACTGACTGTAATTTAAGCAAGTAAATTTATTTCTCTGAGGCCCAGGTGCAGCAATTGAATTAGGAGTGAGAGTCCTTCTTCATCTTGTGAGAAGTAAAAGGTTGTTGGCATACAGAAGACAGGAGTGGCCAGTGCCCCAGTGGCTCATATCTTAAGGAGTAGGTTGGTATGATGGTCAGATAAATAAATTAGAGTAATTATGATCCAAAAGGCTGTCCCAGTTTCTCTGGAAGAGAATGGTTCCTTTGAGATGAGGGGAGGGATCAGAAAGGTTTACCAGTGGAGGTGACTTTGGGACTGAGCAGACATTCTTCTAGTAGGAAAAGGGGTGGGAAAGGCATAGAGATGCAAATGGATGGCAAGAACAGTAAGTAGTCTAAGTGTGGGAAGCATAAGGAGTATGTGACAGAAAAGGGATAGGCCAAAAGTTATGTCAGTACCAGACTCTGGAGCCTTTCGTACCAGGCTAAGAAATGTGGGCTTTATCTTCCAGGCAGAGGGAGCCACTGGGGAGTCTGAGCAAAGAAGCAACTTGTTTCAGGTTTGAGGTTTAGGAAGATCATGAATGACTTCTGGAATGGGATGGGGTAGGTATCAGGAAAACCAGAGCCAAGTTGCCATCTTTTCTTGGGGAGAAGGTAGGAGAGACAGCCCCAGGCAAGCTGAGAGAAAGGGGAGCATGGGAAGGAAGTTGGCAAGGGCAGCAGCTTTGGAGTCTAACCAACTTGGTTGAGACCTTCACTTCCTCTTCCAGTCTTGGGTGAGATACTTTACCTTTCTGAGCCTCAGCTTCTTCATCTGTAAAATAGGATCAATGTACATAGCTTGCAGTGAGATGCCTCAGAATTTTAGCCAAAACACAGGTGGCTGAGATGTTCACTGGGTTCCAACTTACAGTAACACATGTTTTTTGTCAGTGTCCCATGATACCAGCCGCCTTATATTTATTTTTCCGTCTCTGCTTCAAGCCTTGCCTACAGGTGAGTCCAGCATCAGCACTAGTATGCTGACATAATTGTCTTTCCTGTGCTTTCACTTCACTTCTTGTTGAGTACTTTTCCATCCTATTACATGGTCTCCTTCCCTGGCACAGCTAACCTCTACAGGTCATTCTGATCAACTGATGGGAGATTTGCCTTTAGCAGGATAGGGCCCTGGACACAGTGAACTGGCTGCCAGACTGGCCGGGGGTCTAGGTTGTCTACTTGAAACAAGGGATACCTGTTCTCTCCCACACCCCTTAGCCCACCCCGCTGTGCATACCTCACATCTCTCATTGGCTCCCAACAGCTTCAAACTTCTGGAAAACACCGGGCATAATGGTCTTTACACTCTTTCTTTCCTGTTTGTCCCCCATTGTTCTCTCTCTCACTAAATAGAAGTCTACCATCCCCCTAGTCGTTTTCTTTTACGATTTTATTTGTAAGTAATCTCTATACCCAATGTGGAGCTCAAACTCAGAAACCCCGGCTTCAGGAGTCGCACGCTGCGCTGACCGAGCCAGCCGGGCGCCCCAGACTGGCCTCCCAGTCACTTAAGCCAACGCCTGGGAGTCCCTGTGTTCTGCCGAGTTCAAAAGCGGGTTCTGGGGAGGCCTGCCTGGGATGCCCTGGATTTTTTTTTTAGGATGAAGGAGGTCATTCTGGATCTCTCCCTCTCCCTCACTGTGCACATCTAATCCACAAATCGAATCTGTCCCCTCAGTTGATCTGTTTTGTCTCCTTTTTCTCTATTACCTCAGACAGACAGACCAAATCAAGTCACCATCGTTTCTCATTTGGATGCCTGCAATAGCCTCCTCTTCCAGTCCATTCCATTTTCTTTACAGTAGCCAGAACAGCCATTTAAGAATGTAACTCTGATGAACACTTTCTTAAAACTTTTCTGTGTTCCCTACAAGGTCTTGCATGACCCAGCCCCTGCTCTCCTTGAGCCATCTGGCCAGTCACTCTCCAGCTGCATCTGCGCCGATTTCCCCACGTTTCCCAAACATCATGCCATTTAGCAGAGCACTTTTGTCATGGTCTCGCCCCACTGTCTGTCTCTCATATTTCAGGTCTTAGCTTAAATGTCACCCCCCTCCCCCGACAACCCTCTTCCCCTACCCCAAGTTATTTTATTTTTTTAGTGTGGTAACATATACACAAAATTTGCCATTTTAACCATTTTTAATCATATAGCTCAGAGTTAAGTATGCTCCCATTGGTGTGTCCCCCCGGTGATCTCTTATATCTCCTTGCTTATCTTTCACTCAGCACTGTCTGTAATGTTTCTTCTGTCCTACGGTGTAAGCTTCATGAGAACAGGGAGAGGCTAGCCCCCTTTTTCCTTGCTGTACCTGACCCAAAACCAAGCAGCGGTGATAGGCACTCAATGAATATTTGTGGAACAAATGGATAAACGCTGCTGTGTATTGAGTACTTACTGTGTGCTTGGCACTGAAAAGTCCGTTACAGACATTTCATTAAGTTTTGAGGGCAGCCCTGAGAAGTCATTGCATTCCTCTTGACAGATGAGGATACAGCTCAGAGAGGTCAAGGCTGCTGGCTAACCATGGTCACAAGAGCTGGGGTGAACAAGCCACAGCTCTGGCAGGTGAATCCAAGTCCGTCTAATCCCTGAGAATGTGCATTTTTAGCATGGTAAGAGGGGTCTCAAAGAGGTGGGTTGGAGAGGAGGAGTCCCACTCCAAGAGAATAAAAGTTGGGTAATGCCCAGAACTGCCACCTCATCAGAGTCAGAACGGGGCCAGTCACAACCTGTAGAAGCGACTCAGCCTGCAGAGGCTCAGCCTACACCAGCTGGGAGGATTCTAAATCTTTGGCTACTTCCTCATCTTCAGTCCTTTGTTCTGCCCCAGGATAGTTGGCAGAAAAGTACCAGAGGCCATTGGCCTTGTGTTCATTACTATGTGGTGGGGAGCTGGAGGGGTGATATTCTAGGACCTACTAGAAGAAAGTCATGGGGGGGACAGGGTGCTGGTTAGAGCCATAGCTGAGCCTCAGAAGGACTCTTGGAGTTCTCATTCCATTTTTATTTATTTATTATTATTATTTTTTTAATGTTTTATTTATTTCTAGGAGAGAGAGAGAGAGAGAGAACGTGAGCAGGGGAGGGTCAGAGAGTGAGGGAGTCACAGACTGAAACAGGCTCCAGGCTCTGAGCTGGCAGTCAGCACAGAGCCTGACGCGGGGCTCGAACCCACGAACTGCGAGATCATGACTTAAGCGAAAATCGGACGCTTAACCGACTAAGCCACCCAGGCGCCCCATCATTCCATTTTTAGTGTTGGGTAGAGTCTCATCCCTTATCTACAAAATGGAGGAGAGGTGGGTTAGATTAACTTAGAATTATGCTCAGACATTACCTGGGCAGGCCCTAAATGTTGTAATCCTGAGGATATTAGTTTTTTACATTTACAATATTAGCCCATTTAATCCTACATCACAAAGTTGTCGTGTCGGTACTATTATTATCCCTGTTTTATTTACTAAGGAAGAAACTGATTCGTGAATAGATTAAGTAATTTTGCCTAAGGTCAAGCAGCTAGAAAGTAGCTGAGCCCAGATTCTGGCCCTGAGACTCTTAACTGGCACAAGCTATACTGTTTCTACATCAGGATAGCTTTAAAGTGCCCTGACCCCTGCCAGAGGGTTTACAGTCCTGATTTTGGGAGCTCCAGGCTTAGACAATTTGACTGCTTTTCACAACCTTACAGACCAGGACTCAATAAAGGTTTATTTCCGGGGCTGGGTATGTGGAGGAAGGTGGCTTTGGACCCAGTTTGGGCTGGATTGGAATTGAGAGAGCTGGAGAGAATGTCTCTGTTCTCAGCAGCCTGGAGGAAGACAGGGAGACCTTTGCAGGGGGGCAGCAGCTAAAGGAGGGAGGGGTTTCCGGGCCTGAGGCTCATAGCTGCCCTGCATGGAGCCTTTCTCATAACTCGTAAGTGGCTTCCTTTCCCCTTTCTGTAACACCTGGTGAACATGTACACAGTGATTATTTCTTATCGGACTGTTGAGGAAGGCCACGTTCCTCGCAGGAATAGTACTTTTGGATCAAAGGGCACAAATAGTCTGGTTTGGTTTTATTTAAGGAGAATCGCGCTTTTTTGTGGGTGAGAGGGTCTGATAACAGTAGTATGTCACCAAAGTTGCTAGTGATTATCTCAAGGTTGAGAGAGAGCTATGAGAGAGATTTTGCTTGATGTCCTTAAATGTTTTAATTTTTTTATAATAAAATTTTAAAAATACATGTAATGTTCCTTGTTAGATATCTCAGGTAATATGGAAAGGTACAAAAAGAAAAAAATTATGTGTCTATAATCCCATTTTCAAGAGGTTACCATTGTTAATAATGAATGTACTTTTTTCTACACAGTTTTCTGCATGTGCTTTTACACGTGTATACATTTTTTATGGGCTGATGAACTGTTTTTTTCAGTCTACTTATATTATCTGATTCAATAAATAAATCTTTTGAAAGCATCACTTTTAATGGCTTCACACCATTCTATTATAAATATACCACATACTTTCCAGCCCCTACTGTTGAGCACATGGGTTGCTCCATTTTTCTTTTTAATTTTATGACAAATACAGTAGAGAATATTTATGGAGCTTAATCTTGGGATGTATCCATTATTCTGTTACGGTTCTTCTCAGATAAATTCTGAGAAGTGGAATGGCTGGAATTCCTCCTACCTTTTTTTAGGGTTGCCTCGTGAGAGCAGGTAAATGATTACCATTTCTGAAATGGAGTATTTGCCTGGGTTTTTCAGGAAAGGATGCCACCCAAGCGTATAGCTAAGAGAAGGTCACCTCCAGAAGATGCTCTCCCCAAAAGCAAGAAGGTGAAGGGTAAGTTGGCTTTGGCCTCTATCTCTGAATGGGTGACCTCTTGGACCCCCCGCCAGATTCTGGGACTGGGCTACTTCCTCCCTGACCTCTGGAGCTGAGGGACCTGGAAGCCCAAGGACCCCACTAGCTGGAGTCTCTTGTAGCCTACGAATTCCACCCTCTGGGACTCTTAAAGCAGCAGAGACTTCTCTGCAAGCACTCAGGTAGTACTGGGGGGTGGGGGGAAATGAGGCCCTAGGACTTTGCTCCAGGCAGTAATGCACTAGGGCTAGGACCGCTGACTTCCAGAAGTGGGTTCAAGTCCAGGCTCTGCCACTTTCTAGCCGTGTAGCTTTGGTCAAGTCACTTAACATTGCTGAGCCTGAATTACCCGATTCATACAATAGTTCAGCACCAACCACCCTGGGCCGTTAAGAGGAAAAAGAGATAAAGTCCTGGTAGCATTTGAGGAAGGTAGCTGTGGTTTCCTTTCCTGGGACCCTGGAGGGAGACAGTGAGGAGAGACATCCAACCCCAGTCTGGGAGGGGATAGTGTGGACCCACACTTAGACAGTGTCTGTCTTTTGCAGACCCTCGTAACCAGGCAGTGAGGGCCGTTGCCTCCCGTCGCGTTCCAGGTGCCCACGGGCCGAGCCCGCCTGACCAGAAAACCCGACCAGGTGGCTCCCTGCCCAGCGCACCTTCAGCGCAACCATAGCGACCCTGGCGGCTGTGGCCATGCCCCTGGAGGGAGGGTCTGGATGCCATTGGTTGTCCGGGGCCACGGGCGACTGTCATTGGCCAGCAGATGGCCCGTGCTGCCCACCGGTTGGCTTGTACCTTTTCATAAATGCCTGTCTTACGTCTTACTACTGCCCCTTCTCTTCCGCCGCCAGTTTGTTCCCAGATAGGAGCGGAAGGGTTGGGTGTGAATATGTGTAGGAGTTAGTCACAGCCCGAGGATGGAGGCTAGGAACGGTGCTCTGGCCCATGTAGGTTCCCTTGGTTTCAGTGCAGACTTTACTGTTTATTAGCTTTGTGACCCTGGGAAGGTTACTTAACTTTGAGTCTCTGTTTCCTTTCTTATAAAAAAAGGATCCAAATATGGAAGGTCTGTAGCATAATTTAGGGGACTACAAAGCAGTTTAACATCAGGAGAGTAAGCATTCAGGAAAGTGTAGACATTATCTGAAAGGATTATCTGAATCCTCATTGTTGGCACCGTGACTCCTAACCGAGAACTTGGTGCTATTCGGGAAAACTATCTGTATCGTCATTTTTCTCTTCTCCGCCAAAATTCATTTCACAGTATTGAGAGTCTTCTTGTTTCCATTTCCTCCCTCCTATTAATAACGTGCTCAGTTTTTAATTTTCGCAAAAACCCTGTGACATAGTTATTTTTACTATTTACATATTATAGGACGAGGAGACTTAGGCTTATTAGAAAAGTCATATTACCGGTCTATGGCAGAGCAGGGCCTTGAAACGAGGTTTTTGTGATCCCCAAGCCTGTGCAGTGGAGGAGTGACTCCCATCTCCTGTCATCCTGCACATTCAAGGGCTGTCTTCTTCACCCCCCAGTCTCACATAGGTCCCACAACACAGAATCAGGCATGGTGCTGACGCTGGGCCAGGGCGACGTGGGCCAGCTGGGGCTGGGCGAGAATGTGATGGAAAGGAAGAAGCCAGCCCTGGTGCCCATTACGGAGGACATTGTGCAGGCTGAGGCTGGGGGCATGCACACCGTGTGTCTAAGCAAAAGTGGCCAGGTAGGTTGGGGTGGGTGGCCCAGGACTGGACACGGCCTAGGCTTGGGGGCTTGGGGAAGGAGCTTGGAGCCACACAGGTCACTCTGTGGCAATGGTGCTGGCTAGCTGAGCAGGGAGTGGCCTAAACGGGAATGGACTGACGCCAGACCTTGCGTTAATGAGGGCATCTTGGCCACAGGTCTACTCCTTCGGCTGCAATGATGAGGGTGCCCTGGGAAGGGACACATCAGTAGAGGGCTCAGAGATGGTCCCCGGGAAAGTGGAACTACAAGAGAAAGTGGTACAGGTGTCAGCAGGAGACAGTCACACAGCAGCCCTCACCGAGGACGGCCGAGTTTTCCTCTGGGGCTCCTTCCGGGTAAGCCTGGGTCTGGAGGACTGCACGGGGGCTGGCTGGCTGTATTAACTGGTGAGGCCCCAGGGATAATCCATCTTCACCTCCCTCTTATATTTAATGGTGGGGAAATCAAAACCCAGAAGCAGAGCTTGGGCCCAGAACCAGGTCTCTTCATCCAGGCCTGTCTACATTTTCCTTGGGTCTACCTTATGAAGTGTGTATCTTGGGAAATGGTGGGTCAAGGCTGCCTTTAAGCTGAGGTTGATCCAGGAAGCTTGCTCTCCTCACACATCTCTCTCCTCCCCAGCCATCTCCTACATCTGTCAGGGGTTTTGGGGTGCATGGGAAGGATTGTCACATCTCAGAATTTTGGAGGCAAAGGAGTGCAGTTTAAACAGTAGAGTCAGCATTACAGTTGATTTGGTACTTTAGTATTTATTTTGAAATGTCAAAAATAAAGGACTCTGATAAGGTATTTCTTCATCAGGACTGTTTTTAAAAAATTTTTATGGAGAATTTCAGACACAAAAGTAATCAGAAAAACACATCGAACACCCATCTACTTGCCTCCACAGTCATCGATTTGTGGCCAAACTTGTTTCCTCTCTACTCCTCCCCCCACTCCTTTGTTATCTTAATGCAAATCACAAGCCACATATGATTTCTTTCATTAAGTATTTCGTTATTTGTCCCGGCTCCTGCCCACCTCTTCATCCCCATCTGGCACCAGTGTCCTTCACCAGACAGCTCTGTGGTTGCCTGCAAGCCTGGGCCTGGCTGGTAAGGGGCAGGCACGACTTCCTGGTAAGTGCTCTGCCCTGCCTTCCAGGACAATAATGGTGTGATTGGACTTTTGGAGCCCATGAAGAAGAGCATGGTGCCTGTGCAAGTGCAGCTGACAGTGCCGGTAGTGAAGGTGGCCTCAGGTAAGTCTGTGGGTACTCACTCTAGCCACAAGTTGGAGAAACTTTTTCCATGGATGGCCTGGCCTTGGGCCTTACAGACAATTCCTACATCCTCTGCCTTCCTCTCCCTCTCAGGAAATGACCACTTGGTGATGCTGACAGCTGATGGTGACCTCTACACTTTGGGCTGCGGAGAGCAGGGCCAGCTGGGCCGTGTGCCTGAATTATTTGCGAACCGTGGTGGCCGGCAGGGCCTTGGTAGGTGGCTTAGGTCCCTCTGGCGGGGCAACTTGGCAAGTCACCCCTTGATGAAGGTCAGAGGCAGGAGCAATTTCCTAATGGTCTTCAGGCTTGCATCAGATAGACCTTAACCTGGTAGTTAAGAACTCTGACTCTGGAGCCATACTACCCTGGATTTGAATTGTGGTTCTGCTACCAATTGGCTGTGGGACTCTGGACATAGTTTCCCCATCTCTAAACTGACTTCATTGGGTTTGGATGAAGTTAAATGAGTTAACATAGAAGAATGTTTGGCATGTGGTAAGTTCCAAGTAAATGTTAACCTCTTATGCTCTGGGAGACTAAGTGAGGCACTTGTACTCTCTTGGCTTCAGCTTCCTCTTCTGTTTAATTGGGAGAAGAGTGCCTACTTAGTCTTCCTCCAAAGGCTATAGTAATGGGGAAAACACACAGAGCAGAGAGAGAAGCTGTGTGTGTGTGTCTGCCACTGACCCTTGCCTCCTCTCTGCCTGCAGAACGACTCTTGGTCCCCAAGTGTGTGGTGCTGAAATCCAGAGGAAGCCGGGGTCATGTCAGATTCCAGGATGCCTTCTGTGGTGCCTACTTCACTTTTGCCATCTCCTCCGAGGGTCATGTATATGGATTTGGCCTCTCCAACTATCATCAGCTTGGTGAGTCCCAAGCCTAGTATCTAGCATACCCCAGAATGACTTGGGTTTGAATCCTGACTTCACTCATTGATTGCTCCCCCTCGATGGGGGGGGAGGAAGGTAGAGCCCCTCGAGCCATATTTTTGTCACTGTAAAGTAAAAGTATCCATATCTTGGTGTTTGTTGAGGGGGGGAGGTGGCCTCACTGTGTGAGGGAATGAAGAAGGACAGCTCCTTGGACAGCTTCACCCCTGACAGCTCTATCCTGGCCTTTTCCTCCCAGGAACCCCAGGCACAGAATCTTGCTTTGTACCCCAAAACTTGACATCCTTCAAGAACTCCACCAAGTCCTGGGTGGGCTTCTCTGGTGGACAACATCATACAGTCTGCATGGATTCAGAAGGTGGGACCTCTGGGTTGGCGGTGGAGTGACTTGGGCATAAGTCCAGTCAGATATGGAGGGCATGGTCCTTGGAATCTGGGCCTGGTCCATGGGTTGGATCACATTTGGGTCCATGAGGGCCACTCCCATCCCCCAGAGTCCTGATAGTCTTCCAGGTATGAATGAGTTCAGTGGGATTCTTTGGAGGCTCTACCAGGACTCCCCCAACACCGGAAGGTATACTGCAGACCTATTTACCGCCCTGGGTGTGGGGACCAGCTTCCACAGTTACGGGAACTCACCTGGCCTACCTGGAACATGACCTCTGCTACTCTTCACCTCTCCTCTCCTCCCACAGGAAAAGCATACAGCCTGGGTCGTGCTGAGTATGGTCGGCTGGGCCTTGGGGAGGGTGCTGAGGAGAAGAGCATACCCACCCTCATCTCCAGGCTCCCTGCTGTCTCCTCAGTAGCTTGCGGGGCCTCTGTGGGGTATGCTGTGACCAAGGATGGTGAGTGGAGCTGCCCACATTCGGTGTGGTTGGGATTTAGGGATCATGATTCTTACCAAACTCTGCTCATCAGGCTTTCATGTCCATCACTGAATAGAGCTGAGATGCAGAGAGCATCGTTTGTGATGACGTTGCTTTTCTCCTGACTGTCCGAAGCTCTGGCTTTGATGGACATAAAACGAGTAAACAAATTATTTTAATAAGGGTGATTTATTTTGTAGCATAGGAAAACAGTGAAGGGGGATATATCACTGAGGCCCTGATAGCCAGTAGGACTTGAATCCAGGTCTCCAGACTCCTAACTCAGGCTTCTCTTTACATTTTCCACCAGGGTGACCTCTTTATTTATAACCAGGGAGTTGTACTTAGAATTTTAATAGGAGAAAGAAGGCTTAGTCATTTGGGTCGTAGCAGGTACAGCAGAGGAGGGTGTGAACCAGGTGGCCACTAGAGCCTGAGGGGGACAGCGATGGGCACCTTGAGAAGGCTGCAGCTGATAGAAGCGCTTGACCTGGGATTATCTGGGAAGCATTCCTGAGGAAGTGGAGTTTGTACTACACCTTAAAGGTTCAGTCCTTTATGATAAGCAGTGGAAGGCATCCCAGGCACAGGAGCATCTAGAGCAGTCCCAAAGGTCCTTGGAATGGAGGTATATAGGTTTAGGGAGTGACTGGTCATGTAGGGCCTTGAATGCCATTCCTAGGAGTAGAGAGAAGTCTTTGGCAATGTGGTCTCTGGTTGACAAAGCTGTTTTTTAAATCCAAGATCTCCTTGGCTTCTCTCAGCTTCCCTAAACTCCTAGAGGCTGGGACATTGCTAGGCTGCTACAGGCCAAAGCCAAACTACGCCCTTGTGTTCCAGGCTTCTCACACTACAGAACGGTGGGGCTAGGAATCCTGGAGACAGCTGCCCCCATTTCTCTCCCTTGTAGGTCGTGTTTTTGCCTGGGGCATGGGCACCAACTACCAGCTGGGCACGGGGCAGGAAGAGGATGCCTGGAGCCCTGTGGAGATGACAGGCAAACAGCTGGAGAACCGTGTGGTCTTATCTGTGTCCAGTGGTGGCCAGCACACAGTCTTACTAGTCAAGGACAAGGAACAGAGCTGATGAAGCCTCTGCGGGCCTGGCTCCCGCCACCACCCACGCCCCACCCCCCCACCCCCCCATGGAACTGGGAGGTCTGACGACTACAGATTCCAGCAGGCCTCCCCCAGCCCCAAGTACTCTGTCATCTGCCTTTTTCCTATCAGCAGAACAGAATCCTTTTCTTCTTTTCTGTCCTCCTTTCCTGAGTCATCCTATAATCTACAGGATGAAACGGGGGGAATGGAAAAGGGGAGGGGGTTTTGGTAGCCGGAACATTGCTCACCCCAGAGCTATGTGGTTAGACCTTTCCCCCTCATCCCTACCTCCCATGGTCCTGGCTGACCCTGGTTTTGCCTGCCAAAAACCAAAAATTCCTCCCCTGGGGATTTGGTGCCCGCATTCTGAGAAGTTGGGGGGCCCATCAAGCCCTGCTGTAGCCATGTGCCACCCTCTGTCCTTCACAGTCCACAGGCAGACAAATGGTATCGTGGTCAGACCCAGCTGTCATGGACCTATGCCTGGGGGAAACTGGAGACTGGGCAGGGCTTGCCCAGCCATGGGCAACACCGTGCCAAATATTTGGCCCTCAACAGATGTCCACGGAGAAGAACGATGATCCTCCACTTGGTCAAGAAAAAAGCCAATCAGCCTTTTTCCCAGAAGCACAAAGCATTCTGCCCTTCAGGCACTGCCTGAGAATCCGCCCATCCCACATGCCTTACCTGCAGCCGAGGGCCTGAAATCTGGAAAGGAAGCTACATCTGCAGGGCAGTACATGGGGGGAATGGGGAAGGAGAGTTTTATAACCAAACTTAAAGCAATACTGAGAGTGAAGGGGGGGAGGGGAAGAGGGGCAGAGGCTGGTGCCCAGAGGGAAGCAGCAGCTTGTATAGTGGCTGAGAAAATAGAAAACAGTTTGTTTTTTTTAAATGTAAAGTATTTTGGAGGGGAGAGTGAACTCTTTTAACACTTTGAATAAATTTAGAGTTTTATAAAACAAGCCACTTGTTTTCTACCTACTCCCTGCTTTTTTTAAGGGAGCACTGGTGTTGAGAAGAGCAGAATAAACCCACACGTACCTGGTCAAGGCTAGGACTTAGGTGATAATCAGGATGTCCTAGAATATGCCAGCCAGCTGTTGGTGTGGCTATTTCATACAAATCAAACAAGGAAAAGAGGTGATTGATCTTTGCTTAGGTATTTATGTTTCAGGAATCACTGAAGTTTTTAAAATTATGCTGCATAATGTGAGAGACATGGAATGGATCTTTTAATATCCTAATCCCAAACCAAGATTTGAGTACAGTACATACCTATCAATACTTAGGCTAAAGCTTGCTGTTGTATCCTTTTTAACAGCTGATGTCATTGATTAAACATGATTAACTGCACAATAACTCCTAAGACAAAGTACGTGTATTAGTGTATATTTTCTCAGGCATTTAAGCAACCAGATCATACAGCTGACCTAATACGGTAGTCACTAACTACATGTGGCTATTTACATTTAAATCAATTAAAATTTGTACAAATTTAAAATTCCTTGGTTGTGCTAGCCACATTTCAAGTCCTCAATAGTCATTTATGGCTAGCATCGGGCTATGCAAACATAGAACATTTTTATAATGGACAATGCTGATATAGAAGTTCTGTTATCTGTATAATAGGAAATTTTTATTATTGCCATAAGGATTCTTTTTGGATGTCAGTAATTTGAAAAATGAATATGATGTAAAATAAAATGTATTCTGTGATTTCTTTCCCCCTTGAAGTTTTAGGTTTTTGTTTTGGCTTTTTTAATATTTAGAGAGAGCAGTTGTGTACACGCAAGTGGAGCAGGGGCAGAGAGAGGGAGACAGAATCCCAAGCAGGCTCTGCACTATCAGCATAGATCCTGAGGCAGGGCTCAATCCTACAAACCACGAGATAGTGGCCTGAGCCCAAATCAAGAGTGGGGCACATAACCAACTGAACCACCCCAGCACCCCTGAAGTTTTAGTTTTTGTTTTTTCTTTAATGTTTACTTATTTTTGAGAGAGAGAGAGAGAAAGTGCTAGCAGAAGAGGGACAGAGAGAGGAGGACACAGAGTCCAAAGCAGGCTCCAGGTTCTGAGCTGTCAGCACAGAGCCTTGACACGTGGTGCTGAAACCCTCAGACCGTGAGATCATGGCCTGAGCCAAAGTTGGACGCTTAACCAACTGAGCCACCCAGACACCTGAAGTTTTGGTTTTGATACAGACACTATACTGATTAGAAATTGACTTCTTTGAAGGGAAATCACTTTTGATTATAATATTTTCTTTGTAAAGAAGCACTTGTATGTCTGCTGCTCTTCTGTATTCCTGCCCAAAAAAAGTTCATTTGGACTAGATTTACTGGAGTTTCCCCTTTTGACAGAATAACATGCTGAAAATTCCCTCTTCTTAATAACAGCTCTTCTGTATTGGGGCTTAAAGTGGTCCAGACATTGTGCTGAACTCTCTATATGCAGTAATAGTCTTTTAATCCTTACATCAGTCCTGCAAAGTCAGAATTGACTTTTGGGAAATAGTCCATGAGAGCTGACTTGCTTAAGGTCAAGAAGCTACCTACCAGGGATGCTCAGTCGGTTAAGTGTCTGACTTGGGTTCAGGTCATGATCTCATGGCTCATGAGTTCAAGCTCCGCAGCAAGCTCTGCTCTGTGGTGACAGCTCAGAGCTTGGAACCTACTTCAGATTCTATGTCTGTCTGTCTCTGCCCCTCCATCCCCCTCTCAAAAAGTGAATAAACATATAAACAAACAAACAAAAAAGCTGCTTACTGAATGCACAAACTAGGCTGGAATCAAAATCAGCCTCAGGGGCGCCTGAGTGGCTCAGTTGAGTGCTCAACTTTGGCTCAGGTCATGATTTCATTCGTGAGTTTGAGCCCCATGTCAGGCTCTGTGCTGACAGCTCAGAGCCTGGAACTTGCTTCAGATTCTGTGTCCTTCTCTTTCAAGAATAATAAACATTTAAAAAAAAAAACAAAAAAAACAGCCTCACCTGAGTCTAGAACTTAGATTCCTTTTCCTTGTATTGCAAGCAAGCGTTACGAAGCTCTCTGCAGTGGCTTCACATAGATAAGTGCCAGGGACAAAGTAAATATTAGTCTTTGCTGTTACGAAGATTGTACTTTTTTTTGTTCCCTATAGTTAATAATTGCCTTGTTTTTCACATGCATAGTTTTCTGGTGTATCAATTTAGTGCCAAGTCTAAATTTCCCTTTGTTCAAACACATCAAGTATTCTGTTTTATCTTTTCCCTCATCCTCCTCCAACCTGGATTGATTACCCCAAAACAAAGGTAACCATAGTACCCCATGTGGCTTAACTACAAATAAGATTTACAGAATTGTAATGTTAGTGTTCAATATTGTTGTGACAGAAATTTTGTTTTATTTTTTATTTTTTTGGCCAAATGTGGGGCTTGAACTCACAACCTTGAGATCAAGAGTTGCATGCTCTACTGATTGAGTCAGCCAGGTACCCTGCTTGGATGGAAGTCATGAGAAGTTGGAGATGTATATATGTGAATGAAGGGCAGTTGCTAAAACACCTGAAACTACAAATGAAGAGAATGTATATGTCATTTAGAAATGTGCAGATAGATTCTAGGAAGATTAGGACAGATTTGTCTCAAGGGAGTAGGATTTGGGGTAGGGATAGATCAGGTAAGGGACTGCTGTTTATTGTTTATTTCATAAAGTCAGCAAATATCTTCTCAGTGCCTACCATATCCCAGACATTGTAGGAATTTGATTAGAAACAAAACAAGCAAGAATCCCTGTCTCCTGGAACTTACACTCTAAATTAAAAATAAATATTTAAGGAGCACCTGTGTGGCTCAGTCGGTTAAGCATCCGACTCTTGATTTTGACTCAGGTATGATCTCACCGTTCATGGCTTCGAGCCCTGCATTAGGCTCTGCGCTGGCAGTGCAGAGCCTGCTTGGGATTCTCTCTCTTTCTCAAAAGAGAGAGAAAGGAGGAAGGAAAAGAAAAACTTAAACATTTAAATATTTCTCACCTGAAAATAAAAATCTTGGGGCACCTGGGTGGCTCAGTTGGTTAGGCCTCTGACTTTGGCTCAGGTCATGATCTCACAGTTCATTGGTTTGAGGCCTGAGTTGGGCTCTGTGCTGACAGCTAGCTCAGAACCTGGAACCTGCTTTGGATTCTGTGTCTCCCTCTCTCTCTGACCCTCCCCTGCTCACTCTGTCTCTCTATCTCTCTCAGAAATAAATAAAACATTTAAAAAAAATTTTTTTAAGAAAAAGAAAATAAAAATCTTTCACGTGGAGTAAAGAAAGAGCACAGCAGAGGACCTGGCAAATAGTACTAAATAAACAGCTATCGGTTATAATTTAAATGCCTCCAAATGCCATGGAGAATTTCCTGGATGCCAGGCACTGGGTCAAGTAGTTTCCCAACTTCTCACTTCCTCCTCACATCCTATGTGGTAAGAACTATCACCCACATTAGTCTCAGGTTAAATAACTTGCCAAAATAATTAGTGAGAGGGGACTGAGATTGATGTTCCATTTGTTAGAATTGATAGTCAAAGCGCCCGATGGCTACACTGCAATTACAGTAAGTAGGATAAAGCTGGAAATGTGGCAGCTGGTGGTTGGATCTCAAGTTTTCAGATCGATGAACACTTGGCTTTGAGACACAACGCCCAAATTTAGGAGTATAAACTGGTAAAGGAGGGCATTAGTGGCACATCATCCCAGAGGGAGCCCCAAAAAGGAATCCCCAAAGTGAGCTTCACTGTTAGAGAAAATCACAGAAGCTCCCTATTCTGAGAAACAGCCAAAGTTGAGGCTTTGCCCTGGGACATTTCCGGACTAGGAGAGTTAAACTGTCGGGATTATGTAGTCATTGAAATCCTGTTTACTGAGGGCCTTCTATGGGCAGGTCATCATTTCTGGGACAAGTGAGAGGGGGCTGCTTGCGTTAGGGTAGTGGATATGGGACTCCGGAAAGTAGAGTGCCACGATTTAGGGATTGCTTGGTTGGGATGACTGGATTGCTCCAACGTACACGCCCTGTAACCCTTGTCTCCCTTTCCACCGCAGGATCCCATCCAGCTTCAACAAAAATCTCATGTCTTGCATTGGGAAACAGGGTGAAGGGGTGGCTGGGGCCGACGTGCGGTTTGTCCAAGGCCACGTAGAGCAGCTGGATCGCCCTGGCTCCCAAAGGGGGCTTTTCAGTTTTCTAAAGTGTGTGCTTATATTGCAGTTTGTTTGGTTTTTTTCCTACAAAGAGCATAATCCGTTTTGTAATTCTATAGTACGTTTGTATTTGAATACAGTGGGAGAAACCGGAGAACGCTAACTACCGTAGCAACCCGCGCACTGGCGTAGAGTCCGCTCCGCCCCATCCCGCCGACTCCGAAGAGCTCCGCCCCCAGGGATCCAGGAACTCTGCGTCCGGCCGAATCGTCGGAAAAACCCGGAGCGGCGAATCGGGCGCGGCCTCGGGCGCGGAGTTTCAGAGCTTGCGCAGAAGGCGTCCGAGGCGCATGCTCCCTGGCGGCCCCGGGCCCGCGGTGTGGCTCCCGCGCTGGCCTCCTCGGCCCACGGAATTCCGGGCAGGCTGCGGACATGGCGGCCAGCCTGTGGATGGGCGATGTGAGTGAGGGCGGCTGCGCGGCTCCGAGGAGGACGACTCTTAGCGTCACGGGGGAGGAAGAGTCTGAGGGGGACAAGTCCTGGAATCTCAAAAGGGTGGAAGTGAATGGGGAGTGGAATTCTTTGGGTGACACTGGAGGGTCCCAGCATCTAGAGGAAGGGACCGAGTCTGAGGGTGCGGGTTCCTGGCCTTCCTCGTGCGTTCTTGGAAGGGAAGGGGAGGTTCTTTAGGGGGTAGAATGGCAGGAATCCCAAGGTGGAAGGGCGCTGTGTGTGGCTCTAGCACTGGAGGGGTTACTGGATCCAGAGCGGGATCCCTAAAGAGGGCAAGTGTGGAGGGAAGGGAGGCGAGGGATTGAAAGGTGGGGATCAGGCCGCGCGGTAGATGAAGATCTCCCCTTCCTCACCCCCGCCCGCACCAGCACCGCGTAGCGAACCCTGGGTGGGCTCTGGAACCCGGACTGAGGAGCCTGGCTGCTGGCTGGCCGCCATCGCTCTGCTCTTGCTTTTGTATTTACGCAGCTGGAGCCCTACATGGATGAGAATTTCATCTCCAGAGCCTTTGCCACCATGGGAGAGACCGTAATGAGCGTCAAAATTATCCGAAACCGCCTCACTGGGTACATTTTCTTCTTCGATCTTCTCAATTCTGCGTTAATAGACCATGCTGCAGGTGTCATTCTCGAGAATGTAAACATCACAAGGTCAGGGCTTCTCACCCCCTAATAATAGTTAATATAATGTTATAAACGCTAACATTTGGGGTCTTATTGGGAGGAAGTGTAGCATATTGCTTAAGGACTGGACTCTGGAACCAGACTGAAAGTTATGTCTACTATGTGACCTCCCGCAAATTACTTGCCCTCTCCATCCCCTTACCACAACTATGAAAATGGAGATGATAACAGCATCTACCTTAGCGAGTTATGGTGAGATTAAATGAGTTAATTCACATTCAGCATTTAGAACAGTGTCTACCATATGGTAGATGTTTAATAAATATAAACAGATTACCATCTGCTTAGTTATAAGCACTTTTTAAAACATGTTTATTTTTGAGAGAGAGTGAGTGGCGGAGGGGCAGAGAGCGAGGGAGAGAATCTGAAGCCGACTCTGTGCTGTTAGCTCAAAGCCCTGTGCGGGGCTCAAAGCCCACTGAGGGGCTGAAACCCATGAACCATGAGATCATGCCCGGAGCCAAAGTTCAACACCCAACCCATCGGACCACCCAGGTGCCCCAGTATTAAACGCTTTAAAATCACTTAAAAATTATTTATTTATTTATTTATTATTTTTTTTTAATATTTTTATTTATTTCTAGGAGAAAGAGAGAGACAGCGTGAGCAGGGGAGGGTCAGAGAGAGAGGGAGTCACAGACTGAAACAGGCTCCAGGCTCTGAGCTGGCAGTCAGCACAGAGCCCGACGCGGGGCTCGAACCCACGAACCGCGAGATCATGACCTAAGTGAAAGTCGGACACTTAACCGACTAAGCCACCCAGGCGCCCCAAAAATTATTTATTTTTGAGAGAGACAGAGACAAAGCATGAGCAGGGGAGGGACAGAGAGAGAGGGAGACAGAATTCAAAGCAGGCTCCAGGCTCCGAGCTGTCAGCACAGAGCCTGCCTTGGGGCTTGAACATGGCCTGAACCGAAGTCGGACGCTTAACCAACTGAGCCACCCAGTGCCCCTAAATCACCTTTTTAACAGGTTTTATTTTTAAGTAATCTCTACACCCAACATGAGGCTTGCATTCACAATCCTGACATCAAGAGTCACATGCTCCACCGACTGAGCCAGCCAGGTGCCCTTAAAATCATTTTTTAAAATCACAAGTATGTCTGAGCTAAGTACTATTATTAGAGAAGCTTCAATTCAATAACTGTCTTAAAGTTTACAGAGCTATTAAATGACAAGCCAGGACTCAGGTCTGTTCTTAAAGCCATGAGTGCTCTTAACTCTGTCATTCACTTAAAAAGTTATTTATAGAAATAATACTGCATGCAATTGTTCTGGGTTGCCTGGATAGCAGGCTGAAACAAACCATAGTCCCTCCTCTCTGGAGTTTACTACATTCTAAGAGGGACATGAAACAGTAAATATGGAAACAACAAAATGCAGAGAATATTTTGAGATGGTGGTGTTATATCACCCCTAGATTCTTCCTTCTCTTGGGGGAAGGGGGTCTCAGTTTTCCTTGGGGTTCTAGTTAGAAAAGGGAGAATCCTTTTATCAATTGTCAGTATTTACTGAGCAGCTACTCTGCCACGTACTCTATTAGAGTAGCTTGCTAAAACATCAAGTGGTTGAAAAATACAGATGAGAGATACGACGTGTGGTCAGTTTGGGCTATTTGGTTGACAGGTACTTTGCGTGTTGAGAGCCCCAATACTTGTTACTGAAAGCCAGGTTTGGCTGCCTATACTTGGAAAGGTCAATATTCTAGAGATGAGTTGTCTTTTTTTTCCTCCTTCCCTCCCCACCCCCAAGAGACGAGTTTTAATTGGAAAGGAATAGGAGCTTTATTCAGGAGGCTGGCCACCTGAGGAGAAGGCAGACCCTTGTCCAAAAGCCTACTCCAGGGGCGCCTGGGTGGCTCAGTCGGTTGGGCAACCGACTTCGGCTCACATGGTTCATGGGTTCAAGCCCCGCATCGGGCTCTGTGCTGACAGCTAGCTCAGAGCCTGGAGCCTTTTTCGGATTCTGTCTCCCTCTCTCTCTGCCCCTCCCCTGCTCATGCTGTCTCTCTCTCTCTCTCTCAAATAAATAAAAAAACGTTAAAAACTTAGAAGAAAAAAAAAGCCTACTCTAAGGGCACCTGGGTGGCTCAGTCAGTTAAGCATCAGACTTTGGCCTGGGTCTTGATCTTGCTTTTCCTGAGTTCAAGCCCTGCATAGGGCTCTGTGCTGACAGCTCAGAGGCTGGACCCTGTTTCAAATTCTGTGTCTCCCTCTTTCTCTCTGTCCTTCCCCCACTTGTTCTTGGTCCCTCTCTCAAAGATAAATAAACATTCATGTGCGTGCACGCACGCGCGCGCGCACACACACACACACACACTCTCCAAGGTTTCTCCTGGCCCAGAGATTTTTAAAGTGATTTAGGACAATTAATTAAGGAAGTGCAGTGGTCTATGACAATTCTTTTTTCTCTTTCTTTTTTTTTAATTTTTAAGTTTATTTTACTTATTTTGAGAGAGAGAGCGAGCATGGGAGAGGCAGAGAGAGAGAGAATCCGCACTCTCTGCACAGCCTGATGTGGGGCTTGAACTCAAACTGTGAAATCATGACCTGAGCTGAAGTCAGGAGTCGGTCACTTAACCTCTTGAGTCACCCAGGCGCCCCTCTGACAGTTCTTGATTACATCCAGGCTCGGTGGTGCCAGCTACAGATGTTATCACGGGGCTCAGAGGTCTTGCCAAGGCGCCTGGTTCCTTGGGGGTGGGGGTGGGGGTGTTGTGCAAGAGGGTTTGGTTCCTTGGAGCCCAGGGTGGTACAGGAGAGGAGAGCTCAGTTCTGTCTAGGAAAGAATGTGTGATCTATCAATGTACAAAGAAAGATTTAGTTGTGCTCGCTTCGGCAGCACATATACTAAAAAAGAAAGATTTAGTCAATCCCATGGGATAAGGGTGCTTGTTAAAACTTAAATACTACTAGGTTGGCCAGAGGTGCTGAGGCCCTTCATACCTAGGAACGGATTTTCTGACTGGTAGATTGTGCTAGCCTAAATATTTTTCTTTTTTGCACTTGTAGACTGAAAGCCCTAGATAATCAATCAGCTACTGGTATGAAAACACGTTCTGTAGTACTTTCTACTTCACTGAAATAAGATTTGGAACTGTCTCTTCCTAACCACAATTACTAAACTCTAGTTGTTTCTTACCATGGTACATATAGACACATTGCATTTTTAATCAGCCTTACTTGATAAAAGAGTTTGAAAGGGCTTATAAGAATACTGTAAAATGATTAAACGCAAATTTTAAAAAGAAGACCAGGGGCACCTGGGTGGCTCAGTTGGTTGAGTGACTGACTCTTGATTTTGGGTCAGGTCATGATCTCATGGTTTGTGGGTTTGAGCCCCAAGTCTGGCAGTTTCTTATATACATCTGCCTTATGACCCAGCCAAGTCTAGTACTAGGAGTTTATCCAAGAGAAATGAAGACATCTACCCACCAAGAATAGGACTTGAAAAGAGTGTTCATAACAGCTTCATGACAGTGGCTGAAAACTGCAAGTAGTCTAGATATCCACAAATAGGTAAACAGATAAATATTGGTGTTTTCATACAGTAGAATCCCACTCAGCAATAAAAAAGAACAAACTACTTACATAGTAACAACACAAATGAGTCTCTAGCATTATGCTGATTGAAGGGGTGCCGGGCTGGCTCAGTTGATAGAACATGTGACTCCTGATCTCGGGGTCATGAGTTTGAGCCCCACCTTGGGTGTGGAGTTTACTTGAACAAAAATGGCATTATGCTAAATGAAAAAAGCCTTACTGTATGATTCCATTTATTTAAACTTGTAGAATATACAAAATTGATCTATAGTAAAAATAACTCAGTGTCTAGGATATTTGTGCAGTTCTCTGTGTGTATATTTCATTGCTTATAAAACTGAAACAAAAACTGTAAACTAATTGAATAATATGCATATTGGAAGTAATTGAGAGAAGTATACCAATATCTACAACCTAACTTTGGAATGTATCAGAAAATAAGAATAATAAGTGGGTAGAGGGGATGGATAGATGGATAATTATGTGACAAAATAAGTATAATAAAGTGTTATAGGTGGTAGAAATGTAGCTGTTTGCTATACAATCTTTTTTTTTTTTTAAGTTTTTTTTTTTTCTTTTAGTAATCTCTTCACCCAATGTGGGGCTCAAACTTATGACCCAAGATCAAGAGTTGCATAGCACCCTCAATTCTTCTCATTTTTATGTTTGGAATTTTTTACAATAAAATGTTGGCGAAAGAATATAGTCAGACTATCCTGAATTCAACTCCAACCTTTGGCACATACCAGCTGTGTGGGTTAAGGCCTCTTGTATAATCTGGCTAGGTCTCAGTATCCCTTCTAAATGGGAGCAGTGGGGGGCGCCTGGGTGGCTTAGTTGGTTAAGCGTCCGACTTTCGCTTAGGTCATGATCTCGCGGTTCGTGGTTTCGAGCCCTGCATCGGGCTCTGTGCTGACTGCCAGCTCAGAGCCTGGAGCCTGTTTCAGAGTCTGTGATTCCCTCTCTCTCTGACCCTCCCCTGCTCACGCTGTCTCTCTCTCTCTCTGTCTCTCTCTCTCTCCTAGAAATAAATAAAACATTAAAAGAAATTTAAAAAAAAATAAATAAATGGGAGCCATGGTTCCATTCACCTCACAGAGCTGGTGTGAGGGTTCCGTCAGTGAGAGATGGTGCATGTGAAATGGCCAACACAGAGCTTGGCCCATAATGAGCACTTGATAGTGGTCAGCTCTTTTTTTTCCCCCTAAGTCCATGATTCAATTTTTAAAAACATTTTTTAGAGAGAGAGAGAGCACGAGAGCAGGGGAGAGGGGCAAAGGTAGAAAGAGAGGGAGAATCTGAAGCTGGGCTTCATCCTGCCGGGAATGGCCAACAAACCCTGTGCTGATGGGTGAAAGATTACTCCACACTTTGCTCAGAAAGAGGAGAAGGTACCGGGTCAATGTTTACAGATGAAGACCCCCGTTTACCTCACTTGTAGTTTCATTTATGGCAGTGTCAGGCCAATCACAAATTTCAGTTGACTTGTTGTGTACAGAGGGCGTGTGACATTTCAGGCTTGCAGAAACAGAGGGTGCCTGACTTAAAGGTGAATAATCACAAGAGACTAATCAAGCTACTGTGTGTCCTATTTTTTTTTTAATTTTTTAATGTTTTATTTCTTTTTTTTTTTTAAATGTTTTATTTATTTCTAGGAGAGAGAGAGAGAGACAGCGTGAGCAGGGGAGGGTCAGAGAGAGAGGGAGTCACAGACTGAAACAGGCTCCAGGCTCTGAGCTGGCAGTCAGCACAGAGCCTGACGCGGGGCTCGAACCCACGAACCGCGAGATCACGACCTAAGTGAAAGTCAGACGCTTAACCGACTAAGCCACCCAGGCGCCCCTAATGTTTTATTTCTGAGAGAGAGACAGCACGAGCAGGAAGGGTCAGAGAGAGGGAGATACAGAATCCAAAACAGGCTCCAGGCTCTGAGCTAGCTGTCAGCACAGAGGCTGATATGGGGCTTGAACCCACAAACCGTGAGATCCTGACATGAGCCGAAGTCGGACACTTAGACTGAGCCACCCAGGCGCCTCTGTGTGTCCTATTATTTTGCTAAACTTTGTATACAATGTATAGATAAGGGAGTTCCCCAAGGACTGCAGAAATGCCTGGGAGGGCTGGAGCGGGACATGGGCAGTCTGGGGAGTCAGGCCTTTGGCATTCCAAGAAACCCACACCCCTCCCAAGTTTAACTGCAGCCCCCCAGAAATCTCTGTGTTACATTTTAGCTAGCTGACATTGTGTATAATCGTCATCCTCAGTGATAAAACCCCAACCCTGGGACCATGAGCAGCCAAAATCAAGAGTCAATTGCTCAACCGACTGAGCCACCCAGGTGTCCCAGTAGTGGTTGGCTCTTACTGATCGTGGCCTTCACATCTGTGAGCCTCAAGATTCTAGCACACAGCACAGATTTGGCCCTTCATTCTTAGCATCAGCAAAATTTATGGAACTCATATATCCCGATCTATGATCCTTGGCCACAAGCACTGCTGTTGCCCATACCTTCGTGGCTTTGTGTCCATATGTTTATTTAAACTGAGGACCTTGAGTAATATATCCAGAAAAGTTAGGATTATTTCACCGGTGGTAGCTGTAAGGATAATGTTAAGGAAAATTAACTGTGTTCAGTATAATTCTCTTGGTAGTAAGGGATGTCAGAGGATACAGCCATATCTTTCTACTTCTGTTTCTTGGTGATGCTTTAAAAAATAGAATATGGGGGATCTCCTAGACATCTCCCAGTTTAGGGTCCATGTGTTTACTTTGTCCAGCCAGCCAGATTGTAAGCTTCTTGAGGACAGGAATCTTGTTCTTCAGCTCTATTTCAGCTTTGTTTTTGGGTGATCAAAAACAAAACAAAACAAAAAAACACATTAAATTATGACAATTTTCAAATAAAACTACAAAGAACAGTACAGTGAACACTCATATAGTCACCACTAATTTCAACACTTGTTAACGTATTGCCATATTTTCCTTACCTGTCACTTTAACTGGATAAATTTAAATAGAGGTTTCTTTTTGCTAAATCATATGAAAGTAAATTACAGACGTTGTGACAGTTTATGACAACATATTTAAGCATACATTGCCAAAAACTGGACATCCCCACAATGCTTCCATCATAGTAACAACATTAACAATGATTCCGTGATACCCATCAAAAGATACCCAAGTGATTCCCATATAATAGTCAGTCTACCTTCAAATTTTTATGCTTGCCTCAAGAATAGTTTTTATAGCTTTTTAAAAATTTTTTTAAATGTTATTTATTTCTGAGAGAGAGAGAGCAAGAGAGAGACATACAGCGTGAACAGGGAGGGTCAGAGAGAGAGGGAGATAAAGAATCTGAAGCAGGCTCCAGGCTCTGAGCCAGCTGTCAGCACAGAGCCCGACGTGGGACTTGAACCCATGAACCATGAGATCATGACCTGAGCCGAAGTCGGACGCCCCAATATAGTTTTTAAAAAAAAATGTTTCTTTCTTTTTTTTTTCAGGTCAGATGGGTAGCGTGCCAAGGTCATAACAGGGTTTGAAGAAGGCACATTTGACAACAGTATGAGTACTGCATCATCACACTTAATGAACTAAAGAATCATCTCTTGTCTCATTTTTTAAAATATTTATTTATATTTGAGAGAGACAGAGCACAAGCAGGGGAGGGACAGAGAGAGACAGATTCTGAAGCAGGCTTCAGGCTCTGAGCTGTCAGCACAGAGCCTGACGCAGAGCTTGAACTCACGGGGCTGTGAGGCCATGACCTGAGCCAAAGTTGGACGCTTAACCAACTGAGCCACTTAGGCGCCCCTGTCTCTTTTAATGTAGAAAAGCTCACATCTTTTCTTTTCTCCTAACACTGACTTTTCAAAGAGTTAAGACTAATTGTCTTACTTAGGGTTCTACATTCTGGAATCTAGTTTAACCTTCTGGACTTATTTGCTTCTTTTTGGTGGTGTTTTACTTGTTCTGTCCCTAATATTTCCTGTAAACTAGACATTAGATCTAAGGGTTTTATTGGATTGTAGTAAATATTCTTTTTTTTTTTTAATGTTTATTTTTGAGAGAGAGAATGAGTGCAGATGGGGGATGGGCAGAGAGAGGAGGACAGAGGGTCCGAAACAGGCTCTGCACTGACAGCAGCGAGCCCGATGTGAGGCTTGAACTCTCAAACCATGAGATCATGACTGGAGCCAAAGTCGGACGTTCAGCTGACTGAGCCACTCTGGTGCCCCAGATTGTATTAAATATTCTTGGCAAAACTACTTCATAGGTGATATAGTACATAAGTAAATGTTAACTAGATGAGTGTGGGACTGGCCCAGATTGGCAGCCCTTATATTCAGATTTGTAAGTTAGTTAATTTTTTTTAATTTTTATTTATTTCTAGGAGACAAGAGAGAGACAGTGTGAGCAGGGGAGGGTCAGAGAGAGAGGGAGACACAGACTCTGAAATAGGCTCCAGCTCTGAGCTGGCAGTCAGCACAGAGCCCGATGCCGGGCTCGAACCCAAGAACCACAAGATCATGACCCTAAGCGAAAGTCGGACGCTTAACCGACTAAGCCACCCAGGCGCCCCCAGATTTGTAAGTTAGTTTTGAACTGGAATATGGCAGGGAACAAAAAACAGTACAGTCTCTGGTTAGAGAAACATTTTTCCTTCCCCTCAGGCCAGGGCTCAGTCTCCTCTGACAATCCCATTTTTAACCATTCTCTTTCTCTTGTTTGCTTGCTTTCCAGAATCCCAGCTGGCTACTGTTTTGTAGAATTCGCAGATTTGGCCACAGCTGAGAAGTGTTTGCATAAAATTAATGGGAAACCCCTTCCCGGAGCCACACCTGTAAGGACACTTAGATAATGATGATGATGTCATTTTTATTGTCATCGATAACTATCATTTATTAATCCCTACTGTATACTTACATTATTTTATTTAATCTTCTAAAAACCCTGAGCAGTAGTCATCATTATCTTTGACAGACCAGGAAACTGAAGCTCAGGGAAGTGGAATAACTTACCCTGAGGCAATGCAGGTAGTAAATGCAGAGTCAGGATGCAAACTGAAGATTGGTTCCTCTAGAATCCATGCCCTTTGCACTGGCGCCGCTGCCTCCCTTAACGGAAGACTTGAAACCCTAGCCCTCTGCCTGACTGAGAAACTAGAACAGGCTGGCGGCAGTGAGGACACATTTCAAGAGAGTTACATTCTGCTCTTCCCACAGTTACTTAGCTTACAGCTGCACCAAGCCGGCACACCTGGGCTCATAGAACCATGGAGCTGGCAGTGCCCTTAGCGATCATCCGTGCAACCCCCCCATTTTATACAGGAGAAAAGCTGAGGCTTAGAGAGGGGGAGATGTTTTGGCCAAGGTAATTTATTTCAGTTTTTTTCAAATATTGTTTGACTCTTGAAATGCCCTTCTCCATCTTAGTTTGTTTGTTTTTAAATTTCTAGGCAAAACGTTTTAAACTGAACTATGCCACTTATGGGAAACAGCCAGATAACAGGTGAGTGTAGGGTAACCCCAAGGTAGCTTCAAGTCCCAGGGAAAGTCTAGATAGAGACAAGATGCATCACTGTGCTGGACTCTGCCGAAGAGGTGGTTGGGGAGCCAAGTTTGGTCCACTTTGCCTTCCTCCTGAGGGATGACTGCCTCCCCTTCCCCACTGGTGCTTCTTGTCAAGACCCGTGTATTCTTTTTAAAAATTTTTTTTTAATTTTTTAATGTTTTATTTATTTTTGAGAGAGAGAACGTGAGCAAGGCAGAGGCAGAGAGAAAGGGAAACCCAGAATCCAAAACAGGCCTCAGGGTCTGAGCTGACAGCACAGAGCCCACTGTGGGGCTCGAACTCACAAACTATAAGATCATGACCTGAGCCGAGTCGGACACTCAACCTTTGAGCCACCCAGGTGCCCCAAAACTCATGTATTCTATTTGGGCCTGCCTCTAGCTTTCCACCCTATTACCCATAGTAGTGATGTTTTATTCAGTAAGAATTGACCTATTGTGGCAACATAAGTTGGTTCAGCTTCAGCTTTTCAGCTAAAACAATGTGTCAAGAGCTTTAAAAAGATCTGCACCCACTGACCCCATAATTCTACTTTTCAGAATTTATTCATGGAATGTGTGCAAAGATTAGCCTCAAAAGTGTTCATTGAAATATTAAATATAAGGGGAAAAATTGGAGAAACCCCAGATATTCTAATAATAGGGAAGTAGTTTAAACGACAATTTATTTATTAATTGGAATACTGTATGTCCATTAATAAGTCATTGTAGCAAAATAGGACACATCAAGACATTGGCAATATATTAAAAGTGAAAAAATGCTAGAAACCAAGGGAGTTATACCCAAGTTTTGTAAATCCAAAAAGAGAAGCCAAAGAAAAAAAGACAAAAATATAATAATGTGTTCATAGTGATTACTTTTGAGTGGTTGGGTTGTTGGTAATTTTATGTTTCTTTTGTCCTTTTGTGTATTCTGATTTTATTTTTTTAATATTTATTTTTGAAAGAGAGAGAGAAAGAGTGCGAGTGGGAGAGGGGCAGAGAACGAGGGAGACCCAAAATCCAAAGCAGGCTCCAGGCCCTGAGCTATCAGAACAGAGCTGAACACAAGGCTTGAACTCCCGAACTGCAAGATCATGACTTGAGCCGAAGTCAGACGCCCAACCTGCTGAGCCACCCAGGCGCCCCTTGTGTATTCTGATTTTAAAGAAGATATATATATCATACTTGAACTAAGAAAATAATAAGTTTACATGTTTGATTTTTTTTTTTAAGATTTTTATTTTTAAATTATCTGAACTTGAACTCACAGTCCAGAGATCAAGAGTCACATGCTCCACTGACTGATCCAGGCAGATGCCCCTGATTTTTTCTTTTATTGACTTTTCTAGAACAGAGGAGCCTGGGGTGGGCTCACTCAGTGGAGCATCTAACTCTTGATTTCACCTCAGGTCATAATCCCTAGGTCATGGGATTAAGCCCTGTATCAGGCTCCATTCTGAACGTGGAGTCTACCTGGGATTATCTCTCCCTCCCCTCCCCCTCCCCTTCTCCCCTCTGCCCTCTTTTCTCCTGCTCCCCTCCCGCATTTGCACTCTAAGATAAAACAGAATAAAATAGAATAAAATAAAATAGGGGCATCTGGATGGCTCAGCTGGTTAAGGGTCTAACTCTTGATTTTGGCTCAGGTCATGTTCTCATGGTTTGTAAGATCAAGCCCCATGCTGGACTTTGGGCTGACAGCTTAGAGCCTGCTTGGGATTCTCTCATTCTCTCTCTCTCTGCTCCTCCCTCATGCTTGCACACCCTCTCTGTCTCTCAAAATAAATAAACTTAAGAAATATATATTTAGAATAATAGAGGTTGACAGGATGTGTCCTGACTTGTGTCACCTGCAAGCTAAAACTGGTTTTTATACTTTTAAAGGATTGGGAAAACAGAAAAAGCAACAGAGAGATTGTAGGTGCCCCACCAAGCTTAAAATTTTTACTGTCTGGCACTTTACAGAAAAAGTGTACAGAACATTGCTGACGCATGTTCTAAAAGTTTCAGGGATTTCATCCTAGCCAGCCTTTCCATCTTTAGGACATAGGTCCAGTTCTCATTCTCTGTCTTTGACTATTTCAATTAAAGATAGGCAGCGAGGGGCACCTGGTGGCTCATGCGGTAGAGCACGCAATTTTTGATCTTGGAGTCATGAGTTCAAACCCCATGTTGGGCATAGAAATTACTTAAAAAAAAATATGCAGTGAATACAGAACATGTAGATTTCTCTTTTGAGCTCCTCTGACTGGGTCCCCCCATCTGCACTCCTATAATACTTGAAGCCAGACAGGCTTTGTTCTTTGAGTAAAGGACTTGGGACAGGGGGCTGCTTCCATAACTCTTCTGCCAGGACTGCCGAATGCAACAAATTCAGACCTGGTTATGGGCCCATCAGATGTGCTGTTCCCTCAGAAGGCCCAGGAGCCCAGAATGGGCCAAAAGAGCTTGTTAGAACAGAGGTTTTGGTGTTTGTGTCTGAATCTTGTTTCCTCCTCTCAGCCCTGAGTACTCCTTGTTTGTGGGGGACCTGACCCCAGATGTGGATGACGGCATGCTGTATGAATTCTTCGTCAAAGTCTACCCCTCCTGTCGGGGAGGCAAGGTGGTTTTGGACCAGACAGGCGTGTCTAAGTAAGACCTCAGCGGTTACTGATGCCCACCCTGGGCCAGCATTTGTCTCTTAGATGGAGGCGTTAGAGCAAGGCTGTGGAGCGCAGTGGTTAAGAGCCTAGGCTCTGGAGCCGGGTGGTCTGGTGTGAGCCCTGGCTCCTATACTGGCTGGGGATAAAGCGGTCAAAAAGCCACCAAACCTCTGACCCTGTTTCCTCATCTGTGAAACAGATGCTGATTGGTAGTATCTGCTCATAGGGCTGATGTCACAGTTACATGATGTGATATCAATAAAGCAATAGGATAGGCTTTATAGGTGTTTGCCTTCTTATTTATTATTGTTCCTTCAAAAGTGGAAAAACCTCAAGAAGGGCTTATTCTTGATCAGAGTAATAGTTACAAGCATGAGCTTGAGTTATAAGCTTGGGGCCTGGATCTGGATCCCGATTTTCCAGTGATGTTGGGCAAGTTATGCAACCCCTCTGACTTTGGCTCCCTCCTAGTAAAATGCAGATACCACCATTATCTAATTGTTGGGCAGTTTGATGAGGTAATCCTGGGCAAATGTTCAGCACAGTGCTGAGAAATAAAAAGTGCTCGTGAAATATTCGCTGCCATTTGTTGATCCCCCAAGTAGAATATGAGTCTAGGAGAGCAAGAACCTTGTCCTCTTAGGGCTGCTGAGCCCCAGTGCCTGGCGCCATACCTGGCGAACAAGGCAGATGTAGGAAGTCTTTGCTCAGTGAACTTCTACAGCTGTTATTACTACCATAATGATGATAATGGAAATAGTATTTCCAGCAGATTGGGAGGGAAGCTGCTGTGTGGGAAGCAGCCCCATCATGAAGGCATGGAGGAGAATGGTGAACTAAAGTAGGGATCCCACTGGATCTCAGGGTCCTCCAGCACTGGAATCTTGAATTGCTCTACCTACAGCACGCCTCCACTGATGGGGCGCTCATCCCTTCCTACAGAGTTTGAGGGACTCTGTCTTTTCTGTTCTTAGACTTTACCTTCATCACATTTGTGATCTAAAAAGTGTGTCTGCTTTTGTTTTCTACAGGGGCTATGGTTTCGTGAAATTCACAGATGAACTGGAACAGAAGCGAGCTCTGACCGAGTGCCAGGGGGCAGTTGGCCTGGGGTCTAAACCAGTTCGGCTGAGCGTGGCGATCCCCAAAGCGTGAGTCGTGCGCCGGCGGGAAGGTAGAGGGCCTCTCTGGACTGTTGCCAACCTGGGCGCTCCTCATCTGCTTGGTGATGATGGGAGCTTCCGCATGCTGGACCGGAGACTGCAGGGAGACATCGTTTAGGTCACAGATAATGAGCACCTGCTACTGGTCAGGCTGTGTGCTGGGCATTGGAGATGAACCAGTAGCCCTGCCCCTCGGGAAGCTTACAGTTGGGAGGGAGCCCTGGCAGGGGAGGCACATGCATTCAGACGTGGCTGGTAGCAGTGCTGGGAAAGCAGCTGGGCTCCGCAGACTCCGTGTTCCTGCTCTTGCCCAGCAGTGTCACCGTTAGAGATTTATCCACAGAACTGGTGAGAACTGAGCAGGTGGAAAAAAATTATACCCAATTTTAGCTATGGGAATAGCTAAGAGTTAATGATCCAAACACTACAGAATATTATTTACATCACTATCATACCTGTCATGCCAGGCAGAGAGCCCTCTTCTCTTACAACTCCAAGCAGGTTTTTCGCTCTCTACATAGAATCTTCTACCCTTTGGCCAAAACCGTGGTTCTCCACTAGGGACAGTTTTATCCCACAGCAGGACATTGGCAACACCTGGAGACACTTTTGGTTGCCACAACTTGTGGGGGAGGGCATCTAATGAGTGGAGGCCCGGGATGCTACTAAATGTCGAACAGTGCACAGCACCATCCTATAGTGCACAGGCCGGCCCCGCACCAAAGACTTGTCTGCCTCGCCCCCAGGTCAGTAATGTGGAGGCTGAGGCAGTCCCTGCCAGGAAGGAAGAGTGGCTACATTCTAGGGGCAGAACTTCAATGCCCAAGTTCTTTTCTCCCCTCCCCTCCCCTCCCCTCCCCTCCCCTCCCCTCCCCTCTTTTTTTCCCGTTGGGTTCTAGTTCTAGGCTGTCAGTTTCCTTCCTTCCTTCCTTCCTTCCTTCCTTCCTTCCTTCCTTCCTTCCTTCCTTCCTTCCTCCCTCCCTCCCTTCCTCCCTTCCATTTATTTTTGACAGAGACGGAGCGTGAGGCAGGGAGGTGCAGAGAGAGAGGGAGACACAGAATCTAAGCAGGCTCCAAGTTCTGAGCTGTCAGCACAGAGCCTGATGCGGGGCTCAAACTCCCGAACAGGAAGGAGATCATGACATGAACCAAAGTTGCCTAACTGACTGAGTCACCCAGGTGCCTCTCTTCCTTTCTTGTTTTTTTTTTTAATGTTTCATTTATTTTTGAGAGAGCCCAAGTGGGGGAGGGGCAGAGTGAGAGACAGAGGATCTGAAGTGGGCTCTGTGCTGACAGCAGTGACCCAATGTGGGACTTAAACTCATGAACCGTGAGATCGTGACCTGAGCCAAAGTCGGGCACTCAACCAACTTAGCCATCAGGGTGCCCCTAAATGGCTAGGTTTTTCAAAGCAGCGAAAGATTCTTTGCAGCTTAACTGTATTTAATACATTGAAGATCAGTTTGAGTGATTTCTCTCCAAAATGTTACTTGTTCTATACTCTACTATATAAAACATTAAAGAAAATATCAAAAGAAATAAATTTCCTCATTGCCCAAAATGACTAATTATGATTTCTGACTTCCAGGCTTCTCCATAGATATCCATGATATATACATACATACTCCATATAGATCAGTTTACATGTGGTAGATTTTTTTTTTTTAATTTTTGTAAATTGTTTTAAAGTTTACTTATTTGTTTTGAGGGAGAGAGTGAGCACTTGTGAGGGGGGAGCAGAGAGAGAGAGAATTCCAAGCAGGCTCCCAGCCACCAGTGTGGAGCCAGACAAAGGGCTCCAGCCCATGAACCACAAGATCATGACATAAGCCAAAACCAAGAGTTTGATGCTTAACCAACTGAGTCACCCAGGCACCCAATCTTTATTCATTTTTTTAAAAATGTTTATTTATTTTGAGAGAGAGAGAGAGAGAGCGAGTACATGCCCACAGGAGAGCAGGGGGAGGGGAAGAGGGAGGCTTTGACCTCATGACCGTCAGATCATGACCTGAGCTGAGATCAGGAGTCAGACACTTAACCAACTGAGCCACCCAGGTACCCCTTTTTATTCATTTTTAATTACAGTAACAATGCTCATTCTTTTTTCCCCCAGTTTCCCTCATATACACATTCCCTTTCCCACACAGCTCTACAGTCTCCGCCATAATTTTTTTAATAGCTTCAAGGTATTTTGACTGTATATTCTGTCTCAAGGTTCCTCAGATGTTGCCGGTGTTGGTTGTTTCTGATTTGTTACCATTTATTCAGTCAACAATAACTGAGTTCCTACAGCTCTGCAGGCCCTGATGTAGACTTTGGAGTTGTAGCTTTAAATAAGAGAAACAAAGTGTGTTCTGCAAGGAGGTTATGTTCTGTTTGGTTGATCGTTGTCAGAATTTGGTGCCTGCCTCTAGGGAGGCTCCCTCAAGCCCTGGGAATTGAGGGTGGTAAGAGTTCCCTTTGAGAGTTCCATCTGTAAGAGCTGAGTGTGGAGAAACAACAGAAATGTGCAGACCCAGGCCAAGGAGACAACCTTCAATTACATGAACATATCAGGAGGGTGGCAGGGTAATCATGGAGGAGACCATTAGCAATTTCCAGCCTCACGCTGGGCAGGGAGAGGAAGTCTGTGCCATTAGACTTCATCTAGCCACGCCATCAGGAGGCGATGCTAAGACGGGTCAGACATGGAGTCGTCTCACTCCTCTAGCCGAGTCCTGCTCACCAGGCCAGTGTTGCACTCGGAAGGAACTTGAGCTCACTCAGACTTTGAGAATTTGTGGTTCCTGTGACAGGATTGCTGTGGGATGCCACCTCCTGCTTATGACTCAGTTTCCTCTTCTGGCTTCACTGTAGAGATCGAATATACTAATCATGAGGACACAAGTGCATTCCACACCGCGTGATGGTTACGATTCCCCTTATAAGCCAGATGGCGTGGTGGTGTGAGCCCCTGCCTCCTCACGTTTCATGTGCACTGATGAGTCTGGCTTTTAGGAGTGTGATGACTCTGGAAGCACATTGCCACGTTGTTCTTTTGATTTCGTCCCACCTAGGACTGCTGGTCGTAACCCAGGCCTGCCTCATAAGCCTACTTATGCATGATTTTGTATACTTTTGAAAGCAATGGATCCTTTGCAAGCTTGACATTCTTTTCTTTTCTTTTTTTTTTTCAGTTCTGTTTTTTTTATTTTAAAAAATATATTATTTTTTTACAGTATTTTTAACTTAAACACTGTTCACACTGAACACGTATGGCAGCTTAACCCACCCAAGAGTGAAGTTTAAGAAGCCAAAACTCTTCTAGTTTTGTTAAAAGAAAAGTTGTGCCACAGACCATTGTAGTGATTGATGGTTAACAAAGCAAGGAAAAGCACCAGTCAAATCATGTTAGAATCTTTTTGTTCAAGTGGATTATGGTGGGTCAGATGTTGCACTTCGCATAGGCATGGCTATGATGCAGTGACTCCTTAGAAGATGCAGTTCTCAAATTATATACTTGCTCAGCTATAACATTAGGAGAATTCACTATTTCTTATGTGATAACATAAAAATAGGACTAGTTCTCATTGTGAGCATTACCTTATAACCTCAGTAACCAAAGACATACTTGTCTATAATGAATTATTTCAAATTAACTAACAAGGCCTTCTTCAGAAAAAGGAAATTCTTCTTGATTTTCCTTTTTCTGAAAAGGAAATTTAACAAATGCAAATTTAAGTCTAAAATGAGAAATTTGCCTAACAACCTGAACTTAAATGTACTCATTTAAAAAAATAGTTTAGGGGCACCTGGGTGGCTCAGTCAGTTGAGCGTCCAACTTTGGCTCAGGTCATGATCTCACGGTTCATGGGTTCAAGCCCCGCATCGGGCTCTGTGCTGACAGCTAGCTCGGAGCCTGGAGCCTGCTTCGGATTCTGTGTCTCCCTCTCTCTCTGACCCTCCCCTGCTCATGCTGTCTCTATCTCTCTCTCAAAAAAAAAAAAAAAAAAAAATAGTTTAGACATTAACAACTGTTCACTAACCTTAAGGAACCAATTTAGCCTCAAAAAAGGCCATTTTCTAAGATTTAGAGGTCATTTTAATTTGGTGCTTTGTTACATCTTGACTGGTGCTTCTTTTCTCGCTGTCTTCACATCAAGCCATGGGGCCAATACTATTCTCAGTAAATGTCTGACAGCTTATTACTTAATAACAGTCTCAGCACTTTTATTAAGCATCCAAGACTAACAAAACGTTGGCAAAGCTTAAGTGTAACACAGTGATGAGAGAGCTTTTACAGTGAAGTCTTCTCTAACACTGCCTTCCCAGTGTGGAAATTGTGCTACATCCACCAAAAGAGGGCCCCATCTACTCAAATATTTCAGTACTTCACCCCAGGAAAAAACTCCTTTGCATTTAGATTCAGATTGCTCTTGACCACAAGATTTTCCAGAGAAGAGCCATCACAGATAACAAGGTCATTACATTGGTCTTGGATTTGGTCCATAGTTTGTGGGAGATCTTGAGCCAGAATAAACCACTCATGTTCCTCTTCTTCCAGCATTTCTTGGAAACAGCGTTCAATAAATTCTTCTTCCCATAACTTCTGTCTGTTGAATTCCTCTTCATTTCCCATCCACATGTACACTGCAAATGGATTGTCATCTTCATTAGAATGACCATTTGTAATGACATCTTTGTTGATGTTGCTTGGGCTAGTACTGCTGAGACTTGGATCTTTCATGGTTGGCTAGTTGGTTAGTTGTTGTTTTTAACCCAGTGCGTGGCAGCGGGGACAGCAGCCAGCGAATCCGCTCAGCCTCCACGGGTCTCCACAGGCCACCAACTTGACATTCTGTCTTTGATTAGCAGTGGCTGCGGTAGCCATGCAAGCAAGAGAAGAAAGCTGTCCGCTGAGCCTGGGCCTCGGCCCTGAATTGTGAGTGCAGGATATAGGAGCCTGGCAAGATGTCTCACATCTGTCAGAGCAGGTGCTGTAGGTAATGATGTGGTGTTCAGAGCATGAGCCTTGGAGGTAAATTTGGCTCCAGTCCTTGGTGTGGCCTTGGGTAAGTCACTGAATCTTATAGAGGCTCAGTATTCTCATCTGTATAATAGGAATAATACATAATAAATCTGCCAAAGGGCTGTGTGGGACTTAAGATAGGAGACTGTATATGAAAAGCAACAGGCCCAGATCCCGAATACCTACTCCATAAACGGTAGCTGGGACTACAGTGGTGACACTAGGCTACCGGAACGCTCGGGCGCGCGTGTGCACGAGTGTGTGAGTGTGTGTAAAAGGGGATTAGACATTTTATAGTTTGAAAAGCTGCTTGGATCACCCTAAATCCAGATTTTCCAGGCCATGTTCACCTGAGCCTTTGCGGGTGGCAGAACAACAGCCCCCCAAGATGTTGAGAAGAGGACAAGTCTGTACTGACAAGATTTGATAAGAGAGAAAACCTAACCACTAAAACTCCTGACTGTGGGGGCACCAGGGTGGCTCATTCAGTTAAGCATCTGTTTCTGATTCTCAGTTTGGGCTCGGGTCCAGATCTCACAGTTTCGTGAATTCGAGCCCCATGTATGGCTCTGAGCTGACAGTAGGGCTCCGAGCCTGCTTGGGGCTCCTTTCCCTGCTTTCTCTGTCCCTGCCCAACTCGTGCTGTCTCTCTCTCTCTTTCTCTCTCAAAATAAACAAACTTAAAAAATAAAAATAAAAACAAATGTCCTGACTGCAAAGCCTGGGCTCTAGGGCCAGGCTACCTGGGTGTGGATCTCCTATTAGCTGTGTGGCTTTGGACGAATTATGTGGCCTGTCTGTACCTCAATTTCCTCATCTAAAATAGGAATAATGTATTGTTATTGCATAGGGTTGTTGTGGGTTTTGAATGAGTTGATCTGCATAAAGCACTTAAAACAGCCCCTGGCCACATAGTGTTATGGAAACATTTGTCTACATGTGTTTATTTTTGGTTCTTTCTTCATTTAAGGAGCCGTGTGAAGCCAGTGGAATATAGTCAGATGTACAGTTACAGCTACAACCAGTATTACCAGCAGTACCAGAACTACTATGCCCAGTGGGGCTATGACCAGAACACAGGCAGCTACAGCTACAGCTACCCCCAGTACGGCTACACGCAGAGCACCATGCAGGTAACTGTGATTCGTGTCCTTTTGGGTGTGTCGTCCTCCAGCATGGCATCGGTAAGGGTGGCAGCTTGGGCTTGAGAAAAAATGGGCAAGAGGAAGCAACCGAGTTCCTCTTGTTAAAAATACGGCCTCCCTGCCTTGGGCCAGGAGTTGACGCTGCTTCTCATCCCCTCTCTGGTCTCTTGGCAGACATACGAAGAAGTCGGGGACGACGCTTTGGAAGGTAAGAAAGGAGTTTGCTCACTCATTCCTCTGTCGTCTGTCAGCCGTTGTCGGGTGACTGGTCTGTGGCTGGCGCTGTGCCTGTAGGTGGGTGCTGAGGAGTGCGATGTGGAGTCAGCTCTGGAGGAGATTGCCTTCTGGTGAGAGAACTAGCGCCTGCATAATTATAGTAAGAAGTGAGTATGTTCCCCGGTGGGGTGGTGTCCGTACAGGTCCCAGAGAGTCCCGACGGAGCAGCTCAGCAGGGGAGAGAGCGGGTCACTCCCTAGACGTGATGTAGGTCTCCAGTAAAAGTAGCGCTTTGTATTTGTCTGATGGTTTGTAAAATTCATTTTTTGATTCTGTGTTTTAATTTTTTTTATATTTTACATTACATTTTTTCCTCCCCTTTTAAAGTTTATTATTTTTTTTTATTTCTGAGAGACAGCATGAGCAGGGGAGGGGCAGAGAGGGGGAGACACAGAATCTGAAACAGCTCCAGGCTCTGACCTGTCAGCACAGAGCCCAACATGGGGCTCGAACCCACGAACTGTGAGATCATGACCTGAGCCGAAGTCGGACACTTAACCGACTGAGCCACCCAGGCGCCCCAGTCCATTTATTTATTTATATAATCTCTACCCCCAATGTGGGGCTTGAACTCATGACTCTATCAGGACTCACATGTTCACTGAACTGAGCCTGCAAGGTGCTCCTCTCATTTTCAAGTAATAGTTACTAACCATTGAAAATTTGGAAAATACAGATATTTAAGAAAATATTTATGTAATATTTAAGAAAATATTTAAATATTTAAAAATATTTAGAAAGATGCTTAACTGAAGAAAAATATTTAAAAAGTCAGATGCTTAACCAAAGGTACCTGTCACTGGTTTTTAATTTTTTTTCATGCAATTCCAGTATAGTTAACATAGTGTTACTAGATTCAGGTGTAGTGATTTCAACAATTATGTACATTCCTCAGTGCTCATTGTTGTTAATGTACTAACAGAATCACCATTTGTGAGGTCCAGTCATTGTATGCAGCTGAGCTTCATTTTCATTGCTATGTAATGTTCCCCTTTTAAGAACAGTACTTTGGATTTAGTAATTTTAATCAGATTTCCAGAACCCAAAATCTCAGTGAGGACCACGCCAGGAAAGCCAGGCCACAGGAAGGCTAGAGGGGGGATAACAGCCGCTATTAGAGTACTAACTACATGTTCCATTCTCGAAGTAGCTTCTATTTTCATCCTCAGAGGAAGCCTGCCAGGCCGTGGTATCCACCCCAGGAACTTGCTGAGGGAACAGGAAGTCCCGGGAGGAGGGAACAGAGCCCAAGTGTCCTTTGGCGCTCTGAACGCCCTCTTGCTTTCCTTGCAGACCCCATGCCGCAGCTGGATGTGACGGAGGCCAACAAGGAGTTCATGGAGCAGAGCGAGGAGCTGTACGATGCACTGATGGACTGTCACTGGCAGCCCCTGGACACAGTCTCTTCAGAGATCCCTGCCATGATGTAGTCAGGACAAAGGACAAGCAGAAATAGACTGTGTGATGGAGATGAGAGACTCCTTTTTAACAAAAGTATTGAAAGAACTTTTACCTTTTTGGAAACGTTTTGTAAGATTTTACTTATCAACTCTTCAGATTATGACAATTCCTGCAACACTACTCCCTTCACTTAATAGCCTTTGGAGTTTGAAAACCAAGGTGCCGTTAAACAAGGTTTTCCAATTTGTCTTTGAACAAGAATTGTCCACGTAGGGTTATCTACACTCTGACAAATTTGTGGATATAATTTATTCAACCCAGGAGCCTTTCTTGGCTTACTGTAGAAAGCCTTTCTATGTCCTTACCCCTTGTGAAGTCAGAATGCACTGATTACTTGCTGTTAGCCAGCCAAGTGGCGGGCAATGTTGACCTTCCATTTCAGGCACCCTTGCTGCCACCCCCTAGGTTTGGTGGCTGGGAACATTGAAGTCTCTTAAGACACTCCAGCTGGGAAGGAGGCTGCGTGGCATGTGGTAGGAAGTCATGGAACCAGCTACATCTAGACCAAAAGACTCGAGAGTGAGGGCATGCTCCAAGGGCAGGCCTGGCTTTGAAGCCTTTGTAGAGCATGATCATCGGCATCTGTGTGCCTGACCCACCTTGGCCCACCTGAATTTCATTCAGTAGGTATGAATCCTCTTACATCTATCTCCAGCACCCATGTGGGAAATCTGGACTTATACCAAATAAGTCCATTTTATTTCTACTTCTATGTTAAAGGAAATTGTGGAGTGGGGTGGGGAGAACCTTGAGGCAAATGGCCTAGTCACAGCCTTCAGCTATTTTAGGGGCACTGAGTGGCTCAGTCAGTTTGGTTTGAGAGTCTGACTCTTGGTTTTGGCTTCTGGGATTGACCCCTGAGCCCTGCATTGGGATCCGGGGAGCCTAAGATTCTCTCCTTCTAATAAAGATATTTTTCTAAGAACACCAGTCTTTGGCTCAGTCTGAATTTTCATGGTTACTGAACGAGACAGTTACAAAATAGAAGTTACAGAACTGATCATGTTATCCTTTGAGACGTTAACCTTTATTAAAAAATTGACACCATAATGGGAAATAACCAGCAGTCTGAGGGACATCAAGATAGATACGGACACAAGCATACTTTTTTAAGTCTTTTATTGGTTGCTTACATACCACATGCCAGCATTAGCAGAAATACAAAGGTCATGGTTTTCCACCGAAAACAGCTTGCCTTTTCCCATAAGGTCGCTCCTGAAAAGAAGTGTAAGCCCGTGTGTTAATATTCTCCTAGTTAGTTAGTTAATGTCACCCAGGCCTTCACCAAACTGGTCTCAGTCCCATATCCGCATTTATCATCCACAGATGTCCACTCAGATTAGATTTCATCCTCGACCAGTCAGTCTAAAAAAACAGCACCCTGAGCTAGAAGAACTACTTGTTTCTACCCAACCCATATCCCACACTCCCAGGAAAGGGGCCAGTTAAGATTCCACGATTTGAGGTTTCCCCAGACCTCAGAGCATGAGCTCAAACTACTACTGTACATTCACAGCAATCAGCCTCTGCTGAAGGTACAGGGCTTTGGTATCTGGTACCTTCTACTCGCAGCACATTGTGCTCTTCTTGGCCTTCCAACAGGGTGGGCAAATCTAACATACCAAATCACACCAAACATTTTTCTCTTCTGGCCATGAACAGCTGATAGGTGTAAGTGATGTAGCATGAAAAAGCTAAGTCTTTCCCAAAGGCCTAGGCCGCCTTTTGATTCCACTACTTTGGGCTCACAACTCTCCACTGCTTGACACTACAAGGAAGTGAAGTTTCAGGTAACCAACTTACCCGACTACAGCTCCATAATCAGAGGAGGACAGCTTTACTGGTAACAGATCTAAAAGACCAGAAAGGACACTCAATCAAGAGGCAAGAAAGCCATTCATACTGATCAAATCCAGAAGTACTAAGTCAGCCGTCACTACAGCTGCCCCAAGCTTCACCTACATCCTCCCTTTAACCCTAGGCTTATCCCATTTCCCAGGGGAGGAGGAAACCAAAGAGAATTCGAACCTTGTTTGAAGCTGGCCCCTAAGCTATATACCAGACTATAAGCACTGGGAGGTCAGCTTCCATGTTCCTTTTCCTCCTTGTACGACCACCAAGACCAGTGTGCAGATCTGATGGGAAAGGGAACTGGAGGGGCAGGCTGTCCTGGACATCTAACTTTACCTTCCCCAAAGCACAGCAACCTGGGGTCTTCAGATTCTTCAGTTCCAGACACTGCCGGGGCACTTGGGGACAACCTGCAGAAAAAAGCATGAAGGCTCTAATCCAACACAAAGTTGAGCCAATGTGCCCATCGACGTGGCAGCTTATGGACTCACGTCGGCGGCTTCCAGCCCAGCTCCGGAGGCAGATATAGGAAAGGCGAGTGGCAGCTACAGGTACTATGCTGACCTGTGCTGTCAAAGTCTCTCCAGGTTACTCTCGCATGCAGTTGGAGATCCCATGGCCACGGCCGGCCACAGCCCTTGGAAACATGCTGGACTGACCCTCAGGCAGTTCCCAGAAACCTACCAGGTCCTGCGGCGGGTGTGTTCCATCACAAAGTCCTCACCAGAAAGGTCAACGTCAGGGTCATCCTGGAATCTTCATCTGGCACAGCTAAGAGGAGAACACAGTTGTCCTGAATGACACTGTTCCCTTCTTCTGGTCTTCAGAATCAAAACGTTTGACTGGCTTTTGACCCTGGTACTTATGCCTTAAGCTTTTTGTGGCAGTGACCCGAAGCACTGTTTTAAGATCTGTGCCACTTGCCATGCCCAACCCACTCCCAACTCCCTGCCCCTCCATACTCCTTGGTCTCAGCAATCTACTTTTTTCCAAGTTTTTTAATCTTTATTTTTGATAAAACACGAGTAGGGGAGGGGCAGAGAGAGAGGGAGACACAGAATCCCAAGCAGGCTCCAGCCTCTGAGCTGTCAGCACAGAGCCTGACCCGGGGCTGGAACCCACAGACTGTGAGATCGTGAGCTGAGGTGAAGTCGGTCACCCAACCAGGTGCCTCTCAACAACTTACTTAAGTTTTATTCTAGCACCTATACGTCTATTAAGAGAACATTTCTCTTGGCCTCTGGAAACCTGTCAATTGTAATAAAGAACTGCACCTATGCCTGAGAAACGGCAGGTACACTGGGATTTGTCTTTTCCTGATATGTTGCAGATCAGTTACAGCAAACAGAACGGCGACCGTCAAGGAAAACTGTCACTCTGGGCTCCTTTTTGACCACAGCAGCTATGTGGAAGCAGCTGCAGCTTCGATAAGGGCCACAGGGCAATTTAGGTCTCAGGGCAGCCTCAAATGCTGTCCAGCCCTCAGACTGACCTAAATCCTGTGCACTATTGCTTAACTGTAACTCACGTACGGAGACCTGGAGACCAAATGAGAGAACAGATATCCCATTACCAGGTCCCAATTACCACCTTACTTTGCTAAGCACCAGTGTTTTGTCTCATTTAATATCTCTCCAGGACCATTTTATCATCCGTTTTACGGACAGGTTTAAATTAAGCTACTTACTGAAAGTCGCCAATCCCTGCAGAAAGCCACAGAACTGGGACTCAAAGTAGCATCTAAAGGACTCGACCTCCAGAAACCTTTTTATCCACCTGCATGAATTCCTTGACATGTTGTGCAGCCAGATAACAGGTAAAGTCACTTCCCCAAGGTCACCCAATAGGTAACTGTTACGGGCGACCTCGCTGACACCACCACGCGGCGTCTCTCTAGTCGGTTCACTTAGAGGCCCAGGACTGCCCTGCACCCCGCAGCCTGCCCGCGTTACTCACCCGTCACACCGCAGCGCCGGGACGCGCGGGCCGAGGCGGGAGCAGGCGCGGCCCTCGCATGGTCCGGCCCCTCGCACTGCGCATGCGGCCGCACAGGCCTTGCGGACCTCGGTCCGGCAACTGCATGCCGCGCTCAACATCCCTCAGCCTTGGGAGGCAGCCCGGGCGAGCGAGGGGCCGGTGGCGGCGAAGCTAAAATAGGGCAAGTGCGAGGATGCGCGTGACTTGCAGCAGGTCTCAGGTAAGGGCGTAGGAATACCCGCACGGCGGCAGGGAAAAAGGACGTCCGTAGGCTGGGAGAGGCCTTTTATAGGTCTCGCCCTGGGCGGCCGCGCCTGACCACCGCAGCAACGCGCCCGCGCAGACCTCTGGGAGTTGTAGTCCGCCCTCGGGTGCCGCGAGGCCCTCCAGGCTCTGAGCTCTAAGCGCGTGCGGAGTCGCTGTCTTCTCGCCGGGAAGAGAGCAACCTTGCGCCGGTGTTCCGCACTCGCTGAACGGCTGGGACTCGGCACTGGACTCACAAATGAAGCCACTCGCCATGCCCGCTGGAGCTCAGTCAGACTCCCAAAGGCAGGAAATGAGCGGCGTCAGGGCTTCGCTCCGACCGCTGGGGGCCGGCGGAAGAGCAGCCGCCGAGTGGGTGTGGGGAGGGGCTCCTCCTGGAAGCGCGGCTCTTGGGGAGGGGACCGATTACTCAGAAGATGAATGTATTATTTGTTCATCTTCCCGCTAATAGATACGTAACTTTGCTGAGCACTTGATTATGCTCGATTAGTTCTCTCAGCTAGTTCCCCTAACAACCCTGTGTATAGGTTTATAGTTACGCCCTTTTTACAGATCCGAAAACTGAGGGATGGATCACGCAGGTACGAGGAAAGGGCTGGAATCCACGAGTCCACCGCAGAGACCACGCTCAGAATCACTGCGCCTTGTACATGTTTTGTCCGTGGAATGAATAAGCGTCAATGTAAAAACAAGTAGTTGTCAAGAATTAAATACCTATTCTGTGCTTAATCTATTCATTAATCTTTATCCTTAATATACGCATTAAAAAGTAGGCACTAGTATTGTTCTCATTTAATAGAGAAAACAACAGACTGTGAGGGGACAAGAAACTTTCTGGTGACTTTCAAATGAGTGTCTCCAGCCTTAATTTTCTCCTGAGCTCCAGACCTTATATTCTGCAGCGTCCCTGAACATCTACACTTGGCTGTCTAATAAATGGGCTTCTCAGAACACAACTTTCCCTCCTCCACACTTGTTCTTCCCAATCTCAGTAAGTCCTTGGAGTGATCCTGGACTCCTCTTTCTCAAACCTCCCGCTTACAATCCATCAGCAAATCCTTCGTTCGTTCCCCACCTTTCAGATGTGGCAGGAATCTGACCATTTCTTACCACCTCCACTGATGCCGTCATTGCTGACCCACAATCACAGTAGCCTCCTAATTAGTCTCCCTGATTCTGCCATTCTCCCCTATAGCCTGGGCTCAACACATCAGCCCCTGGTGTTTAAAGAACAAAAGGTTTTAATTTTGATGAAGTCCGGTATGTCCATTTGTTTTCTTCAATGCTTTGTGCTTTTTGTGTCCTATTTTAAAAATCTTTGCCTAACCGAAAAGCGCTGAAGATTTCCCCCTGTGTTTACATCTAGAAGCTTAGGAGTTCTAGCTCTTACAATTAGACCTAGGATTCCTTTTATAGTTAATTTTTGTGTGTGGTGTAAGAGTCAGGTTGCTTATTTACTGCATCTGGCTCTCCAATTGTTTCATCTTCATTTTTTGAAAAAGATTATCCGTCGAATGGCTTTGACACCTTTGTAAAAATCAACGAGCTGTATGTGTAGGTCTGTTTCTCTACTCAGTACTACACTGTCTTGGTTACTGTAGCTTTTAAATAAGTTTTGAAATAGGGTACTCTCTGTCATCCAACTTTGTTCTTGTTTTTCAAAATTGTTTTAGCTGTTCAGTCTTTTGCATCTCCATATAAATTTTAGTATCAGATAAATTTGTATTTTTTTTAATGTTTATTTTTCAGAGAGCTTTCATGTACATGGGAGAGGGCCAGTGAGAGAGGGAGACAGATCTGAAGAGCGCTGTGCTGACAGCAGAGAGCACGATGCGGGGCTTGAACAGACCATGACCGGAGCCCCCTAATTTGTATCTTTTAAAAACCCTACTGGTTGGGGAGTGCCTGGGTGGCTCAGGTGGTTGAGCGTTGGACCCTTGACTTTGGCTCAGGTCATGATCCCAGGGTCGTGGGATCAAGCCCCGAGTCAGGCTCTGTGCTGAGTGTGGAGCCTGCTTAAGATTCTCTCCCTCTCTCTCTCTCTCCCCCTCCCCTCCTCTTGCATGCTCTCTCTCTAAAATATAAAAATAAAAAATAAAAGCCTACTGGGATTTGGTTGGAATTGCATTGAATCTGTAGACTTAATTTGGGGAGAACTGACAACAATCTTTTTTTTTTTCTTTTAATATTTATTTACTTTTGGGAGAGTGCAACCAAGGAAGGGGCAGAGAGAGGGGGACAGAGGATCCAAAGCGGGCTCTGTGCTGACAGGCTGACAGCAGTGAGCCCGATGTGGGGCTTGAACTCATGAATGATGACCTGAACTGAGGTCTGATGCTCAACCGACTGAGCCACTCAGGTGCCCCTGAGAACAATCTTGAGTCCTCTCATCCATGAGGATGGTATACCTCTCCATTTATTTAAGTCATCTTTAATTTTTCTCAACACTGTTTTGTAATTTTCAGCTTACAGATCTTCTTTTGTCAAATTTATCCCTAAGTTTTTGTATTTCTGATGCCACCGTAAATGGTATTTTTGTCCATTTCAAATTCTAAACGGTTATTGTTAGTATATATAGAATTAATTTTTGCATATTAACTTTTATCCTTGCTAAACTCATATATTAGTTTTAGCAGCTCTTTTGTAAATTCCTTAAGATTTTTCACATGTCTGTAAATAAAGACAGCTTTACTTCTTCCTTTCTAGTCTGGATGCCTTTTCTTTCTTTTTCTTGTCTTTTAATATTGGCTAGGACCTCCAGTACAATATTGCATTAATAAGTTATGTTTCATCAAAATTAAAACTCTCCACACGGTGGGAGTGACACCTGAGTGGCTCAGTTGGCTGAGTGTCCGACTTTGGCTTAGGTTATGATCTCACGGTTTGTGGGCTTGAGCCCCACATCAGCCTCTGTGCTGACAGCACGGAGCCTGCTTTGGATTCTTCGTCTCATTCTCTCTCTGCCCCTCCCCTCTCTCTGTCAAAAAAATAAACATTTAAAAAAAGCAACTCAGGTGGGGGGCAGTTAGGAGAGGAGAATTAAAAAGGGACACGGGGAAACTTTTTGGCATGATACATGGTTGTGGCCATTGTTTCATGGATATACACGCCCATCAAAACTCATCACATTGTACACTATCATATATGTACAGTTTCCTGTGTGTCAAGTATACCTCAATAAAGATATAAAAATAAAACCATAACCAAGAAAAAATGTATTATTCACCTGCTCAAAAATCTGCACTGATTTTGCAACACATTTGGAATAAAAGCTGAAGTCCCATGATGGCCTCTGAGGCCACAGATGATTTGGTTCCTCCTCCTCTCTGCCCTCATCACCCACCACTTGCTCCCACATTCATTCTGCTCCCTTTCCTCGGCCTCTCCGCTCTGCTTGTAGCACCCTTGCCTGATCCCACCTCAGGGCCTTTTCTCTTGCTGTTCTCCTGCCTGGGACTATCCTCTCCGGATATCAGAGACCACACATTACTCACCTCTTCACTTTATGCCACCTCCTCAGAACACCCTATTTTTTTTTTTTTAATATTTTTATTTATTTCTAGGAGAGAGAGAGAGACAGCGTGAGCAGGGGAGGGTCAGAGAGAGAGGGAGACACAGACTCTGAAATAGGCTCCAGGCTCCCGAGCTGGCAGTCAGCACAAGAGCCCGACGCGGGGCTCGAACCCACGAACCGCGAGATCATGACCCAAGTGAAAGTCGGACGCTTAACCGACTAAGCCACCCAGGTGCCCCCAGAACACCCTATTTTGATATAGCACCCTGCCACCCTTCGAGCCATTGTCCTGCATGATTATTATTTACAGCACTTACCGCTTCCTGACATCACTTTATACATGGATTTATTTTCTGTCTTCCCCATTACAATGTGAGCTCCCAACAACAGGAATTGTGTCTTTTTATCTTCACTGCTGTGTAAGTGCCCGGTTTATATAAGAGACAGCACTTTTTGAAACAATTACTAAGTTAATGAATGAATGAATGAATGAATGAATGAATGAAATGTGGCCAAGACCACATAACTGGTAAGTGTCAGTTGGAACTAAAACCTATACCTACCTAATGTAAATGTGCACTGCTCACTGGCCATGTGATATGGCTCCTCCATAACTACTTTGTGAGGTGGGCACCCGGATCTGCCTTACTTAGCAGAAGGGGAAGCAGGATTGGGGGGAAAATCACTTTCCTCACCCTAATCACATAGCGAGTCTATGGCAAGGTCAGCTGACATCTGGACTCTGGTGCTAGGTGCAGAGGTCAGGCACATGACCCTAGCCCACAGCAAGAGTGTCCAGGAGAGGAAGTTCAAAGAGTCTAGTGCTGACAGTGCACTGCCCACATGTGTGAACCACAAAGGCTTCTGGGAATATTGGGTTCAAATTGCATTTCAAGCTGTTTCATGCCTCTCTGCCTTTGCCCAGATGCCCCTGCCTGGAGCGCCCTTCCTCTTTGACCTCCCCAGCTTGTCCTTGGGGACTCAGCGTCAGCATCATCTCCTACACAAGGTCTTTTCTGACCCTGTAGCTCCCTGAGTCCAGCTCTATTGTGGGATTTGACCGACTGAATTAATGAATAAATAGCATGCACCCACTTTTATTCACTCATTCAACCATAAATATTTACTGAGTTCGTGTTTTGTGCCACGCACTGAGGATGCAATCATAGATCACTGCCCTCAAGTAACCTAGGAGGGAGATGGCACAGTGGCCAAAAGTTCATGTGACCTCATTGGCCAGTTGGGAAGAGGCTTCTGAAGGACAGGGATCTAATCTAAGGTATGAAGTAGGAGAGGGGCCCTTTGAAGAGAGAGGAGTGTTCCTGGCAGAAGGTTGAGAAGAGGAAAGATGTTGAGTATGGCTGGAGCTCAGAGTACCAGTGGTGGGTAAAGAGGCGGCTAAGGGCTGGGTGCCTGGGAGGCTCAGTCGGTTAACTGTGACTCGGTTTCATCTCAGGTCATGATCTTATGATTCCTGGGTCCAGATTCTGCATGGTCAGCACAGAGCCTGCTTGGGATTCTCTCTGGCCCCTCTCTCTGCCCTTCCCCCACTCTCTCAAGCATATGTGCATGCATGTGTGGTGGGGGGGGCGCTCTCTCTGTGTCAAAATAAATAAAAAAGGAGGAAGGGGGGGAGGGGGAGGAGGAGGCTGGCGCATCCGTAGGGACCTGACACACAAAATATTTTTCCAGCTGAACAGAGGTGGGGAGCATATCTCAATGGAGGAATCAGTGGACCAGGTGGGAGTGGAGCGGACTCTTGATTTGAGCAAACCTGGCAGGAAGGATTCCTTCTCCAAACACACACCCTTCTGAGGCTCCTCTCTCTCTCCTACTCCTAGAGGTCGGGAAGGAGCAGAGACACGGGCCTTTTCAGGCTCTACCCTGCAGGTGACCAATGACTGAGATTAAGTGGAGACCCATCAAAATGGCTTCTCATTGTTTTGTTAGGAGTTAGCCAGAAGAGGGGCACCTGGCTGGTTCGGCTGGTAGTGCACGTGACTCTTGATCTCAGGGCTGTGAGTCTCATGCTGGTGTAGAGATTACTTACTTACTTACATACATATATACATACACACACACACTTAAAAAAAAAAAAAAAAAAAACAAACAAAGAGCCAGAAGAAAACTTGGGCCTTCCTAGATCCAACCAGAAACAGAAATAGCAAACAAGGCTTTGCCCTTGGGTAAATTTGGCAGCTAGTCTGTATTCCCTGAGGAGTGACCTTGGATTATTTAACCTCTCTGGGCCTCAGTTTCCTCATCTGTGGAAATGAGCAGAATAACACCTAACTCACCAGGTGAGAAGGAAATAGGATGTAATTGTTTGCAATGGTGAGGATTTCCCCTCATCACCAATTTGCCAAAACAAGTTAAACGTAAAACTCACCCACAGTGGGACAGTGGAATTAAACCACTAGACAAGCTGTTTGAGACCAGCCAGAACTTGAGCCTTGATGCCCTGGGTTTCCAGAAGTCCTGACCAGAGAGAGTAGAGTGGATCTTGGAAGCAGCTGTCCCTGCCTTACCCTTGCCACTAACTCAAATGGGACCTGACCACTGCGCCCTGATAACTCTTGGTACTTGATTTGCAGTCCCCTTTCGTGGCATCAAGGGGGTGATGAAGATTAAGACAAACTGAGATGTGAGTCTCAGCTATGCTCTGTGACCTGAGACAAGCCTCAATCTCCTCAGCTCTAAAATGGGCACACAGCGGCCCTCTCAAAGCTGTTGCCTGCAGAGTGCTAAGAACTGACTATCTGGCCTCATAAATGTTAATTGTCAAGGCCCCAGGCCAGCTTCACTCCCTCTGGAATCCCGTTTGTCTGTCCTGCCTCCTCTACCAGCCCAGTCTCTTTCTGGGCCCTGAGGCCCAGCCCAGGCCGGTGCTGAGGATGCAATGGGGGTTGTTAAACATTGAACCTGACCATGGAACGGGAGGCCCTAGGCCAGGGCCAGTGGGGCTCCAGGAAAGGAGCACATGGGCGAGGACGGGGCATCTAGAAACCATCTACTTTCTAGAGTGGCGTCTCCAGGTCCAGCAGCAGGGGCCCAACCGGGGAACTGCCTGGGCAGTGGGGCTGGAGAGAAGCCAGCACGGCGCCAGCCGGCGACTGAATGAGGTGGACCAACGCCCTGGCGGTGTCGGTCTCCCGCCAGTGCCCGTCTGGTTCTCCTTCCTCGCTCTTCCTCCAACCCACACTGCCTCCTTTCATCTCTCATCCTGCGAAGTAGGGGTTATTATCCCCATTTTGGAAGACGAAACTGGGGCTCAGAGAGGCGAGCACGTGCCCGGGTGTCTCGGCTGCCCGGCCTCCTGGGTGGGTCCCCAGCAGAACGCGCCCCCACCCCCGCCTCCCCCATCTCCCGGCCCCGCGGTCCAGTGTCCCCGCGCCGGGGCCCAGGGGGCGGCGCCAGCCTGCGGGCCCCGGGGCGGGGCGAGGCCGGGCCGCTGGTCTCTGGCTACAGGGCGGCGGGATCGGCGAGAAGGGGGCCATGGAGGCACGGGAATGCAGCTACCAGTTCCGGATCGCGCTGCTGGGGGACGCGGCCGTGGGCAAGACGTCGCTGCTGCGGCGCTACGTGGCGGGAGCTCCCGGGGCCTCGGAGCGCGAGCCGGAGCCCGAGCCCGAGGGGGCGCCCACGGTGGGCGTCGAGTTCTACAGCCGCAAGCTGCAGCTGCGGGCCGGGCCGCGCGTCAAGCTGCAGCTCTGGGACACCGCGGGCCACGAACGCTTCAGGTGCGGGCGGGGCGGGGGTGAGAGACCTGGGGGTGGTCAGTGCCCCCGCCCTCCACGGCTCCCCCCCACCCCCCCGACGGGGTCGGCCTCACTGCCCAGGTACAGGTCTGGCGAATGCCCTGGTCTCCGGTCCCTCACTCGGAGTCCTTCCACAAAGGCAGCCAGTGGCCCGAGACCCGGACGCTGGGAGGGCAGAAGGGCCCCGCCCGGGAAACCTGGAGGGATGGGGGACCCAACTCCTGAGAGAGCCCACGGAGCAGATCTGGAGGTGTCAGGGAGCCGTCAAAGGAAGAGAGATTTGGGTGGGCCTGGAAGGATGTGTAGGAGTTTGCCAGGCAGAGAACGGGAAGCAAAAAGCTGCAATCAGGAAAACATCGCGCTTCCTCCAGGAACGGAGGTGTGGTCCAGTGGGCATGGGACTCGAACTTGCTCCCTAGCTGAGGAGTACAGGCACTCTCTTGGGAGACAGGGACGCAGGGAGCAGAGAAGCACCAAGCAGTGTGAAAAGAGCTATGGACTTGGGCAGCCAGTGCACGGAGGGAAGCCCTGTCTTTTGGGGGTGGGGGGTCTTGAAGGCACAAACCTCTCCCAGCTCACTCCCCCTTCTTTAGGTGCATCACCAGGTCCTTTTACCGGAACGTGGTAGGTGTCCTACTGGTCTTTGATGTGACAAACAGGAAGTCTTTTGAACATATCTGCGACTGGCACCAGGAGGTCATGGCCACTCAGGGCCCAGACAAGGTGATCTTCTTACTGGTTGGCCACAAGAGTGACCTGCAGAGCACCCGTGTTGTCTCGGCTCAGGAGGCAGAGGAGCTGGCTGCCTCGCTGGGCATGGCCTTCATGGAGACCTCGGCCAAAAAGAACTGCAATGTGGACCTGGCCTTCAACACCCTTGCTGACACCATCCAGCAGGCTCTGGAGCAGGGGGACATCAAGCTGGAGGAGGATTGGGGGGGTGTCCGGCTCATCCACAAGGCCCAAGTCCCCAGGTCCCCCCACAGGAAGCAGCCCTCACGCCCATGTCCTTGTTGACTCTGGGAGGGAAAGGGTTAAAGCACTGCCAACCCCAGAAGTGCCGCTGGAGTGGGGAGTGGCAGGAGCTTTCTGGAGAGCAAATGGCAGGATGTATCCAAAGGGTTAATATAAACAGTATCCTAGCAGTCATGCCTTCTGGATTTGGGGGTCTCAGAAAGACTTTCTTCCAGAAAGATCTAAGAAGTCACACGTGCAGTGGCTTCCTGCCCTTCAGCCCGTTTCCTGAGTTGTCAGTGGGGCTCATAAAAGACCCACATCACCGCAGGGGGCTTGGGGGTGTGTGGGCATCAATGAGACAGTGGATGCCGGGACATGCATGCTTGGCCCAGAGCCAGCCATCCGGTAAGAACTGAATGACAAGAACTGTCCTCATCCCTCGTTCCCCTCTTTGACAGCTCTGGCAGCGTTTCTGAGCTCGGACGCGGAGTCTGGACGCTGCTGCACAGGCGAGGACTGGGAGGGGAATCCCAGGGCAAGCCTACCTCGGAGCCTCCTTAGGTCCTCAGGTTTGGAGGAGTCTTAAATGTGTGCCCTGGAACTCAGGGTTGCTGCCCAGAGCCCCTACTCCAAGGCCAGGAGCCTGATCTGGATCTGGGATGCGGGGATGAACGAGGGAGCAGCTCCTAGGGTAGGCACACAGTGAATACTCTGATTAGCCACCAAGTTGTCCCTTTAGGGCTGAAGAACCCTACCCCCACCCGTATGTCCCTGGGAGGGGCGATGGTGTCCATGGTGGGTTCAAAGCACTCTCTGGGAGCTGCCTACCCTTCAGGGCTGCCCACATCCAAAATTCAATGCTGATCTGTTGAATCCACTGGGGGCTGGGAGGAGCCTGGCTTTCTTTGTCTTTCTTCATGAGGCTAATTGAGGCCACTGTTCTTACAACATCACAGCTAAATTCTCCCTCTACTCAGTTCCACTTCCTCCCCTTTTTCCCTGAGGCTGGTATTGATCTCCAGAATCCCCTAATCATGTCTGCTCACTAATCCTCATCTCAGAAATTGCATCCTGGAGAAATAGGGGACTGCTAGGCAGAAAATGTCTTGGGGCAAACTGGGAAGGCTTCCTGGAGATGGTGTTTATGTTGGTAAGAATCTCAGCAGGTGTGAGGCACCTGGGTGGCTCAGTTCTGAAAGCATCCAACTCTTGATCTTTGCTCAGGTCATGATCTCAGGATTTGTGAGGTTGAGCTGGCATGGTATCAGGCTCTGCACTGACAGCCAGGAGCCTGCTTGGGATTCTCTTTCTCCCTCTCTCTGCCTCTCTCCCACTCACACGTTTTTTTTCTCTCTCTCTTTCCCCCCCCCCCTCAAAATAAACAAAAAAGAATCAGCAGGAGGGGTGTCATTGTGCCAGTGGGCACGGGAAGGGCATGGACAGTTGCCACAGCAGAAGAGCATAACCACTTAATTCACGACTTACCTCAGTTTCAGATTCCTCCTCCTTATTAATCCCTTCTTCCAAGGGCTCTTGGGAGGTTTCCAGTCAGGGTGGGTTTCTTAGCTTCCACCCCATTCCCCCCATAGGGGCCGGGCCAGGGTGGGTCTCGCTGTGCACTGCCTCCTCTTTTATTGTTAAGTTCATGTATTTTGAGAGTCAGATGATATCAAGAGTCAGGTGCTTAACCAACTGAGCTACCCAGGCACCCCAGGTATCACCTCTTAACTAGAGCCTCATCCCAGCTGCCAAAACTAGGGTAGGCTTTGGAGTCAAGCCTGGGTTTGCCTCCCAGCTCCACTGTGTGTAACTGTGGGACACTGGGGAACTCACTTCATCTCTGCAAGCCTCAGTGGACTCCTCTGGAAAATGAGGATAGTAATTCCTAACTCACGGGGTTTTAGAAAGCATTAGATGAGAAGTCAAAGGCAATGCTGGCCACACAGTGGGAATTCACAAAATGGAAGTCCCCTTCTTCCCCTGAGGCTTTTGCTACTAATCACTGTAAGGGAACAGAGACTACCGAAGTAAATACTTGGGGGAAATAACAAGGATTCCAGACTCTACCAAAGTTCTTGACGATCCTGACCGCACCCCCACCCCACTCCCCTTCTCCACCCCTGATGTGAACTGGGCTCTGCTTCCTTATTTGGGGTGAAGTTCCAGAATCATCCCTTCAGGTCTATCCCTAGGCTAGTCTGAGCAAACAAAAGTCCCTCTCCAAAGCAGCACCCAGGCTAAACCCTCCAGGCATAGCAGCTTCAGCTCCCTGCCTGGATCCAGGCTTTTGTCCTTTAGAAGGCACACAGCCAAAGTCAGCCACCTGTGGGCCCTTTCTGAAGACCCTGCCTGCCCTGGGTCTGAAACCTAGTGCGTGAAGTGGGAAGACCCATCCTGCTCTCCACACACAAGATGGAACCGAAGATGTCAGGGTGGGAGTTCAGCCTCTCTACCTCCGAGCCTCAGGCTTCATGGTAAAATGAGAAGAACTCCTACCTCACAGGCTTGTTAGAGGATTAAACATGACGACATGTGTTAAGTGCCCAGTAAGTGTTAAATTCCTTCTGCTAACAAGCTCCCTTTGGGTCTTTCATGTGCCTGTCCCTTGTCCGGAATGTCCTTTCTCCATCTCTGTCAAAACTCTGTTCATCCTTCAAGGTTTGGCCCAACCTAATGTATCAATTCTGTCTCTGGGCTTTAGGGCATCTGAGTGGCTACCTTCTTTGAGATTTCAGGCTCTGCGGTCTCTTGCCATTTTGCCCCACTAGACCGTAGCACTTCAAGGCCAGGGTTTCCATAAGAAGGAATGACGATGGGCCAAGAGCACAGGTCCGAGTCCTGGCCTTGCCAGTGACCTCAGACAGGTCATAATGACCTCTCCAGACCCTGATGTTCTTACCCGTAAAATAAGGAGCTGCACTGGGTGATGCTGGGGCCTTTTCTAACTACAGGTAACTGTCGGGCTTCAGTCCAGCTCTGGCCTCCTCCTCCCTGCCTCACCTCATGCGGCCACAGGGGCCTTTCCGGGATGGCTTTCTGGTCCCAGATGGTTCCTTTTGTGTCCTCAACATTCACTCCTGTTGTTGCAGCCACCCGCTACCTCGGTCTTTTGGTTAATACTTTCTCAGGAAAACTTCGCATGCCACATCCCTTTATTTTTAGTCCAAATTAACGGCAGCAACTTCCTGGCTGGACCCCTCCCACGGCCTCTGACTCCATTCTCCACACTGGCAGCCAGAGCAAAGCTTTTAACATGCAAACACAAACACATCAGTCCTCGCCCTAAACCTCCACGGGCTCCCCATCACCTGCAGTTCTCAAACTTTTTGTTTATATGTTTGTTTTTAGCATCAGAATCCTCTTATCTTTCTATTAGCCCTAAAAATGTCCCACAATTAGGAAAAGGTATTGCTCAAGCTGAAGAGGGGTAGGAAGCCCTAGGGAAGGCTAGCCTGCTAGGCCACCAACATTACACCCTCCCATTCCTGCCAAGACAGAGAGAGACAGACATACAGACACACATACACATAGCAGCCTCTGAAGACTTTGGCACTATTGCCTGCATGCTGTCCACCTCTCAAGCTTACTTGCTGCTCATCTCTGGACATCCTCTCCCAGTGTTACACCTTGTGCCTGAGCCACATGATGCACTGACCTCTTTACACCTCTGGGCCTTTGCATGTGCTGTTCTTAGTCACCCCCATCTTGTCTCCATAAGACCTAGGGAGGCAGGGCAGAGTTAAGAGTGCAGGCACCGGAAGTCAGATGGACTTGGCTCAAGCATTAGCACCAACACAAGCTGTGTGACTTTAAGTTAAACACTAAATCTCAGTTTCCTCCTGGGAACATAGGATTAGATAAGATACTACAATTACAATGTGTGACACAGGCCAGGCACATTCTTCCTTCTTCAGACTTGTTGGGAAAACACAGCTTCTCTGTGGAAGGCGCTTAGCATGGCACGAGGCACCGGTAAGCACCCTCCAAGGACTTCTACACGGATGCTGGAGTCCATCGGCCCTGCCGCCCCTGAGCTCCTCGGCACTGGGTGAGGCTCTGGGAATCTGGATATGGTTACTCAGCCAACAAGGAAGAGGGCCTCGCACCCAGGGTGGGGCTGAGCTGCACGAAGGATGGCCACACCAAGTCAGAAGATGCCTTTCAGATCACTTGGTGATGCCCCTGTCCTGTATTCCTACACGCAGTCGTCAAAGCATGCTGAGTGCGCCGCGTAAACCATCTTTCAGAACTCCCCCTGCCCTCCACTTACTCACTACCACCACCTCGATCCAGGCAACAGCCTTCTAATGAATCTCTCTGCTTCCACACCTGCCCTCTCCCTTCCCCACTCCTGGCTATTTGTACTCCACCTCCTGGCCAGGGTGAGGTTTTAAAACTGCAAACATTGGGGCGCCCGGGTGGCTCAGTGGGTTACATGTCTGACTTCGGCTCAGGTCATGATCTGGAGGTCCGTGGGTTCGAGCCCCGCATCGGGATCTGTGCTGACAGCTCAGAGCCTGGTGCCTGCTTTGGTTTCTGTGTCTCCCTCTCCCTCTGCCCCCTTCCCTGCTCACTCTCTGCCTCTCAAAAATAAATAAAAACAAAAACAAAAAACTGCAAACCTGATGAAAATCCTTCAGTGGCTCCTGTTACCTTTTGGGTAAAGCACATTCTTGCTGGGGCCTACGAGGCACTGCATGACCTGGCCTGACTCACCTCACTCACTACACTGCCTTGGGGGCTGGCTTCCATGCAGTTCTCTCTCCACCAAAGAGATCTCCACCCTTTCACCTGAGTCACTCAACTCACCTGGTCAGACCCCACCGCCCCCAGTCCTGCAAACCTCTCTTTTGCGGCGCTAGGCACAGAGGCAGTTTTATACTCACCCTGTGGCAGGACTGCTCCATGTTTTTATTCACCGGCACAGGCCCAGGCCCAGCTTATAAATACTTGCTGAACGAATAAGCCCCTCCACACAGAGATAGGACAAGGCTCAAGATGGATGAAGCCACTTACCTGTCACACAGCTGATCAGAATTGAGACCTTTTGACTCTATCCCAGCTCTTTCCATTAAACTGCCCTGATTCTTTTGTCCCTTTCTGTTCTTAATGAACTAATTCTGGATTCCTTCTTGGTTGTCAAGGTCAGTGACTTGCTCCTACTATCAGAACTCAGTGAGAAGGCCTTTTGCTGTTTGATATCACCAACAGAACATCCTTTGAGAGTGTCACGCAGTGGCATCAGGAGGTTCTGGAAAAAGTGAAACTCTTCAACATCCTTTTCCTGGTGGTAGGCCGCAGAAGTGACCTGGTGACCGAGCAACAGGTGATGCTGGAGGAAGAGGAGAAGCTGGCTGCCTCTTTGGGTGCTCGCTATGTTGAGACGTTGGCCAAGAGCAATAGGAGCATCAGCACAGCCTCTGGGCTGCTCACTTAAGAGATCTACGAGGCCTGAAGACAGGGGTTATGGGACCAAATTCCGAGTGGGAGGGAATGAAAAGCAGGGTCCCATCTCAGGGCAAGCTTCAAGGCAGAGGAGAAGGGCAGGGCACGGTGGGTATACCCATGCTGGTGATCCCTGGATGGAAGAGCCACGCCTCCTGAAGCCTAGGAAACCCTCACAATCCACAAGGGCTATGCTGGGCTCAGGACAGGGAGATACTAGGTACCACTGAAGGTCATGACCCTGAGGTCTGAAGGCGCCTGGTTTCCTCTGCATGGTGTTGAAAATACAGGGATCAGGGATATCAACAACTGAGAACAGACAGGCACTCGCACAGATGGGCCTTTTCCCAAGCTACTGCCATCCTTTCTTAGGGCCAAGGATGAACTCCAGAAGTTCTAGAACAGCAGATCAAAAAAGGCTTTGCCGAAACTCTTCAGATTAGGGCTCAGGAAAGCAGATCGCCCTGCCATAAACTGCCCCATTCTTATGGCAGAGAAATTGGACTCAAACTCCTACTGATGCTATGGCCTTCCTTGGAGTAAAAGAATAGAAAAATTCCTGGTTTTTTCCTTCTCACAGCAATAAATAATGGTGCTGCCCCCTGCTGACAGAGTGCTACATCCAGCCTTGCTTGTCCTCTGAACTCCCTCTGGCCTTTCAAAGGCTGTAAGCCATGTATACCCTGGGTCTTTCGATTAATGACTTCTTTATTCTGGAAAAGCAAATGAAAGTCATATTCATATAAACACTGACATTACAAAGTACAGGGAAAGGGGAAGGGAGAAGGAAACAAAAACCTCTACAAATCCTGCTAATACTGTCTCACCAAACAAGATCATAATGTTTTGTCCCATATGCAATCACTTATATAATACACCACAAATAAAATCTTCTCTGGAAGATACATCATTCCTCTCTGAGACGGCAGGGAAAAGGGACTGGAAGTTGGATAGGAGGCTTTATTCTTTTGGCAGATCCTCTCAGTCATTATAGATATTGCTGCACTGTTAATAAAAAATATATGCTTCTCTGTAAAGCATTAAAAAAAAAAATCCAAGGATGAGATGGCTGAGGTCTCAGCTCAAGTATCTCCAAATACATTGTTGTCCATTCCCTGACCTTTCCATGTGTTATTTCTTGGTTGTTTTCCGGATCAATGCCATTCTCTGAAAGGAGAGCAAAATAACCAATAACACAGGTTAGAGCCAGGAACTATCCTAGTCACCCATGCGTGGCATGGTCAATACCACAAGCTGCAGCCCCTGCAAACCTACATGCACAGCACAGCTCAGCAGGCTCCTCTGAGCCTGAGAGCAGTCTTCGGGACCCCAAGGGATGTTTGGACTCCAGTGGATCCATTCTGTGGACCAAAAGACCCAAACTGCCATAGGTTAGCAGGATGGCAAGAAAGTTAAAAACCGAAGGTGGCAGCTCTTGCCTTTTGGAGACTTAGGGGACAGGTCACCAAAGCATATGTTTTCTAGACTCCCAATCTCTGAGGATTCTAGAACCCAATCTCTCTGAGGATGAAGAAAATAGGGAAGGGGACTGTTTCAAGACTGTTGTCATGCATAAAGGGAGCTGACATTTCACTCTTGATGACCTACAATGAAGGAAACTGACACTAACAACTTCCACCACAACCCATCAGGGAAACATTCAGGTCACAGGTTTCAAATTTCCAGCCATTGGCCAAACTACTGATTGGCTTTGCTTACTCTTTGACCAAGAGATTGTCCTAATATTATGATACTCGTGGCGGGGGGGAGGAACAGGGGGGGCTGGGGGATGGAGGGAGGCAGATAGGGCTGAAAAGTAGATACTTTGGAAACAAAGCCTAAATGATCATCCCTTGTCTGAAGGAATCCCCTTCGGAAGGATACTGTGATCCCTTGATTCAGGCTATCAGTGGCTTCCACGTAAGGCTTCCTCTGTGAGCTTTGTAAACACACACATTCCAGAGATCCCAGGATATGGAAAAGCAAGGGACACTCAGCTAGAACCACTCAAAACTGTGCCCATCAAGCTGGGAAAGCACTCACTTTTGAAATCAGAGTAGCCAGCTAAATTAAGACATTGTCAAGAGGAAGCCATCATTGCTATCAGACTGACCGATGACAGGGACAACTTGTTCACAGAAGTGGAGCTAGTTCTCATACTGTCCCCTCAGTTCTGCAGTCAGAGGGACAGAGAACAAAGGTGAAGCTGGGACAGGGGTCAGAATGTCTAGCACAGCAGTCTGGGTGAGACCTTCCTGCACAAGTATGGCTTATGTCTCCTTTCTTTAAACTGCCCTCTAGTCAGAGGGCCACATATGACATTCCGACAGCAATAATGCAGGAGGATTTCATTAGGGAGACGTGGAGGGGGGAGCTCTGTCTATATTAAAGCATCTCTAGTCATCAGCTTTAAGTGGCGCCCATCAGGGCTGAGAGGAAAAACGGAGGCCACATGCGGGAACAGCGAAGTACCACGGATGTATCCCACTGTTCTCCCATGGAGCCCTGCTGCCTCTTGCCCTCTCTGATCTTTGATCCAGGGAGTGGAGCTTACTCTGTGGGGGAAGTGACAACTGCCGTGACAGCAGCTGTGGGAGCTGCCTTGCTCCCTCAGACGCAGCTCAGGGGATCAGCTGTGGCTCCCCTGGGGTTCTGAAGGCTCCTCACCTGTTTGTGAGCCTCTGTGGTGCAGGCCTTTTTGTAGGGTCGGATTTCTTCAGAGCCAAATCCAGGGATCCACATGTTCCACTGGCGTTCTGCAAGGAAGAGGCCAGCACAGAGATAAGGGGACAGGGAAGGCAGCAGCAGAGTGCAGGGAGTCCCTCAGACAAGGGCCAGGGAGGACTAACTGAGCAATCGGCTATGTTAATTACCAGTAACCTTGCAGAGGGAGTCTATGGAATACAAATGGGGGAAATCACATATGGTGCCTCCAAGGTTTGAAATGACACCATTCGACTTACATGCAATGACAAAAGGGGGAAATGAGTCCAGGTTGTGAGTTATGAGCCCTAAAGTTTCCGTGCAGCTCAAGAGAACAGAGAAGTCATTTGTTTCTTAGCTGCCTTTTTTTTTTTTTTTTTTTAAAGTAGGCTCTGCACCTAACATGGGGCTTGAACACACGATCCTGAGATCAAAATCTCAGGGGATAAATCCACAGAGATATGGATATAGACATAGGTATGTCCACAGCGCAGCCCTGTGCTCTGGTGCCCTGGATATGGTCATCCCTGTAAGAAATGTCCCTAGAAATTCCAAGAGAGCAGAGATTTGACTACATCAGTAATTGGCAAAGCTACATGGACCCCCCCAAAACCACAAATAAAAGTGTGTGGCACTTTAAGTATCCCCACTATAAAAAAATTACACTTATATAAGATTATTTAGGGAACAAGCCTACTCAAAAGGAGTTAGATGCTTTATCATATGCCCCAAAAGCACCGAAAATATTTGTTTTGCAAATCTGTTTTGCCCCAGGCAGCCACTTACTTAAATTGAGTATTAGTGATTTTATAGTTATACTTTGTGTCTACTGAACAGTAACTATTGGGTAAATAAATGATTCATGTTTGGTTTTAGGATAATTTTATATACAGCTCTCTTCCAAGATTTCTTTGAAAATAAAAATAGCTGGGGCGCCTGAGTGGCTTAGTCGGTTGAGCGTCCGACTTTCGCTTAGGCCATGATCTCGCAGTTCGTGGGTTCGAGTCCCGCGTCGGGCTCTGTGCTGACTGCCAGCTCAGAGCCTGGAGCCTATTTCAGAGTCTGTGTCTCCCTCTCCCTGACCCTCCCCTGCTCACGCTGTTTCTCTCTCTCTCCTAGAAATAAATAAAAATATTTAAAAAAAAAAGAAAATAAAAATAGCTGAAGCCTTCTGAAAATAGTATCTGTTGTCAGTCCTTGAAAGTGACACTAAGATTATTCCCAGGTGCCTGGGTTGCTCAGTTGGTTAAGTGTCCGACTTTGGCTCAGGTCATGATCTTGAAGTTCCTGGGTTCAAGCCCTGCACTGGGCTCTGTGCTGACAGCTTGGAGCGTGGAGCCTGCTTTGGATTTTGTGTCTCCCTCTCTCTCTGCCCCTCTCTCATTCATGCTCTGTCTCTCTCTCTCTCAAAAATAACAAACTTAAAAAAAAAATGAGCCTTTAAAACAGATTGTTCTCAGGGCGCCTGGGTGGCTCAGTTGGTTAAGCATCTGACTTTAGCTCAGGTCATGATCTCTCAGTTCGGGAGTTCCAGCCCCACATCAGGCTCTGTGTTGACAGCTCGGAGCCTGGAGCCTGCTTCAAATTCTGTGTCTCCCTCTTTCTCTCTGCCTCTCCTCTGCTCATGCTCTCTCTCTCTCAAAAATAAACAAACATCAAAAAAAAAAAAAAGGAATAAATTTAAAATTTATTTAGGCACCCAGGTGTCTGGGTGGCTCAGTCAGTTAAGCATCCGACTTGGGCTCAAGTCATGATATAGTGGTTCGTGGGTTCGAGCCCTGCGTGGGGCTCTGTGCTGACAGCTAGCTCAGAGCCTGGAGCCTGCTTCAGATTCTGTGTCTCCTTCTCGCTCTGATCCTCCCCTGCTCATGCTGTCTCTGTCTCTCCCTCAAAAATAAATAAAACATTAAAAAAAATTAAAATAGTCTCTTTAAAGAAAGAGAGCAGCTGGGCATCTGGTTGGCTCAGTTGGTAGGGGATGTGACTGTTGAACCTGGGATTTTGAGTATGAGCTCCACATTGGGTGTAGCGATTACTTAAAAAAATAAAATAAAATCTTAAAAAAAAAACAGTAACTACCAGGCAAGAATGCACACATGTAAGTATGTGTAGCAATATATGTAAATATGCGTATATTTAGGGGTGCCTGGGTGACTCGGCTGGGCATCCAACTTCGACTCAGGTCATGACCTTGCAGCTTGTAAGTTCGAGCCCCACATCAGCTCTCTATTCTCAGCGCAGAGTCTGTTTTGGATCCTCTGCCTCCCCCCTCCCCTGCTCACTCTCTCTCTCAAAAATAAATGAAAATTAAACAATTTTAAATATGCATATATTTATATTTTATATAATATTAATGTAATAGCAACAATAATCATTAGTGACTAAGAGGTACAGTAAAATGTGTGGTATAAAGCAGTACTGTAGGGGCGCCTGGGTGGCTAAGTTGGTGAAGTGTCTGATTTTGGCTCAGGTTATGATCTTGCAGGTCATGAATTCAAGCCCCATGTCAGGCTCTGCACTGACAGCTCAGAGCCTGGAGCTTGCTTCAGATTCTGTGTCTCCCTCTCTTTCTGACCTTCCCCTGCTCGTGTTCTGTCTCTCTCTCTCTAAAATAAATAAAAAACCATTTAAAAATATAAAAATAAAGCAGCATGGTACAAAGCATTCCATGTACATTATCTCATTGAACTTCCACATTTCTTTTTTTTAAGTTTATTTATTTATTTTGAGAAAAAGGACCTGAGTTGGGGAGGGGCAAAGGGAGAGGGTGACAGAGAGAATCCCAGGCAGGCTCCAAGGTGTCAGCACGGAGCACGGTGTGGGGCTCAAACCCATGAACCATGAGATCATGACCTTAGCCAAAATCAAGAGTTGGAGGGGCGCCCGGGTGGCTTAGTCGGTTAAGCGTCCGACTTTCACTTAGGTCATGATCTCGCGGTTCGTGAGTTCGAGCCCCGCGTCGGGCTCTGTGCTGACTGCCAGCTCAGAGCCTGGAGCCTGTTTCAGTTTTTGTTTCTCTCTCTCTCTCTGACCCTTCCCTGCTCACGCTGTCTCTCTCTCTCTCTCTCTCTCTCCTAGAAATAAATAAAACATTAAAAAAAAAAATTTACAAAATCAAGAGTTGGATACTTAACCGACTGAGCCACCCAGGTGCCCCTAAACTTCTACATTTCTAAAGACTCTGTCAGAAAGGGAGGTTATTTACACAAGTACAGGAAATAGGGTGAGAAGCAAAGCTGACAGCACACATCCCAGTCTGTCAGAGAGAGGACGTGTGCAGAGGTTACAGCCCATCTCTGTTGTGGGTGGTGTGCGGCAGACCTGGGTGGTCCGGTGCCATTCAGTACCCGGTTCCCCACGCTCCCCAAGTGATCGGATTATTCATTAGCCTCCACTACGCCTGCTATAGAAGCTGTTCCGGCCATGCAGTTTTGTGAGTATTCTTGTCTCTGTGACAATTACTTCTCACCCTTAGTGAGTAAACTAATAGTTCAATGTTATTTTCAATAATTAAAATACAAAATATTTTGGGCACTTTGGTGGCTCAGTCCGTTAAGCGTCGAACTCCTGATTTCGGCTCAGGTCAAGATATCATAGTTTGTGAGATGGAGCCCTGTATCGGCTCTGCACTGACAGCATGGAGCCTGCTTGGGATTCTCTCTCTCCCTCTCTCTCTGGCCCCTTGCCCACTTACATACTCTCTCTCAAAAAAGTTAATAAACTTAAAAAAAAATTTAAAATAGGAATGCTAAACACTCAAAGTAATACAATCTGTTATGTGCAGGAGGGTTGTGGCAAAACACACATAAAATTTACCACTGTAACCATGTTTAGGTGTGCAGTTCTGTGGCCTTAAGCACACTCACCTGTTGTGTAACCGTTACCACTATCCATCTCTAAAACGTCTGCATCATCTCAAACTGATGCTCCATACACATTAAACCAGTGCCCATCTCTCCTTCGCACAGCCTCACATTGCCACCATTCTATTTTCTATCTATCTGCATTGTGGTGGTTTAAAATTTTTTTTTATGTTTTATTTCTAAATTTTTTTTTAATGTTTTATTTATTTCTAGGAGAGAGAGAGAGACAGCGTGAGCAGGGGAGGGTCAGAGAGAGAGGGAGTCACAGACTCTGAAACAGGCTCCAGGCTCTGAGCTGGCAGTCAGCACAGAGCCCGACGCAGGGCTCGAACCCACGAACCGCGAGATCATGACCTAAGCGAAAGTCGGACGCTTAACCGACTAAGCCACCCAGGAGCCCCTGCATTGTGGTGGTTTTAAAACATGTCTGCAAATTCCTTTACATGCCTCCCCTCAGTGTGGAGTCTGCGTTCCCTCTCCTTAAACCTGGACAGGTCACTGTAACTGCCTCAAAGAACAGAAGGTGGTGGAGTGACGCTGTGGGGCTTCAGGCAGTCAGTCAGTGAAGGCCGTGCACCTTCTGCCAGCTGGTTACGGGACACTCATCCCGGGGGCCTGCAGCCACCATGTAAGAAGCCCAGCCATCCCAGGACTGTACGGGATGAGACCATGTAGGGAGACTGCAGACAGAGGAAGACCTATGGAGTCCCGGCTTTTTGAGAGCTTCTAGCCCAAGTATCAGACCTGGACGTGATGAAACCCTGTTTTGGGTCAAATTGTGTTCCTCAAAAAGAAGAAGACATGTTTAAGTCCTAACCCCAGCACCTCAGGACATATTGGTAACAGGGTCACTGCAGATGTAACTAATTACGATGAGGTCATACAGGGGAGGGTGGGCCCTTAATCCAGTATGGCTGGCATCCTAAGGAGCAGAAGAGGTGGACTGAGAGACACACAGGGGAGAAGGCCACTCTGAGGCAGAGATGGAATGAGGCGGCTATATGCAGACAATGACAAGGACTGCTTGCCACCAGCAGCTAGGGAAAGGCAGGGCAGGATTCTTCCATAGGAGCATGGAGAGATCATGGTTTTATTACATATTAGACCTTGATTTTAGATCTCTGGCCTCCAGAACTGTGAGAGAATACATTTTGTTGTTTTAAGCTACCGAGTTTATGGCACTTTGTTACGGCAGCCCCAGGAGACTAATACATCTTCCTTCAAACCAATCTCCGCCCCAGCCACCACCTGACTTTAATTGCATGAGAAACCCCTTTGCAAAACTGCCCAGCTAGGCCTGGTCAACCCCCTGACTCATGAACAAAATAAACCACTGTTATTGTTTTAAGCCACTGTCTTGGAGCAGTTTGTTACCCAGTAATACATAACTGGAATATCTGTCCTCTATTACTAATACCAGCAACGTTAACCAGAAGTGTGTTATTTACTCCATCAAGACGACCAGCGCCTCCCCAAGCCATATCTTCCTGGGAAGGAAGCCTTTTTCAGTAATCAGTCACAGGCTGGGGCACCTGGGTGGCTCAGTCGGTTGGGCGTCCAACTTCGGCTCAGGTCATGATCTCAGGGTTCGTGGGTTCGAGCCCCACGTCGGGCTCTGTGCTGACAACTAGCTCAGAGCCTGGAGCCTATTTCAGATTCTGTGTCTCCCTCTCTTTCTGACCTTCCCCTGCTCACGCTGTCTCTCTCTCTCAGAAATAAATAAAACATTTTAAAAAATTAAAAAAGTAATCAGTCACAGGCTGATTTACACCAAATCCCTCAATCTGCCTCATTCAGTTGGCTTGGCTACCTCTGTACTCACAAGGCTGTTCACTTTCTTCTGATCACACTGTAACCAAAGCAGAGTGGGGTTTGTTGATTCCCAAGTGATTTTGGTTATCAATGTTATCTCAGAAAAACCCAAGCTTGAATTTAGCGTAGAAAAACAGAACACAAAATTGTATGTATATTATGATTACAATTTGGGGGGGGGTGCATAAATAGGCTAAAAACTGGAAGAGAAACACCATTATTTAAATGGTGGAGACATAACTGCTACATTTATGAAACTCTTATTCTGCGCCAGTCCCTGTGCCAAGTCACTTGACAAACATAACCCATAATCCTCACGATCGCTCTATAGGGATGCTATTATGATCTCCACTTTACAAATGAGGAAACAGGCTCTAAGAGAAAGTAGGTAAGGAAGGACAAGGTGATACAGACAGAAAGCGGCAAACCCAGTGCCTGGGCTCATTCTGCTTACCACAGATGGATTTCCTTTCTCTATGTAATGCTGCTGTGGAATGAGTACATACATCCCAGAGCCCAAGAACTTAATTCTTTTTTTTTTTTAGGTTACTTTTTAAAAAAATTTTTTTTTTCAATGTTTTATTTATTTCTAGGAGAGAGAGACACAGCGTGAGCAGGGGAGGGTCAGAGAGAGAGGAAGACACAGACTCTGAAACAGGCTCCAGGTTCTGAGCTGATAGTCAGCACAGAGCCCGACGCGGGGCTCGAACCCACAAACCACGAGATCATGACCTAAGCGAAAGTCGGAGGCTTAACCGACTAAGCCACCCAGGCGCCCCCCAAGAGCCTAATTCTGACATGAAGATTCCTCTGACTGGAGATTCCTGGTGGTCCTGAAGGAGCAACAGTGTGGATGCCTCCGGCAGAAACAAGACCACATACCTAGATGCAGCTGGACATCTTTCACCTCCAGGGTGCTGGACTTGCGATGCCGAGCGAGCTGGCAGGCTGCTGTCACCACACTCTCGATAAAATCATCAGCGATCTGCAGCAGCATCTGGGGAAGACAAAAAGTGGGAGAGTAACCATGACACTGGCAGAGTAGGCTCTTGTTGCTGGGACAACTGTGTCTTCTTGAACCACGTATTTACTCGGGCTTTCTTTTTTTTTTTTTAATTATTTTTTTTTAATGTTTTATTTATTTCTAGGAGAGAGAGAGAGACAGCGTGAGCAGGGGAGGGTCAGAGAGAGAGGGAGTCACAGACTGAAACAGGCTCCAGGCTCTGAGCTGGCAGTCAGCACAGAGCCCGACGCGGGGCTCGAACCCACGAACCGTGAGACCATGACCCAAGCCAAAGTCGGACGCTTAACCGACTAAGCCACCCAGGCGCCCCTACTCGGGCTTTCTATTGGAAGCCCTGGAATCAACATTTGGGCTAAGGTGAGGAGGAGGAGTGAGGATAACACTAAAAACCCATCAACTCATTAACCAGGTTGAGTACAACTCACACCTTTCTGAGGACGTCACTTTCTGTACTTCCTACCTGGCAGGGGTCAACCAGCCCAATCCCTCACCCTCATATTTTCTTCTGAATTAGGTGGGAAAACAAAAGTGAATCATTATACTTCCTCCTCAGTCTCCTAAAGCATTTTTATTTCCATTATCTCACCTAGTCCTTATAGTGATCCTGTGAAAAAAAATGGGGCATGGATTTTATCCTCCTTCTACATAAAAGGATGTGGACTCATGGGCATGCAACTGCTAAGCATTCAAACCAGGATTCAACTTCCATGTCCATGTCTAAATCCTGAGTTCTTCCCACTTCATTATCAATGAAGTCACTATCCTGGACTATGTGAAGAGTAAAATCAGAATTTGAATCTAAAAATCTACATGAAAAATTTGGAATTTTCATCAGTCAATACATTTGCTTCCTCTGCTGACAAAAAATAAAATAAAATTATAATCATAGACAGACATTCCTTATTCTGCTAGACTATTCTTGGATTGTTATTTTTCCTATGAAACCAAATGGATACTATCTGATGGAGAGATATCTTTTTTTCCCCAGCAATTTTGGTAAAGTTTATTTATTTATTTTGGGGGGGGCGAGGAAGAGGGGGAAGAGAGACAGAGACAGCGAGCACCCACCAGTGGGGGAAGGGCAGAGAGAGAGAGGTAGGGAGAGAGGAAAAGAGGAAGGGAGGGAGACGGAGAGGGATAGAGAAGGAGAGGGAGAGGGAGAGAGGGGGAAAGAGAGAGAGAGAGAGAGAGAGAGAGAGAGAGAGAATCCCAAGTAGGCTTCACACTGTCAGCACAGGGCCCAACGTGGGGCTTGAACTCATAATCTGTGAGATCATGACCTGAGCTAAAGAAAAGAGTTGGATGATTAACCCACTGAGCCACCCACTCACCCCTTTCTCTTTCTTTTAAAGTAAGCTCTACGCCCAACATGGGGCTTGAACTCACCACCCTGAGACCAAGAGTCACATACTCTACTAAATGAGCCAGCCAGGCACCCCCAAATGGAGAGATTTCTGATTAAACATGGTAGATCAACCTCAAAAATGACCTCTTCTTCTTCCCTAAATCCATTAAAATAACAATAAAAGGAAAAAAAGACATATCCACACAGAGAACAACAACAGGAGAGGAAAAACTTAACAGACTAGAGATTCCAATTAAAATCTATTCGTTTGTTTGTTTATTTATTTATTTTTGAGAGATAAAGTGAATGAGCAGGGGTGGGTAGACAGGGAGGGGAACAAAGGATCTGAAGCAGGCTCTGTGATGACTGACAACAGACAGCCTGATGTGGGCCTTGAACTCATGAACTGCAAGATTATGTCCTGAGCTAAAGTCAGATGCTTAATCAACTGAGCCACCCAGGTGCCCCTCCAATAAAATTCTTTTATAGTTTATTGTCAAGTTGGTTTACATATATCCAATAAATTTTTAAAGTAAATTTTTGTCAAGGAGATAACAGAGGAAAAGTGGGATCTAATCTAGCAGATGGAAGGTGTCCACAGAGGGCACACCAATGAGAATTAAACAGATTTTCCCCTTGCAGCACCTAAAAGATCCAGGTTCTAGAAGTGCTATTTACATAAAAGATTGGGCTGAAGCATGGAACTAAAAACTCATAAAGTATTACATGTCTATATACAGACTGGTCTCCAATCCCCCCACACTCCAAAAGCAGCCAAGTGACTCCTCCCCACACATACCAGAATACAAGTTTATTCCCTAGAGCACTGAACAGGCAAGGCTCTGGGTTAGAATGCATCACACACAGCAATGGCAGAGGAGAGACACAGCCTCTCTCTCTTGCCTTGCTCTCAGGAAGTGAGCAGGGAGAGATAAACCCTCCAGAGAGAAGCCTGGAGGATTTTTCTCGGGAGACACCAAATGACTCCACACAATAGACTTACAGATGCAGAGATGTAGAGATCCTCCAATAAGAAGGCTGACTTGTGGACAAATTATTCTGGAGTGAAGCCAGTGGTTTGCTGAAGCCAGCTGAGAGGAGCTCATAAAAGTCAATTAATTATATGCAATTCTTCACAGTCTTGCATTCAGCAACATGTTGATAGCTTAAAAGAGGGCATATTGGGAATATTTACACCACAGATTTCAGGAAATGCTAAAAATTAGGGCCTTTTTCTCTACAGAACTGGTTGCTAAACATTTACCAGTATGTTACTGGATGAGGTCAATCAGTAAATTCTGCTTCAAACCAGCTTTTTAAAAGTGGCTCAGTCTTTAAGAACAGTTCGCCAAGAACACCAAACATGTGAAGGAAATCTCCAATACTAACAAGAAAATAAGCAAACCAAGGAGGAAAAAAAAAGGGCCCAGAGGACACTAAGACAATGCGGGGAAAAGAAGAAAATGTCAAAAAATGGAATTCCTTGAATAGAAAGGTAAGAGAAAATGTTACAACCATAAAATAGGAATAAAGTAGCTTAGGAATAAAAAGGACAAATTAGGAGTGCCTGGCTGGCTCAGCTGGTGGAAGAGTATGACTCTTGATGTCAGGGTTGTGAATTCGAGCCCCATCTTGGGTGTAGAGATTACTTACAAAATAAAATCTTTTTTTTTTTTTTTTATTTTTATTTATTTTTGAGAGAGTGAGACAAAGCGTTGAGTTGGGAAGGGGCAGTGAGAAAGGGAGACACAGAATCTGAAGCAGGCTCCAGGCTCTAAGATGTCAGCACAGAGCCTGATGTGGGCCTTGAACTCATGAACCATGGGACCATGACCTGAAGTTGGATGCTTAACCACGTAGGAGCCCCCAAATAAAATCTTTAAGAGAAAAAAAAAGGATGTCAACAAGAAAACCTCATGAGAATTCTAATTTTATAACCAAAAAACCCCCACAAAACTTAAAAAGTTTAGAAGATAAGCTAAGAAAAATCTCCCTAGCAAGTACTTAGAATTACAAAGAAATGAAAAATAGGAAATCAAAGAGAAAAAAACCCAAGAGGACCAATGCAGAAGATTGAATACCCAACCACTGTCATTACAGAATGAAAGAGCAAAAACAGAGAAGAAATTACCAAACTAATATGAGAAAATGGAAGTCTCACACACTACTGGTGGCAATGTAAAAGGGTATATAGCACTTTAGAAAATAAGACAGTTTCGTGAAGGAAAAACACAGTTATCACATGACTCTGCAACTCCACTCCTAAGTATATTACCAAGAAAAATGAAAACATATTTCCACACAAGAACTTATGCACCAATTTTTTATTTTTTTTTTATTATTTTTTTTTAAACACTGCATTTTATTTATTTATTTATTTATTTATTTTATGTTTTATTTATTTCTAGGAGAGAGAGAGAGAGACAGCTTGAGCAGGGGATGGTCAGAGAGAGAGGGAGTCACAGACTGAAACAGGCTCCAGGCTCTGAGCTTGCAGTCAGCACAGAGCCCGATGCGGGTCTCGAACCCACTAACTGTGAGATCATGACCTAAGCGAAAGTCGGACGCTTAACCGACTAAGCCACCCAGGCGCCCCAAGCACCAATTTTTTAAAAAGGAAAAAAACAAAATTTGCACATGAATGTTCACGCAACATTATTCATAATAGCCAAAAAGTGGATACAACCCATCAACTGATGAATGGATAAACAATGGTATGTCCATACAACGGAATAGTATTCTGCCCTAAAAAGAAATGAGGTACTCATATCCGCTACAACACGGATGAACTTTAAAAACATTATACCAAGTGAAAGAAGCCAGTCACAGATACCACATACTATATGACTTCATTCATCTGAAATGTCCAGAACAGGCAAATCTATAAAGACAGAAAGTAGAATAGTAGTTGTTTGCTTAAGGGCTGTGGGAGTTGGGAAAAAATGGAAATGACTGCTAATAAGTAGGGGTTTCTTTTAGGGGTGATGAAAATGTTCTAAAACTGACAGTGTTGAGAAGTGTAGAATCTGTGAAGAGACTAACAACCACTAGACTGTAGACTTCAAATGAATGAATTTTATGGTATATGAATTATATCTCAATAAAGCTGCTACCCCCCCCAAACCATTTCCTTTCCTCCCCACACACAAAGAGAGCAAGTATTTTTCCTTCTGGTTAAAAAAATAAAAATGGAGTTATACTTTTTTTTGTAATTTGTATTTCCTTTCCCTGTCATTACATATTCCTCAGCAAAGGCAAAACAAACAATTACAAAAAACTCCAAACTCCAAAATATACAAAATCATTCCAGAATTAAGGTCCTAAAATAAAAGGAGGCTCCAGGAACCCAGTACAACAAATGAAAAAAGACACTTACAAAGATCATATGAAAATTCAGAATAGAAAAAAAAGTAAGACTCTAGGGGCACCTGGCTGGCTCAGTTGGTAGAGCATGCAACTCTTGATCTCAGGGTTTTGAGTTCAAGCCTCATGTTGGGTATAGTGATTACTTAAAAAAGGAAAAGAAAAAAAAAATAAAGAAAAAGAAAAAAGACTCTAAAAAAAACACAAAATTGGGATCAGAATAGCATAAGATCTTTTTCTTCTTTTTTTTTTTTTAAATAGGTTCCATGCCAAACATGGGGCTTGAACTCATGACCCTGAGATCAAGAGTTGCATGAGGCACCCTGCATAAGATTTCTTAATAGATTTTCAAAGACAATGGAGCAATGCCTTTACAATGGAAAGGAAAAAATGATTTCCATAATCAAATTCTAAATTCATTCAAACTAAAAATTAAGTGTGAAGTTAGAATGTAGATATTTCCAACATTTACCTCTCATCTATCCTTCTTAGGCAGTAATAAAAATGCACTTTAACAAAAACAGGGAGTAAAGTAAGAAGAGGATGTAGGATCTAGGAAACAAGAGATCCAAAGAGAGAGGGGAAAAAAAAAAAGAGCAAAAGGAAGACCCAGGAGGGGTTTGTTCAAGTGACCTAAAATTAATCAGACCAGAAGAAGATGGGAGGATTCTGGAAGTGAAATCTCTGGGTTGGGGAGGGGGATGGGGATGGGGATGGGAGGAGAGACTCAAATCTGTAGATTATTTTTCCATTTGGAAAACAATGTTGATAAGTGCATACCAGAGCTGATAGAAGTCGAATAAAAAAGGCACCAAAAAAAAAAACACCCTAAATAAAAATGAGTCAACTATCAAGTTTGTAAATAGCACAAAACAGGACTTGGTTCAGTGGTGAACAATATTTACTTGGTCAGAACAATGTAAATATTGATTTCTGAGTCATCCAAAAGCTGTGACAAAACTATATTGGAAAAATGAGGGAAAGAAAAGCATGTATGGATAGGAGTAGTTTAACAAAATTCTATCAACAAATCAAAGAACATCTGTTTCAGTATATTAGAAATATGGAGGAATATTCTAGAAACAACTAAAATCACTTAAAGTGATTGACTGTGAATAACAAATGAAGCCCTTTTCGCCAAGCAAAAGTAGCAGCAGCTGCTAGGTAGAAAGTGCTTGGCACTCTCCTATGTGATTTGTACAAGTTATCCCAAGGAACCCTCAAAATAACCCTGTAGGTAAATAATACCATATCCTACCAACACAAGAGGAAACTGAGTCTCAAAAAGCGTAAGTGACTTGCCCACAGCTACAGAGCTGGTAAGTGGCAGAGCCATGATTCAATTCAGATTTGTCTGCCTCTAAAGTCTGTGTTATTACCAATATTCTGTATTAGCTCTCAGGGACAGATGCTGGGGTGCCCAACCCCACCTTACCTCTTCCACATCTTCATCCAATTGCTCATTAGGATCCACTTCTCTGACTAAGTCTTGTAATTTCTTCTTGGTCAATACCTAAAGTTAATTGGGAGAAGATTTTTTCAGCAAGTATTAAGGGAGCAAAACACCTCATTATCCTATAATGAAAAAATGCTGTCACTGTGTTGGGTTCAGTTTCTACTTTCCAAAAGTTAGCAGCCTGGTCTACGAGACTTGTATTCTACAATACACTCATGGTAGAAGTAGCCCAGGGAAAGGCCATAAGAGCAGTGTGGACGAGAGGCCAACACCTATCAGTTTATTTCTGCCTCATCTCTTTCTCACTGTGCCTTACCTTCCCTCCACATTAAAAAATTTGTAATTTTCTGACCATCACAACTTGTATGTGCCTCTGTTGCCTTTGGAGGTGATCTTCCATCCTTCCTATCTGCTCAGTCTATGGTGCCTTCTTTCTGCTTTTCCTAGGCCACCCAGGTAAAAGAAACCACTTCCTCCCTTGGCTTCTACTATACCCTGTGCATCCTTTTATCATTGTATACATTTGTCCTTTTTTTTTTTTTAGTGTTTATTTTTTTTTATTTTTTTATAAATTTTTTTTTTTAACGTTTTATTTATTTCTAGGAGAGAGAAAGAGAGACAGTGTGAGCAGGGGAGGGTCAGAGAGAGAGGGAGTCACAGACTGAAACAGGCTCCAGGCTCTGAGCTGGCAGTCAGCACAGAGCCCGACGCGGGGCTCGAACCCACGAACCGCGAGATCATGACCTGAGCGAAAGTCGGACGCTTAACCGACTAAGCCACCCAGGCGCCCCTAGAAACAAATTTTAAAATACATACTGTTGATGATCCCTCAGATCTATCCATTCTCCATTCTAACATTACCACTTAATTCAAGCCTTCACTGCACATCCTGATTTACTGCAGAAGTCTTAGACCTGGTCTTCCTCTCAGTCTACCCCCTTCCCTACCTTTCTTATCCACTTACTGCCAAGTTAATTCGCCTAAGATATACTACTTTTATTATGTTACTTACTCTTCTATTAAATATTTGCAAAGACTCTCTAAAGTTCCAAAGGAAATTGACTAGTATATGCTCAGTATATTCTGCAATAATCTGGCCTAAACAATTTTACCTCCTGCTCTTCTCCAAGAGACTCCACATTCAACACAAGCTGGCTTCCTGACTATCTGCCCAACCTTCCCCATTCACATTTGCTGGTCCCTTCCCCCATTTTCTTAAAATGTTCCTCCTATTCTATCCAGCCTACAAGGTCCAAGTTAAGAGATAATACTTATTTCTTATCTCTTGTGGCTCTGCAGGGCAGAATCAGAATAATGGACAGAAAGTGGGGGGCAGATTTCAGAATTACTGCAGAAAATTAGTGGCAGCAGCTGAATGAACTAGGAGAAAAGACTGTAGGCAATGGTACTTTTATTACAGGAATAATGAATGACGAATCCATTAGTTATTTTATTTAACTATTTTATTTACCAATTATATAGCATATATATTTATACATAAAAATACAAAAACCTATCATAGGCAACATGTTGTGTTAAGTGTGTGTGTATGGATGTATATACATACACATCACACACATAAACACAACAAACACTGATAAACACTGTATATAATAATTTTATAAAGAACTTCAGATGTCCAAAGGACAGGGGTGCCTGGGTGGCTCAGATGGTTAAGTGTCTGACTTTGGGTTTTGGCTCAGGTCATGATCTCACAGTTCAGGAGTTCAAGCCTAAGCTTTCTTGGGATTCTTGCTCGCTCGCTCTCTCTCTCTCTCTCTCTCTCTGCCCCTCCCCCTCCCCCCTCTCAAACAATTAAAAAAAAAAACTCTTTAATTTTTTTAAATTTTATTTTTGAGAGAAAGAGTGTGAGCAGGGGAGGCACAGATGGAGAGGAGGGCAGAGGATCCAAAGTGGGCTCTGTGCTGACAGCAGCTAACCCGATGCAGGGGCTCTAACTGAGGAGTGGCAAGATCACGACATGAACCAAAGTTGGATGCTCAACCAACTGAGCCTCCCAGGCAACCCCCCAAAATCCCCTTTAAAAAAATAAATAAACAAGTCCAAAGGAGGGAAAAGACCTTTCCTAGCTAAGAGGAAGAGGCAGCATCTGAGACAGACATTTCCCCAATGCATTACTGGTTCAAATAACAGGTAAGAGGTACCTATAAAGAGCAAAAAATAAGAAATGATACCTGATTGTTTTCAGGGCTGAGACGCCCGCCTGTCCCAGGAGTGCCTGGTATCTTTACCACTGTAGTGCTATTGGCCATGGAGCCTTGTGGAGGAGTGCTGGCTGGTTCCGGTTTTATGGATGAGAAATTGGAGAGGTTGATTAGGGCTGAGGGGCCAAACTGGTTCATAATCTGCCGAGCTTTGGACTTCAGCTCATAGAGCTTATCAAGATCCTGTTTCTTTTTGGAGCTGTGAGGACCAAGGCCAATCAACTGTAGAAGGAAAACAAGAGAATTAGCTCCAAAAACACCTTTAATAAAGGATAAATTTTGAAAGTAAACTTATATAAAGTCTGTTGGACTTGAAGGGTCTTTAGGATTTCCGGGATAGTGACCATGTGATACCTGCACATTAAAAATGGAGTGAATGAGGAATGTTCATTGCTCTCCCCACATATTTAGAAACTATCTCTTCTTTAAAGTCTAAATGAAATAGTCCACAATATTAAATAAGTAAATGAAATGAGAAATCTTATGTACAAAAATAAACTAAAATGAGTAAGACATTTTTGAAGACTTCGTAAAAACAGAATTCTTGGTTAAGTACTACATGCGTTATTTTTTCAACAGCAAATAATGTTAAATTCAAATCTTAAACCCTAGTCACAAAACTTCCAAAAACAGATTAGTCCATTTTGGCACTTCAAAACATGCTTAAATCTATGTCAGGGCTATGTCTAATAAACACAATTTTTAGCAACCGTTAAAAGTAAGCTGTTCTTCGTCATCAAGAGCAAATTTTCTCTGAGTGTTAGCAATCTTTCAAGTACATGCAGAGTCCCTAGCCTGAAGTAGCCAAGACTCCTACTAAATTTTAAAGCCATGAGGTAGACTCTGTGGACAGCAGCTTTGGTGTCATTGAGATCAGAAGCACATTTACCAAGTCCCAACAGTGGCCTCAGCAAGCTTACTTACAGCTATCTGAGTGTCTAGATCTTTAATTACATCAGCAACAGCTGTGAGCCCGGTGAACTGAGAGGCAGCCATTTTCAAAAGCTACCTGTAAATGAACAACGGCATCAAGCACCACTCTTGCCACAGAGCCATTTCAGTTGTGTGGCTGGCACATCTTCACTGAGCAGGATCCAAGCACTGGATGTGGAGAAACACATCCATATTCTTGTCTCCTTATTCTTACTCGGCACCAAGAGAAACCTCTCCATCTCTTTCATATGCAACTTTTAAAATTAATAAAGATTATAGTAATATAGGGGCGCCTGGGTGGCTCAGTAGGTTAAGCGATCGACTTTGGCTCAGGTCATGATCTCGTGATTCGTAGGTTCGAGCCCCGCATCGGGCTCTGTGCTGACAGCTAGCTCAGAGCCTAGAGCCCGCTTCTGATTCTGTGTCCCCCTCTCTCTCTGACCCTCCGTTGCTCATGCTGTCTGTCTGTCTCTCTCTCTCAAAAAATAAATAAATAAAACATTTAAAAAAATATTATAGTAATATAGATACTCTTCTAATAAAACGGATGTTCTATCATTAGGGATAAACTAGCAGCATATGAAAACTTCATTGGCCAAACTGTGAAACTTGAACTTGCAGGGATCCTGGTCGTGGTTATCAGAACTTGATGAAGCTTAGCAACCTAAATGAGCATTTGTACCTGTGAACTCTTGCCCCCCTATAGCTGAGTTCCTCCCCACAAAATTTTCTAACTTTCTAACACGAGAAATCTCCTTTCCTGCTTTACCCTTAAGAAAAGCAACTGACTATGCACTGGTTAAGTGACCAAGAGACACTTGGCCAAGAGTCAGCTAAGGGGACAGCAGAGCATCAAGATCACTTGTTTGTTTTTAACCATATGTAGTCCGTGCCTCTTTTTCCCTTACCCACAAATGTTACCACCAGAAGAATCAGGAGAGGGAAAGATTGAGAATGTGGTAATAGTTGTTCTGTAATGTTATAAAAGCAAACTATTTCTCCACAACAAGTTTTATAAAAGAGACTTATTAAAGATTATCAGTATGTTCACCTCACTGAACATATCATACCCTTCAAATAACATTCCCACAATCTTCAAAGGACTTCCCAAATAGTACTGGGAATTGCTCAAAATAAGAAGACTGGGGACCCTGGGTGGCTCAGTCGGTTAAGCATCCGACTTCGGCTCAGGTCATGATCTCATGGTTCATGGGGTTGAGCCCCACATCGGGCTCTGTGCTGACAGCCAGCTCTGAGCCTGAAGCCTGTTTCGGATTCTGTGTCTCCCTCTCTCTCTGACCCTCCCCTGTTCATGCTGTCTCTATCTCTCTCTCAAAAATAAAAACATAAAAAAAAAAAAATAAGTAGAAGACTTTTTTTTGTAATAGAGACTTCTGCATAATAGGAATTTCTATAATAAGATCTGCAGACAAGAACACAATCTACACAGTACCAAATACGAATAATCATATGTCAAATTAGGAATTAACATTAAGGAATAGCTCCAATGGCTATTAATGAAATAAGTTGTTTTAATTAAATAAGGGGAATCCATACAATATAAGAAAAATCAAAGTTTCTCCCTAAGACACTAGACTGTAATTTATTGTATTGTTTTGTTGAGAAGCAAAATTACTTCTGCATTTTCAGTAACTCTGGTAAGTGAGCTACTTCTTCCATTAAAACAAAACAAAGCAGGGGTGCCTGGATGGCTCAGTCAGTTAAGCGTCCAACTTCGGCTCAGGTCATGATCTCACTGTTCATGGGTTTGAGCCCAGCGCTTCAGGCTCTGTGCTGACAGATAGCTCAGAGCCGGGAGCCTGTCTTTAGATTCTGTGTCTCCCTCTTTCTCTGACCCTCCCCCTGCTCATGCTGTCTCTCACTCTCTCTCAAAAATAAACATTAAAAAAAAACCAAAAACAAAACATATGATAACCACTGATTACCAGACTGACATTGCCCTTAGTTTCCTAGCCTATTCCTTTATTTGGTTGGATTTAAAACATCATATTTGGATGAGTAAGATCTGTGCATTTTATTGCATATTTAAATTATACCACAATTAAGAACAATAAATCAAACCACCAACCCACACTCAAATAAACGAAGGATTGCACTCTTAGGCATTTATTCCAGAAAAATAAAAACCTGTGTTCCCACACAAACCCATATTCTAATGTTCGTAGCATATATCAATAAGGAAAAGATAGACTATTGAATAAATGATGGTATATGAGTACATCTGGAAAACATCTAGTTTCATGTTTATTTATTTTTTTAATATTTTTTTAAAATTTTCTCAATGTTTTATTTCTGAGAGAGAGAGAGACAGCATGAGCAGGGGAGGGTCAGAGTGAGAGGGAGACACAGAATCCAAAGCAGGCTCCAGGCTCTGAGCTAGCTGTCAGCACAGAGCCCGACATGGGGCTCAAAGCCACAAGCCGCGCGGGAGATCATGACCTGAGCCAAAGTTGGACGCTTAACCGACTGAGCCACCCAGGTGCCCCTATATTTATTTATTTTTGAGAGACAGAGCACAAGTCGGGGAGGGGCAGAGAAGGAGAGGGAGACACAGAAACTGAAGCAGGTTCCAGGCTCCAAGCTGTCAGCACAGAACCTGATGTGGGGCTCGAACTCACAAACTGTGAGATCATGACCTGAGTTGAGTCGGACACTTAACCAACTGAGCCACCCAGGCACCCCTAAAATGATTTATAATTGTTAAATATAAAATAAAATAATACTAGAATATGGAAGATTTAAGGAATATTCTGAAATCTAAACCTTTCATTTAATAAAAAAAAAAAAACTAACTCAAAATGGATGATGTACTTTAATATCAAATGTATAACTATAATACTTTTAGAAAAAAACAGGAGAAAATCTTTGGGCTCTAGTTAGACAGAGTTCTTAGACTTGACACTAAATGCACAATCAATAAAAGGAAATATTAATAAACTGGCCTTCATCAAATTAAAAATGTTTCCTCTGTGAAAGCCCTATGTAGAAAGATGAAAAGACATGTTACAGATGAAGAGAAAGTATTTACAAACTACATATCCAACAAAAGACTAGTATCTAGAATGTATAAAGAATTCTCAAAAGTCAATAGGGTTTTTTTTTTTAACTAATTCAATTATAAAATGCACAGAAGACACGACCAGACATTTCTCCAAAGAAGACATACAGATGGCAAACAAAGCACATAAAAAGGTATTCAACGTCATTATCATTAAAGAAAAGGCAAATTAAAACCGCAGTAAGATGAAACTACACACTTAGCAGTATGCCTAAAATAAAAAATAGTGATAGCACCAAATACTGACAAAGATGCAGAGAAAGCAGATCACTAGCACATTGCCAGTGGAAATGTAAATAGTACAGCCACTCTAAAATGGTTTGCAGTTTCTTAAAAAATCTAAGGATATACGGTCAGAGGAGCCTAAAGAGACATGAAGACAAATGGAAAAACTAAGATCTGAATAAGTGATGGACTTCAGTTAATAATACTGTATCAATATTGGTTCATTACTTTCAACAAATGCACCATACTAATGTAAGATGTTGCTATGGAGAGCCTGGGTGCGGGGTGTATAGAAACTCTATTACCTTCCCAATTTTTCCGTAAATCTAAAACTGTTCTAAATTTTTTTAAACTTTTATTCATTTTTGAGAGATGGGGGGGAGAGAGACACAGAGAGAGAGAGACAGAGAGAGAGAGAGAGAGAGAGCAAGCGCACATGAGTGGGGAAAGGGCATAGAGAAAACGAGAGACACAGGATCTGAAGCAGGCTCCAGGCTCTAAGCTGTCAGCACAGAGCCTGATGCGGGCCTCAAACTCATGAACCACGAGATCATGACTGGAGCCAAAGCTGGATGCTTACCCGATTGAACTACCCAGGCACCCCTAAAACTGTTTGAAGAAATAGTTTATTAAAAAACTAGGGATATCTGGGTAAGCATCGACTCTTTGATTTCAGTTCAGGTCGTGATCTCACAGTTCATGAGATGGAGCCCTGAGATGGGCTCTGTGTGACTCCACAGAGCTTGCTTGGGATTCTTTCAACCCCTCTCTCTACTCCTCTCCTGCTCTTGTGCGTGTGTGTAGGTATGTGTGCGTGTGTGTGTCTCTCTCTCAAAATAAATAATCATTTAAAAAAAGAAATTAAAAAAAAAAAGGAATTGAAAAAAAAAGGGAGGGGTGCCTGGCTGGCTCAGTAGGTAGAGCATGTGACTCTTAATCTCAGGGCTGGAGTTCAAGTTCTACATTGGGTGTAGAGCCTACTCAAAAAAAAAAAAAGAAAGAAAAGAAAAAATCATTAATATGCAAACCAACAGGGATGAATCTTAAAATATTTAAGCAAAAAAAAAAACACTCAAAAGAAATATATACTGTATGATTCCATTTAATTTTTATTTTTATTTATTTTTAATTTTTTTTTAATGTTTTATTTATTTCTAGGAGAGAGAGAGAGAGACAGCATGAGCAGGGGAGGGTCAGAGAGAGAGGGAGTCACAGACTCTGAAACAGGCTCCAGGTCTGAGCTGGCAGTCAGCACAGAGCCCGACGCGGGGCTCAAACCCACAAACCGCGAGATCATGACCTAAGGGAAAGTCAGACGCTTAACCGACTAAGCCACCCAGGCGCCCCACCATTTACTTAATTTTTAAATTTGTATTTTATTTTTAAAATTTATTCATATTGAGGGGGACACAGAGTGGGAGGAGAGAGAATCCCAAGCAGCTATCAGCACAGAGCCCAATTTGAGGTTCATTTCCATGAACAATGAGATTATGATCTGTGCCAAAATCAAGAGTCTGACACTTAAGTGTCAGTCTGACACCCACCCAGGCACCCCTGATTTCATTTATATGAAATTCTAATCTCTTAACGATCTAAAAAACTAAACTCTAGCAATAGATGGGGCAGAGACTGCACAGGGGGGTGGGGAAGTTTGTGAGGTAGATATAAATGCTCTATATCTTGAGGGGTGTGATGTTTACACAGCTGCATACATTTCTGAAAACTCATCAAACTAAATACAGTGTGTACATCTTATTGTACACAAATTATACCTCAATAAAGTTGACTCAGGAAAAAAAACCTTAACATGCAACTATTATATGACCCAATAAGTGAAGTTCTAGGCATTTATCCTAGAGAAATGAGAACTTATGTTCACACCAAAACCTATTCAGAGTAGCCTTTTTTGTAATAGTCAAAAACTGCAATCAGCTCAGGTGTCTCTCAAGAAGTGAATGGTTAAACAAACTGGTAAATCCCTATCATGGAAAATTACTTATCAATAAAAAGAAAAAGCCTGATACACACAACTTGGATGAACCTCCAGAGAATTATGTTGAGCAAAAGACAATATATAAAGAATATATTTATATAACATCTTTGTTTTTTTTTTAATTTTTTTTTAATGTTTTATTTATTTCTAGAAGAGAGAGAGAGAGAGAGACAGCGTGAGCAGGGGAGGGTCAGAGAGAGAGTGATTCATATTCTGAAACAGGCTCCAGGCTCTGAGCTGGCAGTCAGCACAGAGACCGACGCGGGGCTCGAACCCACGAACCGCGAGATCATGACCTAAGCAAAAGTCGGACGCTTAACCGACTAAGCCACTCAGGCGCCCCTATATAACATCTTTGAAATGACGAAATTTTAGGAACAGGGAACAGATTAGTGAGGTTGTCAGGCCCTGAGTGACAGGGAAGCCAATGTGGTTATAAAGGGGCAAAACAAGGGACCTTTGTGATGGAATCATTCAGTGTCTTGACTGTGATGATAGATAAAAGAACCTGTAGAGGTGCCTGGGGGGCTCAGTTAGGAGACCAGTGACCAACCAAAGACCAACTTTTGACTTTGGTTCAGGTCATGATCTTGTGGTTCATGGGTTCGAGCCCCACGCTGGGTTCTTTGCTAACAGTGCAGAGCCTGTTTGGGATTCTCTGTCTCTGTCTCTCTCTCTCAAAATAAACAAACATTTTAAAAAAAGAACCTAAAAAGGTGACTAAATTGTATAGGACTTAATCCATATACATCCACAAATGAATACAAGTCAATGAATACAAGTCAAATTGGGTAAATCTGAGACTGGTGGATTATATCAGAGTCAATCCTGATTGTCATATTGCACAATAGTTTTGCAAAATGTTACCACTGGGTAAAACTGGGCAAAGTATACAAGAGATCTCTGGTGTATTATTTTTTTAATTAAAAAATTATTTATTTATTTTGAGAAAGAGAGAGAGAGAGAGACAGTGGGGAAGGGGCAGAGAGAGAAGGAGAAAGAAAATCCCAAGCTGACTCTGACTCTGTGTTGTCAGCACAGAGCTCAACGCCAGGCTGGAACTCACAAACCAAGAGATCATGACCTGAGCCAAAGTCGGAAACAGCCCACTTGGCCACTCAGGCGCTCCACTCTGTATTATAAGTGCAAATAAATCTACGATTGCCTCAATTTTTTAAATTGGGGGGAAAAATTCTCAGCAGTAAATGAAAAGCGCTTCTGAAGATGACCCAAAGGGGGCGCCTGAGTGGCTCACCCAGTTAAGTGTCTTGACTTCAGCTCAGGTCATGATTTGGAGGATCACAAGTTCCATCCCTGCATCCGACTCTGTTGTCAGCATGTAGCCCGCTTCAGATCCTCTGTCCCCCTCTCTCTCTGCCCCTTCCCTGCTCACACACACTCTCTCTTTCAAAAATAAACATTTTAAAATAAATAAATAAAATAAAGATGACCCGAAGCTCAGGAGCCATAAAAGACTTGACATGTTCAATTACATAAAAATAAAAATGTCTGAAAAATAAATAAAATTTTTAAAAAATAAAAAGCGTCTGCATGGCAACAAACATAATAAAGTTAAAGGACAAAAAAAAAAGAACTAGCAAAAATGTATGCAGTATATATCAGAGACAAAGAACTACTTTCTTTAACATATAAAAAATACCTATACATCAATAGACACCCAACCACCCAAAAGAAAAATTGCAAAAAAAAAAACAAACCCTAAAAACAAAAACAACCCACACTACAAGAAATTCAAATAGTTCTTAAAGTAATAAAATTACCTTTATTCTCATTCATAATAAAAATGCAAATTAAAACTATTCCTCCTTTGGCAATAATGAAAGTTTTATGCGTACTCTGAAAATTTCATGAAGAGATAGTCATTTCATATGTTGTTGGAGTGGGGGGAATATAAACTAGTGAGAGGTCTCTATACAGGGCTACTTGGCAGTATCTACCAAAATTAGAAAAACATATATTGCTCTGACCCCATAGTTCCATCTTTAACAATTTATACTATCTATGTAAAAAGAATACTGTACATACAAGGAATATCAGCCTAAGTGTCCATCAAAAGTGATACAGTTAAGTTAAATAGGGGCACCTGGGTGGGTCAGTCAGTTAAGCATCCAACTTCGGCTCAGGTCATGATCTCACGGTTTGTGGGTTTGGTTCGTGGGTTCGAGCCCCGTGTCGGGCTCTGTGCTGATCGCTCAGAGGCTGGAGCCTGCTTCAGATTCTGTGTCTCCCTCTCTCGCTGGCCCTCCCCGACTCATCCTCTGTCTCTCTCTGTCTCAAAAATAAATAAACTATAAAAAAAAATTAAAAAAAAATTTTTTAAAGTGATACAGTTAAATAAATTAGGACATAACCACAATGAAATACATTGAAAAAGAGTAAGACTCATGAAAACATTAAGCCAAATGAATGAACCCAGGGGTACCTGGCTGGCCCAATTGGAAGAGCTGTAACTCTAAATCTCAGGGTCATGAGTTCAAGCCCCATGTTGGGTGTAGAGATTATTTAAATAAATAAAACTTTTTAAAAATTAAAAAATAGGGGCGCCTGGGTGGCTTAGTCGGTTAAGCGTCCGACTTTCGTTTAGGTCATGATCTCACGGTTCGTGGGTTCAAGTCCCACATCGGGCTCTATGCTGACTGCCAGCTCAGAGCCTGGAGCCTGTTTCAGTCTGTGACTCCCTCTCTCTCTGACCCTCCCCTGCTCACGCTGTCTCTCTCTCTCTCTCTCTCTTAGAAATAATTAAAAAAAAAAAAAAGTTTAAAAAAATTAAAAAATAAATAAAAGAAAGAATCTAGTCACAAAAGACCACATGTATGATTCCATTTATATGAAATGTCCAGAACAGACATACCTATCAAGACAGAAAGTAGATCAGTGGTTGCCAGGGCTGAAGAGTAGGGGAGAACAACAGGGACTGACTGCTAATGGTAGAGGGTTTATTTTAGGAGGGGATAAAAATAATCTGAAATTAGATTATGGTGATGGTTGCATAATCCTGAGTATACAAAAAAGCCACTGAAGTGCACATCTGGTAACGGTGAATCGTGTGATATATCAATGGCATCTCAACAAAGCTGTTTTTTTTTTTAATTTTTTTTAATGTTTTAATTATTTCTAGGAGAGAGAGAGAGACAGCGTGAGCAGGGGAGGGTCAGAGAGAGAGGGAGTCACAGACTGAAACAGGCTCCAGGCTCTGAGCTGGCAGTCAGCGCAGAGCCCGACGCGGGGCTCGAACCCACGAACCGCGAGATCATGACCCAAGCGAAAGTCGGACGCTTAACCGACTAAGCCACCCAGGCGCCCCTCAACAAAGCTGTTTTTAAAAAATGAAAAAACTCACCAAATGACCTCTAAAATACATTGTTCACTGAAAATCCGAGGTACAGAATAGTGAGAATAATTTGTGATCATTTATTAAAAGACCTATAACTGTAAATCCATAAATTATTCCTGGAAAGATAAGAAACTGGTAACAGCAGTTATCTTGCTAGGGAGGGGAACAGTAGTATCTGGGTGGCTTATGGGACCAAGGTGGGAGAAGATTTACTTTTCATCACAGACCCTAAATTCTGTACCATGTGTATATGTCACCTCACGGACCCTAAATTCTGTACCACGTGTATATGTTACCTATGAAAAAAAGAAAGTACTATTTGGCTTTTTCCCTCTGAAAAAATAGGTAATTCTGACAACTGTTTTTAAAATATAATAAAAAATGCAGCAGTAGCAACAAAAATGAACCTTGACCTGTATCTCATACCTTATGCAAAAACAAACCCAAAACTGATCACAGACTTGAAATTAAAAATGTAAAACTACAAACTTTTAGAAGAAAATATTTAGGGAAAAAATCTTCATAACTTTGGGTGAGGGCAGAGTTCTTACATATAACACCAAAAGCATAATTCACCAAAGAAAGAAACTGAGGGGTGCCTGGGTGGCTCAGTCATTTAAGCATAGGACTTCGGTTCAGGTTGTGATCTCGTGGTTTGTGAGTTCCAGCCCCACATTGGGCTCTGCACTAATGGTGTGGAGCCTAAACTGTTTAGGATTCTCTCTCTCTCCCCCTCTTCCTCTGCCCCTTCCCTCCTCTCTCTCCCTCTCTCTCAATATAAATAAACTTATTTTTAAAAAAAGAAATTGGGGGCGCCTGGGTGGCTTAGTCGGTTAAGCGTCCGACTTTCGCTTGGGTCATGATCTCGCGGTTCGTGGGTTCGAGCCCCGCGTCGGGCTCTGTGCTGACTGCCAGCTCGGAGCCTGGAGCCTGTTTCAGAGTCTGTGACTCCCTCTCTCTCTGACCCTCCCCTGCTCACGCTGTCTCTCTTTCTCTCCTAGAAATAAATAAAAAACATTAAAAAAAAAAAAAAAGAAAAAAAGAAAAATTCTTTGTTCTTAAAAAAAAAAAAAAAAAAGAAATTGATAGAGTGGACTTTATCAAAATGTAAACTCCTGCTCCAGAAAAGAAAATAAAGACATGTCATAGACTATGAGAAAATATTAAAAATCATGTATCTGACAAACAACTTGTATGAGGGATACATAAAGAACTCTCAAAATTCAACAATAAGAAAACAAACAACACAATTAAAAAAGGGACAAAAGATCTGAACACAGCCTTCATGTAAGAAGATATACAGATGACAAATAAACACATGAAAAGGTACTCAAGATCATCAGTCATCTGGGAAATGCAATGAGGGAAATGAGTAACCACTAAATACTATTAGAATAATTAAAAATTTTTAAAAATAGACGAGTGCTGGAGAGGATGTTGAGCAACTGAAACCATCATACATTTCTGTGTGAATGTAAAATGGTGCAACCTCTTTGGAAAACAGTTCAGCAGTTTTTTATAAAGTTAAGTATATACTTAGCATATGACCCAGCAATCCCACTCTTAGGTATTTACCCTAAAGAAATGAAAACTTCTATTCACACAAAAATTGCTATGTGACTGTTTATAGCAGCATTATTAATAACTGCCAAAAAGTGAAAAAAAATACAGATTGTCCTTCAACCAGTGAATGGATAAACTACAAATATATACCCATATAACGGAGCACTACTCGGCAATAGTAAGGAAGAACTACTGAGACATGCAACAAGGATAATCAAACACATAGGCTACTTACTGTATGATTCCATTTACATAACACTGGAAAAGGCAAAGCTATATGGACGGAGAAAACAGATTAGTGGTTGCCAGTGGCTTGGAGTGGGGTAGGGTTTGACGACAAAGGAGCAGCATGAAGGAAATTCTGGGGATGATGGAACTTTTAGGGAGCAGTGTTATGGTGCTTACGTGACAGTATACATTTGTCACAACTCGTAGAACTGCACTCCCCAAAGGGTGGATTCTTTGGTATGTAAATTTAAAAACATCACAATCATTTTGAAATGGTCAGTGACTCCATGTCCAAATTACCTGTTTACTGACAACTTTCATCAAGTCCAATTGTGGATGATGCTGACCAAGCACAATGCAATGAAGTGAATGTAACTAACTTGAATTCCATTATGTAATATACCATGGTTGCCTTTGGGCTACTCAAATTTCTAACTCTCACTTGGAATGCCAAGAATAGGGAAGTACTACTGCATAAAAACAGAGGCATTAACTGTGGGACAGTTTGAGAGAACAATTCTAACAGTAAATCTTTACTAGCACCTACTATATGGAAATCACATGCTACGGGATTTACGAAATAAGTCCAGAAAGTCCATGCCCCAGTGATCTACAGTAAAACTTACTTAATAATTTGATCAAAACAAGACTGTGTGGCTGGGAGGTCAATTAAATACCAAGTCTATCCTCCCTCCTCCTTACCAGTTACATTCAAACTGTGGTCGACAGGCTGAGGATAACAAGCCTTGGCTGCTTTTCCTTTTAACAGCTTTGTACCTCAAAGAAATCCAGTTGCAACCCTATCATTGTATTATGAGGTTCTGATTTTTAGAGGGTGGGAGATGGGGATGGGGGGACAATACCCTGTAGTTATTATAAGACCATGGCCTTTTCTAGACATCTGTTCCATTAGCAATTTTTTTTAAGTAGGCTTCATGCCCAGCACAGAGTCCAACACATGACCCTGAGATCAAGACCTGAACTGAGATCAAGACCTGAACTGAGATCAAGTCGGACACTAAAAGACTGTGCCACTCAGGCACCCCAACAGATTTTTAAAAAAGATTTTATTTTGGGGGGCACCTGGCTGGCTGAGTCAGAAGAGCATGCAACTCTAGACATTGGGTTTGTGAGTTCAAGCCCCATATGGAGCACAGAGATTACTTAAATAAAACTTAAAAAAAATTTTTTTAAAAAGGGGTGCCTGGGTGGCTCAGTCGGTAGAGCATTGAACTCTTAATTTCAGCTCAGGTCATGATCTCACAGTTCGTGGGTTCTGGCTCCACATTGGGATCTGAGCTGAGAGTACAGAACCTACTTGGAATTCTTTCTTTCTCTCCCTGTTCCTCCCCTGTTCTCTGTCTCTCTCTCCTTTGAAAATAAACTTTAAAAAAAGTTTAAAAAAATAAATAAAGATCTTAAGTAATCTCTACACCCAACGTTGGGGCTCAAACTTAACAACCCTAAGATCAAGAGGAGCATGTTCTTTGGACTGAGCCAGCCGGATGCCACCATTTTTTTTTTTTTAAGTGAAGAGAATAGGGGAATAGAAAGAACAGATTATCTTTAAAACCCTTTCACTTCTGAAATGTTTAGGATTTAAACAAAATATTGTAGTAAAGGAGACTACCAGGCTGATGGCATAAAAGCCCTATCACTGTGGTACAGAATTTAATGACTGGGTTTTCTATCTGTTTCTCTCCTCATTGGCTTCTAGATGTATCTAAATGACCTCAAATTTCCCAACCTAAAAAAAAAAAAAAAAAAAAAAAAAAAAAATCCATTAATTGGTTTTTGTAAAACTTGAGAGCAACATGTTTTTCCATTAGATTTTTTTGACTGGTTTGATTCTGTTTAGGTGGCTTTGACTTAACAGAAAGACAATACAGCACAGTGGTTGAGGGCACAGGCTCTGGTGGCAGTGTCTGGGTTCGAGTTATTAATTAGCTTTATGTCTTTGAGCAAGTTATTCTAATCTCTTTATGCCTCAATTTCCTCATGTGAAAAATGAAGTTAATCATAAAGTATATCTTATGGGATGGTTGTGACAGTACATTGAAACTTAGAAGAGTGCCTGGCACATGGAAAGTACAAATAAACATGTGTGCTAATATTATATAGTATATATTCTTTCCTCTTCTAAATGTTAGTTATAAAAATCAGTGCATTAAAGCTAAAAGTTTTCACCCATTGTAGTATGTGTTGGTGGCATCCTATAACCATTTTTACAACTATGGACATTAAAAAAAAAAGTGGGGTGCCTGGGTGGATCAGTCAGTTAAGCATCAGACTCTTGATTTTGGCTAGGGTCATGGTCTCAGTTTGTGAATTCCAGCCCCACACTGGGCTCTGTGCTGACAGTGCAGAGCCTGCTTGGGATGGGATTCTCCATCTCTCTCAAATAAATAATACTTAAAAAACAATACAAAACCAAAGTGACTGAAAAAAAAATGGTAGTGGTAAATGGTCAACAGGAGGCTGATGAGGGGTCCTATGGACAGGAAAGACCCAAGTCAAGAGGGTTGGGTATCATCTTACTTCTGCCATAGTTATGTGAGCTCCCTTTGACCAGAGCTTCTACATCTATAATTAAGAGTGGGATCCGACAAATTCTTAAGACCTTACCATTCTCTAACAATTAGTGTAAGATTTTAAATTAAGTTAATATATACAGATTTCAGTTTGTCTGCTGCCACTGGCACACCTACTTCACAGTACAGACTGATGAACACTGGTAGCATATGGTCTCCAAAGTATTTGGGGGCCTTCCATGAAGACCTCAGGTCAAAAGTAGTATGTTCCATGTTCATATCTTCTCTAACACAACGATTTTTTGACCAGGCATTTTGAAATACTATTATAATATTCAATGCTATAACTACAAATGAGTGAAATAAGCACATTTTGCAAATGTAGATGAGGATGTTAACTCAGGAATAAATTATCATTAATTAAACCATCAAATATTTTGAAATAGTGTCATGGGAATGCTTTACTTCATAATTTGGTGTAAGTTTTGATCACTGGTATATTGTAGAGGCACTTGCAAATAGTATAAGCTAACCCTTTGGGGGAAAAATAGTAGTTTCAACTAAGTTAGCCCAATTTCCCTAATCATCTAGTTCATGTTACAATTAATTGTAAAGTTAATCCAATTTAAGTCCTTGTTCTTCAAATTGGTCTTTTGTGGCCTCCTAAATTTAAAACTATATCTTCCTCCATTGTGAGGAAAACTTCTATTCAGGTTCCATTTTTCGATCTTGAATATCTAAGCTTATTTAAAAACGCAGAAATTTAGTTCTCAAATACTACACTATATAAGAATCCTAGCAAGTTATAGTACTTGGTATTAAGAGAAATCTTGAGGAGGGAGTGCTTTCATCCAATGATATGTTTTGTTTAAGTGCTCTATTTTATTGATGGGCAAACGGAGATATGGAAAGGAATTCACTTAGGAAAGTAGACAAAAGTTAGTCAAACACATAACTAGGTTTGACTGGGGAATGGACCACTTAGTACCATGTGTTTTCAGGCAAGGTACTTAACCTCTCTGAACCAATGTCCTTATCTGCACAATGGGACTAACAATATCTAACTTGTGGGGTTTTGAGAATCAAATAATATAACACTTGAAAGTGCTTATGATAATGCCTGATTAATCTGTGTAGGTTTCAGTAAAAGATATTATTGAAGGGAAATAACTGGTCCAAGTACCCCTGACATTCTTATCTAAGCAGCCATCTCCAATAAATGCTTATACTAAATACTATATAGAATATAACTTATTTATCTGCAACTTTCTAAATGGCTTACTATACGGGTGGCTGAGGGAGGGGGGAGAAGTGGTCCTTTAACGGTTCCCTAACTGGTGACATTCACTGTACTGGTGTCAATACAGCCACAAGACTTGAAATAAAGTACTAAATTTGTAAAACTTTCCTTCTTGAGTTTGACGTTAAAGCAAAGATTCTAGAAGCATGTTTTCAAGGATATTAGCCAAGTATCTCCTGTTTGCTAGGCACAGCAGGGTACTATATCAAAATTATGATCAAATCAATCACTGCCTCACTGTGATCCTAAGCCTTTTTTGGACATCAGCCTCTTTACCTATAAAACAGGAGTTTTTAAAAAGATTATCTTTCTGGGCCACCCCGTCCCCCTAGTTCTAACATTCTTTTATTTGAAATCTGTGCTCAATCAGCGTTGAGTGGAATGGTTTTTAAACCACTTATCAAGTATATAACTGAGTTCAAACGGCTTCAACTTCACATCAGAGCTTCGTAAGAATTAAGCAGAAATCGAAGATGCTTGCATGTGGGCTTTCCTAGATAAAAGTATCTGACACAAGAAAAGCCTGCCAAAAGCCAAGCAGGCAGCGCGAAGGAAGGGTCGTCTTCCCCCGAATACATCCTTTACCACTCTGGATTCAGCGAATATGAGAGAGGAAAAAAAAATGGATCACTACATCGTTTCCAAACTCTCTCCCTTTCTCTTGGAGGCTGATCTCCCTGCAGCCATGGCCCCTTATAGTCTCCGCTCTGGGGAGCTCGGGTTCTCACAGCCCTGGTCCTTCAGGTACTTCGGAGTCTCCAAGCCCTGATCCCGTGCCCACAGAAGCCCGTCTTCACTGCCCGCTGCCGTTCCTTCCAAACCCAAGTGGTCTCTGAGTGCTCCTGCCCCTCAGGAACCTAAGTCTCCGCTGCTCTGTTCCTGAACCCTTAGGAGCCTGGGTCTTCACTGTCCCGCTTCTGTCTCTTAGGAGCCCAAGTCCTCAGAGCTCCGCTTTTACCTTTCGGGAGCCCGTGTCTTCACGCCCCTTTCCATTCCGACCCTCTACTCTTAAGAGTGCGGGTCCTCACAATCCTGTCCCTTTCACACCGCTTTCCCTCAGGTGCCGGAGAACTCACATCCGTCCCGGTTCCCTAAGTCCCGTCTACAGCCCCGATCCCCACAGCCGCGTCTTCTCCGAGCCCGGAGCCCCTTAGTCCCGTCCCAACAGCCTGATTCCTCGCACAACCCGGTCTCCTCCACAACCTAGCTCTTCAAACACTGACCCACTGTGGGTCTGGGTCCTGACTCCCTCCTCCCGCTCTTCTTCCTCAACTGCCAGGGCCCAAGACTCACAGGCAGCAGCGTCTATCTCCCCATGATATGCGGAGACTGCCCCAGTGAAGCGTTCGTCTCAGCAGCCGGTCCGACTGCTCGGCCCTCCCCGAGTACTTCCGGCACCGCTCCCCGCCTCCAACCCGGAAACGCGCGGCTCTTCCGGCCGGCGGGCGCGCGCCTTGTTTACGCAGGCGCAGACTGCCCTTTGACACGTGGTCGCGGTCCCAGGCTGTTGCTCTGCTCCGGCGGTTGGGGATTTTCTTGCTTGTGGTTGACAGGCAGCGTGGGCGAACTCGTCGCCTTCTACCCCGGCGTTGCGATCCCTGCCCTTGCTGTTTCTTTCAGTCTCCGCGTATCGTATATGCTAGCACAGCCGATAATTGACGCCCTTGGATGGCTTGGAGGTCGCCATTTTTAGTTGATTTAGTTGCCTTTGTGGTGGTATCTGGACGGAGATATCACCTGGGACCGCAGCACCGCGTGGGTAATCCTGTTGAAATCTAACACTGGAGTTGGCAGCACACGAGCATGGGGAGGAGAGACCGGTTGTACCTGTGGATTGCAAATAGTATTAATTGAGGACTTTCTGTCATCAAGGAACTTTGCTAAGCCTCTTAACTCCGATGTATCATTTAATCTTTTAAAAAATGTATGTTTTGAAATGGGGGAGGGGCAGAGAGGAACAGAGAATCCCAAGCAGGTTCCACAAGAGGTCTGACGATGGGCTTGATCCCACCATCCCAGGACTTGAACCAATATAAAGGCTCAGATGCCCAATCAGCTGAGCCACCCAGGTGCCCCTGAGGGGGGGGGCCTGAGTGGTTCAGTGGGTTACGCGTGGGACTCTTACTTTTGAACGAGAGAGAGAGAGCGCGAGCGAGCATGCGCAAGGGAGCGGAAGAGAGAGAGCGACACACACACAGAATCTGAAGCAGGCTCCAGGCTGTGAGCTGTCAGCATATGCCCAACCGCGGGGCTCCAAACTCAAGAATCAGGAGATCATGACCTGAGCCTAAATCCGAGGCTTAACCGACGGAGCCACCCAGGCGCCCCAAGCGTGGGACTCTTGATCTCAGGTCCTGATCTCAGGTTGGTGAGTTCCAGCCTTTAGGTGGGGCTCCTCCTCCCTTCTGATGACAGGAGCCCGTATTATCACTTAATCATTCAAGGAAAACGGAGAGGGGCGCTTGAGTGGCTCAGTGGGTTAAGCATGGGACTTCATCTCAAATCATGATCTCAGGTTGGTGAGTTCCAGGCTCCAGGCGGGGCTCCTCCTCCCTGCTGATAACGTGGAGCTGGTTTGGGATTATGCCTCTCCCTTGCTCTCCCTCCCTCTCTCTCTCTCAGAATAAAATCATAATAATAAAACTTTAAAATAAAATACAACCCCTGAGAGATTAAGTAAGATTCTAATAAATGCAGTCTCAACTTGAACTCTGAACTAACCCTATCCTGTGTGTAACTGTTAAACTGATTGTTTTAGTTTTTACATCAAACACTTTGGGATTACTTTTTTACTTTATCCCAGGTGCTAGGTATGTAAGACCCAGTCCCAACCAATGTGATATTCACAATAAGATGAAGAACCAGGAAACACAAAGGAATATACAAAGGGCCATGACAGCCCAAAGTGAGCCATGGTAACTGCCTGCAAAAATCAGGAAGAAGTGTCCCCCACCTGTATTGGTGCAGTAACCTGCCCTTCTTGTCTTTTTATTTTTTAAGCTTATTTTATTTATTTGTTAAGTTTTATTTTTTAGTAGTCTCTACTTCCGGCATGGGGCTCAAACTCAACCCCTAGATCAAGAGTCACAGGCTCTTTGAGCCAGCCAGGTGCCCCCAGTGGCCTTCTTGTCTTTACATCTTCTCATCTTTGGCCCATCAAACTTCCAGTCACCTCTACATTGCCACCAGATGCAGATTCTTAGATTCAAGACCCCTTTACCATCAGGCTTCAAGCGGTCTTCCTTAGCCTGATTTTCCTGCTATAGCTCTCTTCATTCTCCTGAGGATCTGGCACACCTTTCCTCCCACTGCATCTTTTTAAGACCAGTTTAAATGTACATTCACTCATTTAACAGAGTGTTCCATTGTGTGCCAAGCCTTTTGCTAGGCCCTGGTTTATATACTAGTAGATAAGAACCCACAAACCATGAGATCGTGACCTGAGCTAAACTCGGACACTCAAGCAACTGAGCCATCCAGGTGCCCCAAATAATGATCTGTGTTTAAAAAATGACCAGTGGATTGATTATAGGAGAAGCCCCCAACAAACACAACTGACAGTGCCGTGCTAGGCTTCCTGCCTGTTTACACTACAGGTCTGCTTCCTATTATTGTGGAAGAGCCGTTTATGTGACTCCCTTCTCTTGAAGCTTCTACTTTGAAGAGGTCAGGTACTTCTATATATTATTAAAATATATTAGTGCTGGGGCACCTGGGTGGCTTAGTCGGTTAAGTGTCCGACTTTGCTTAGGTCATGATCTCACGGTTTGTGGGTTCGAGCCCCACGTCGGGCTCTGTGCTGACTGCCAGCTCAGAGCCTGGAGCCTACTTCCGAGTCTGTGTCTCCCTCTCTCTGACTCTCCCCTGCTCACGCTGTCTCTCTCTCTCTCCTAGAAATAAATAAAAATATTTAAAAAAATATATATTAGTGCTTACTTCAGTACTATATATACTAAAATTGGAATAGCACAGAGAAGATTAGCATGTCCACTGCACAAGAATGACATGCAAATTCGTGAAGCATTACGTATTTTTCACTGTGTTTTGTATGTAAGTGAATTGATCACTGAATTCTGTTTCTGAAGACAATATTGCACTGTATATTAACTTACGTATATTAAACTTTTATTTAAAAATAAAATATATTAAGGAGAGTAAAATGCCTGATGGTCTATATTTTTTGTTTCAAAAAATCTATGTAGGGGAGCCTGGGTGGCTCAGTAGTTGAGTGTTGGACACTTGATTTTGGCTCAGGTCACGTCACGATCACAGGGTTGTGTAATTGAACCCCATGTCAGGTTCTGCACTGAGCGTGGAGGCTACTGGAGATATTTTCTCTCTCTCTCTCTCTCTCTCCCCTCCCCATGTCCCTTCCCCCACCCTTCCCCCACTCAAGCACTCGCACTCTCTCTCTAAAAAAAATTTAAAAATTAAAAAAAAAAATCTATGTAGGGGCTCCTGGGTGGCTCAGTCAGTTGAGCAGATGACTTCGGCTCAGGTCACAATCTCACGGCTTGTGACTTTGAGCCTCATGTCAGGTTCTATGCTGACAGCTAGGAGCCTGGAGCCTGCTTTGGATTCTGGTCCCTGTCTTGCTCTGCCCCTCCCTAACTCATGCTCTCTCTCTCAAAAATAAATAAAATATAAAAAAAATCTATATGTACTTAGGAAACAGTCTGGCAAGGGAAACACTAAACCGTTCATAGTAGTTTGGGGAAAACATTCTCACACTTCTGTACTGTTTCAACATTTTTACAATTAGCACATACTGTTTTTGTATTAAATCAAGTATATGTGATTGATTCCATTTTTATGCCATTCTGGAAAAGGCAAAACTACAGTTCCAGAGAAGAGCACTGATTACCAAGATTGGGACTAGGGGAAGAAGGTGATTAGAAAAGGAAACAAAGGAACTTTTGTGGGTGATAGAAATGTTTGACATTTGATTGGTTGTGGTACCAGATACATGTCTATATGAGTTTGTTAAACCATATGATAAAAAAGATATATTTATATGTAAATTACATATCAACAAACCCGACTTTAGAAAATGAAATATAGGGAGAAAATGCAGAAAGCAAAGACAATTTTTTTTAATACTTTGTTTTAATGTTTATTTATTTTTTTAGAAAGAGAAAGAGCACAAGGTGGTGATGGGGCACATAGAGAAGGATAAAGAGAGAATCCCAAGTATCCTCCATCCCATGAACCATGAGACTATATATAACCTGAGCCAAAACCAAGAGTCAGATGCTTAAATGACTGAGCCCCCCAGGGCTCCCAGTTCCCCCGAAGCAAGAACAATTTAAAAAATATTTTCAATTATACAAGTAATAAAATAGCTCATTATGCTTTTTTGAAATAGAATATTACAGGTAAATCATTCCTGTAAATTATTTCAAATAATTAGAATATTACACGTAAAACATTTAAAAAATCTATGTATTTGTACATAGGAAACGTGTGTATCATGACTCTCATCCTTCCCTCCTTCCCAGAAGTAATCATTGATGTGTGTTCTTGCAAATCTATTTTAGAAAGTTAATAAAATATGTGGCGTTAGAAAATATATAGCCCTGGGTTTTTATGTGCACACATGTATGCTCTTTGTTTACACTGATCACTTAATGTGATATTCTATTCAACACCTTCACTCATTTTTTAAATATCTGTTGATAAAGATCTACTTCAGTCAATCCAAACGTAGTTATTGATTTTTTTTTCCCCTGCACGTTAATCGTCGTCATGCTGTACCTTATTGTTCAACTCTTGTCACTCAATGCTTTTGGGTGTCTAATTCACTCCTGGCAGCGCAGCAGCGAACATTCCACTTTATGAACACACTACACTCTGCTAATCCGTTAGCAGATTAGCTTGCTCCCGATTTTTCTCTTACAGGGAAGCTGTGCTGCCAGTGCTTCCCTGGTGGGACCCCTTCAGGGTCGACGGCCGGGGGTGGCACAAGGTTGTGCATTTTCAATTTTAATAGGGTGGGATTCGTGTCTTCTGCAGATGGGTACCCACAGCCGCCCAGAAGCGGATCTGCGGCGCAGCGTACAACAGGTGCCACCCCATGCCCACTGCAGCCGGAGGCAGCTGGCCCCGCCCTCTCCTGCAAAAGCTCTTCCTGGTCCCTCCCTCTGCGTCCGCCGGCCCCTTCCCAGCAAGCACCGCGCATATTTGCATATCAATTTACGTCCTTGCCTTTACTTCTATATAAAAATCGAAAGGACAAATCCTAAGAGTCTTCTTGTGAAGATTGCTCTCTGGCCAGAATGTCTTGCAGACCCTGCCCCCACCCCTCAACTTGAAACGTGGAATAGGAAATTGCGTTAGCTTTGTTTTCACCTTTATCAAAAAAGGGATTCGCCAACACTGCCACCCTGCCTTCGCGCCCGTGCAGGCAAAAAGGGCTTCTGTCGTGAGTGGCACACGTAGGGCAGCTCCATTGCTTTGCGTGCGGAATCGACATCAAGAGATTTCGGAAGCATAATTTTTTGGTACTTGGGCAGCTGGTGATCGTTGGTCCCGGCGCCCCTGTCTTGAGTAGTACGGAAAGAAAGGTTTAGAGCTTCAGCTCAAGAGGTTTAAAGAAAGTTCTTAATTGTTTTGTTTGGTGTTGCCCTTGGGTTTCGTTGTTTAGATGACGGCATATAAAGTAGTAGTTACAAAAAATTCTAATCAGTGACTTTTTATCCCGGTTACGTCAACCGGTTACGGAAGAAGTGTCAATGATTTGTGAGCACTAAGGTGTTTTCACGTGGAAAAACCGCTCGGGTGATTACTGGCGTAGGTAAGAGTAGTTGTTTTACGTTTTACAGGTGAGGGGATTGAGATTTTAGCCAAGTAAGTTACAGGTTTGAGAGTGAGGGAACGTCCGGCCTTCTCCTAGGTGCCTGTCTGCAGGGGTGACTGAATCATCACACATAACTGATTTTGTAAAAATTCTTCCCCTTTAACCAGGCTAGTATGATATGTGTGCATGGATTTACATCTGTATCTATCCCTTTCTAAAGCTGTGGTAGAGCTGCTGGGATGGCTCAGCCGTATGACTTGGGCTCAGATCCTGATCTCGTAGTTCCTGAGTTTGAGCCGCCTGTCAGGATCTGTGCTGACAGCTGGGAGCATGGAACCTGCTTTGATTGTGTCTCCCTCTCTTCCCCTCCCCTGTTCGTTCTCTCTCTCAGAAGTAAATAAATAAGGAAGGAAGGAAGGAGAAAGAAAAAATGCTGTATATAATACATATACAAAAAACATGTTAGTCAACTGTTTTATGTTATCATTTAAAAAATATTTGTTCGGGGCACCTGGGTGGCTTAGTCGGTTAAGCGTCCGACTTTCGCTTAGGTCATGATCTCTCGGTTCGTGGGTTCTAGCCCCTCGTCGGGCTCTGTGCTGACTGCCAGCTCAGAGCCTGGAGCCTGTTTCAGTCTGTGACTCCCTCTCTCTCTGACCCTCCCCTGCTCACGCTGTGTCTCTCTCTCTCCTAGAAAAAAAAAAAAATATTTGTTCATTTTTGAGAGACAGAGCGTGAGTGGGGGAGGGTCAGAGAGAGAGAGAGAGGGAGACACAGAATCCCAAGCAGGCTCCAGGCTCTGAGCTGTCGGCACAGAGCCCTATGTGGGGCTTGAACTCACGAATGGTGAGATCATGACCTGAGCTGAAGTCAGACCGCCTAACCGGCTGAGCCACCCAGATGCCCCTGTTTTATGTTATCAGTAAAGCTTCTAGTCAACAGAAGGCAGTTTGGGAGGAGTCAGAAGTTCTACTGGATGAGAAGTTCTACTGGAGCTTTTTTACAGTGGGGGAAGTGGTGGGAGGGTGGCACCCCTCAGCGCTGCAATGTTCAAGGGTCAACTGTAGTAGTGATGGACCCAGTGCCTGATGTAGTGAGGCACTCACAAGGCTTATTGAAAGGAGAGACTACCAAACTGAGTACTGTGCTGAATTTGGTTGGGAGGAGGAGATCTGGGAAAGCTTTTCTGAAGCAAAGACTTTGTACCTGAAACCGGAAGAAGAAATAGAAGACCCTTGTGGGGTTCAAAGTTGTGGGGGTAAGGGCTCTTTAGTAGAGGCAAAGGCTTGAGGGTGGAGCCAATGAGCTACAGTACAAGAGCTGAAAGACCAGACTGGCCAGCCTGAAACCAGCCAGGTGGCAGCCGGAAGAAGCCACTGACTTCTGGTCTCACAGGCCTTGGATGTTCCCTGCAGTATTTTTTTTTTTTAATGTTTTATTTATTTTTGAGAGAGAGACAGAGAGACAGCGTGAGCAGGGAGGGTCAGAGAGAGAGAGGGAGACACAGAATTCGAAGCAGGCTCCAGGCTCCAAGCTGCCAGCACAGAGCCCCACGCGGGGCTCGAAACCATAAATGGTGAGATCATGACCTGGGCCGAAGCTGGATGCTCAACCAACTGAGCCACCCAGGCGCCCACCCCCTTTAAAAAAAAAAAAAAAAAGCATAAGTGATTAAGAGTTACCTCCACCATGTATCAGCATACTTTTTCTGTAAAGAGGCCAGATGGTGCATATTTTAGATTTTGTGGTCATATAGTCTCTGCCAGCCACTCAACTCTGCTATTGCAAAGCAGTGCAGACAATATACAAACAAGTGGGAGTAGCTGTGTTCCAATAAAGTTTTACCTACAGACACTGAAATTTGAATTTCACATAAATTCACATATGAAAATAATATGAAGTATTATTTTGATTTATTTTTTTAATCCTGCCAGCCATTTAAAAATGTGAAAAACAGGGGTGCCTGGGTGGTTCCGTTGGTTACGTGTCTGACTTCGGCTCAGGTCATGATTTCACGGTTGGTGAGTTTGAGCCTTGAATAGGGCTCTCTGCTGCCAGCACACAGTCTGCTTCAGATCCTCTGTCCCCCTCTCCCTCTGCCCCTCACCCACATGCACTCTCTCTTTCTCTCTCTCAAAAATAAACATTTAAAAAATAAAAATGTGAAAAGCATTTTTTTTTCTTTAAATTTTTAATGCTTATTTCTGAGAGAGAGAGGCAGGACGTGAGTAGGGGAGGGGCAGAAAGAGAGGGAAAAACAGAATCCAAAGCAGGCTCCAAGTTCCAAGCTGTCAGCACAGAGCCAGATGTGGGGCTCAAACTCACAAACTGCAAGATCGTAACTTGAGCCAAAGTTGGATGCTTAATCCCCTGAGCCACCCAGGCATCTCATGTGACAACCATTCTTTCTCACTGGCCCCTGGCCTGCATATTTAAGAGCAATAAGAGCTCAAACTAACTAAGGGATAGTCACAAGCTGAATACCATATACTCATTAAAATGTTGGGTAGAGGGGCACCTGGCTAGCTTAGGCAATAGAGCATGTGACCCTTGATCTTGGGGTCATGAGTTCAAGCTCCATATTCGGCACGGAGCTTACTTTAAAAAAAATAATGAATAATAATAAAAATCAAATGTTGCATGGGAACATTTATGATAATGTGCCGGGAGCCGCACCGGCCTTTCTGGATGGCAGTCATAGCAAGGGAATGGCAATGTTTGCACAGCTTCTGCCATGAGAAATGAAGACTAGTATCTCCTTCTGCTACTACTGGCTCATGTTGGAAATGAGCCTGCTGGTATTGACCAGGCCTCACAATATTCCATATCAAACCCATATTCTGAACACAGTTACCTCATAGGAAAAGCATATTCCTGCCTTTACAAAAGAGATTTTAGATAAGAGCTCTGTGGATCATTGTCAAAAGGTTCTTCCTATGGGCCTTGCAGATCCAAGACTTAGATAATAAAGGGGGTTAAGAACACAAGAGTTACTATTGAGCCTGGTCCCATATCAGAAGATCCTAATTTATAGTTAAGGACAGATAAGTACCGAACATAACTTACTAATTGGTGATGTATGGCAGTCCCTTCCTCAGGGCCTACATTCCACAGACATCTTCCCTTACACTGGCAGCTGGGATGAGGATAGATAAGAGTAATTAAAACATAAACCCAGATGCAAAGACTGATACATATAGAGCCCCCTTGGTAGTTCCCACAAACTAACCAATTCAGAATCATTCATCCTCTTGAGAGCCAGACAGAAAGACTCCTAACTTATCTATATACAATGTAACTTATATGTTATCCTGTCTTTCACTAAGAGCATCCTGTTATTTCCTTGGTTGTAAATTCACCATGATTGGGATAATTCTGCAATTGATATCACAAAAGACCTCTCATTGTAAGAAATTCCTTTTCTCTGACCTCATATGGTTGTTGAACCTTTAAATAAAGACACCAAAACCGACAGGACAGAGATGCCTGCCTGGTGATCAGAAAGAATCTCGGGGCTCTCTCATTCTCTCTCGCCGACACCGTCCATCCTTCAGGGACCCCTGGACCTATCGGAGCCGGCACGGCCTCCGACAATAATGGTTCATCTCTATGATGTGCTTATCAAGTCCCAGTCCCTATATTAAGCACTTAGCATGCATTAGCTCCTATTATTAATCATATAAACCAATGAGGTAGGTAGTATTATTTAGCTCACTTTACAGATTAGAAAACAAAACCTCCAAGAGGCCCAGATCACATAGCAAGAAAGTAGCAGAGTCAAGAGGTGAGCCCAAGTCTTCTGATAGGAATCAGGTCTCTGACTGCCCAGAATGCCCCCAGGAGAAAGTCAGCTATGGCGGAATCTATTAGGAAGGATTATTGGGAAAGTGAAGCTTTTTCATTTTGCTTATCCATAGTCCCCTCTTTTCTTTTTTAAGTTTTATTTATTTAAATGATCTCTACATGCAACATGGGGCTCGAACTCATAACCCCAATATTAAGAATAACACACTCTTCTGATTGGGCCAGCCCGACAGCCCCATTTTTTCCTACTTTCTATGAAAATACAGAGGATATGAAAAGGTTAGAGAAATAATGAAGACGCATAGTCACTGGAATACAAATGATGACAAAATCAGTCCCAGAAGACCAATTTTATATGATTCCTTTTATATAAAATGTCCAGGTAAGGCAAATCTATAGAGACAGAAAGCAGAAGAAAACAGGTAAGTGGCTGCCTGGAGCTGGAGGTGGGAACACTTTTATTTATTTACATTTGCAATACAAAATAGAAGCTGTGTGTGAACACACACACACACACTTACACCAGCCTGGGGAGGGGGAGCTGGGACAAGGTCAGCTGGGCTGGACCCCAAACCCTTGGGCATAAGAGGAGGACCCCAGCCGGACCCCTGCCAACCCCCCACCCCGGGTTCTGTGGGAGGTGCGGGGAGGGGTCCCAGTGAGTGCATCAAGGCCCCATGTGAATGTCACTAGAGATACCCCCTGGGACAGGGACCGCCCATTCCCACGGAGCCAGCAGGGCCAGGTATAGGGTCCTCTAGCTCACAGCCTAGGTCAAAGTGCAGGGTTCAGCAAAGGCATGGCCCAAGTCCAGGGTCTGGGCAAAGGCATGGCCCCCACTCGGGCCCTCCCCTGAAGTGGATCTGAGCTCAGTGTGGGTGTGGATATCTATACCAGAGGCTGGGGGCATGGTGGGAGGGGAGTGTAGGGGCATGCTCTACAAATGGACATGGGGGATCTTTAGGGGGTGAAGCAAATGTCCTAAAAATACGTTATGGTCACAGTTGTACACTCCTAGAAATTTATTAAAAATTAAAGATCATTGAATTGTGCATTTAAAATGTGTAAGTTTTGTGGTATGTAAATTATACTTGAATAAAGATGTAAAAAAAAAAATCAAGGGCTGGAAGGAGAATACACTCAGCTAGGAGCCTGAGAATCTGTAATCGGTTTATGAAATAAGTTCTCTAATTTAGAAACTTGACCTTAGTGGACTTCCTGCATGCTGAGCTTCTGTGTGTTAGCTGATTATGTCACTACCCCCCTCATTTAAGACCCTTCCGTGGCGCCTAACTCGTTTGGTTTAACATCCTGTAAGTCTCCGTGACTCACCATCCTTTGTTCTCAGGGCTCTGGCCGCACTGGTTTTTCTCTGTGTATCTCCGAAGTCACTACCCTCTCCTTGCCTCAGGGCCTCTAGAAAGTTCTTCCTTCTAGCTGGAAATGTTCTTTCTCAACAGGTCCTCCCCCTTTCCCATCATGGCTACTTCCTCTTCATTCTTTTTTTCTTTTTCTTTTTTAATAGTTTATTGTCAAGTTGGTTTCCATATAACACTAGTGCTCATCCCCACAAGTGCCCTCCTCCACTCTTCGTTCTTTACATCTCAGGTCAAATGTTACTTTCTCAGGGAGGCCTTCCTTGACTTCCCCACCTCTCACTAGGTTAGCTCCCGCACGCTCTGCTACACTCTTTCATGGCATGTACTTCTTAGCAGCATATTATCATAATTGTTATTAGTGCATTTATACTCAATGCAAAGTTAGTTGCTCAATATTTATATTCCCCAGCCAGAATGTCACCTGTGTGAGGGCATGAAACCTGTGTCTTGTATATCTCCTGCATCCTTGGTGTCTGATGTAGTACCTGGCACTTAGTAAGCATTCAATACATTTTCATAGCTCTTCATAATCCATACAGTATTTATGGGTATACAAGTACCTTTGCTGCCATTTCTTAAGCACCTGCTATGTCCAAGGATATGGGTGTAGCAAGGCAGCCTGCTCCTGTCCATTCTCAGAAGTAGGACAAGAACACTCTGCCCATTTTATAGGTAGTCCAAGTTTACACAACTAGTAAGGAAGTTGCCTTCTGTAACTAAAATGGAACTCCTTCTACTCAGGTCATAGACTCCATACAGGATGGGTTTACTCCAGGTTGGGGGGGGGGGTAGGCAGGGGAGGTGATTCAGGGAGATTGATTTTGAGAAGCCATGAAGTATTGGCACTTTAAGGGTGGAGGGGAAGAGGAGTTTGTCAGAGAGGAGGAAGTTTCTAACCTTCAGGTAGGGAGATATAAGTATGGCTCCTCTCTCAAAACTGACCAAACCTGGGGGTGCCTGGCTGGCTCAGTCTGTAGAGCATGTCACTCTTGATCTCAGGGTCATGAGTTTAAGCCTCATGTTGGGCATGGAGCTTACTTAAAAAAACACAAAGCCAAAAAATAGGTCCCTGAGCTCCCCTATGTTGGGATATGTGACCAACATATGGTCACATAAAAATTGTGTTTCTATACAGTAATAATCCAAAAAGGAAATTAAGAAAACAATTCCATTTATAACAACATCAAAAAATAAAATGCTTAGGAATAAACTTAACCAAGGAGGTGAAACTAAACCAAGGATGAGTGTAACTTGTACACTGACTGACACTGACTACAAAACATCCTGAAAGAAATTAGACACAAATAAGTGGAAAGACATCCCATGTTCATGAGCTTACTATTATTGTTGAGATAGCCAAACAGATCTGTGGATTCAATACAATCCCTATAAAAATCCTAAGACAGTTTTTGCAGAAATAGAAAATCCATCCCAACATTCCGATGGAATCTCAAGACCCCTAATAGCCAAAATACTCTTGGAAAAGAACAAAGTTGGAAGACTACACTTCTTCATTTCAAAAATTCCTACAAAGCTATAATAAGTAAAACAGTGTGGCATTGATATAAAGACAGACATACAGCCCAATGGAATAGAGAGTCCTTGTATCAAATAATTAAAAAAATTTTTTAATGTTTATTTATTTTTGAGAGACAGAGACAGAGCATGAGCAGGGGAAGAGCAGAGAGAGAGACACACGCAGAATCTGAAGCAGGCTCCAGGCTCTGAGCTATAGCACAGAGCCTGACACAGGTCTCAAATTCACAGACCATGAGATCATGATGTGAGCTGATGTCAGATGCTTAACCAACTGTGCCACCCAGGTGCATCCGAAAGTCAAGTTTTGAAGATAAATTTTGTGTACCCATTCATAGCAGCATTATTCATAATAGCCAAAAGGTAGAAACAATTCAAATGCCCATCAGAGGATAAATAGATAAACGAAATGTATAAATATCCATGTAATGGAACATTAGTTGGTCATTAAAAGGAATGAAGTACTGGTACCTGTTACAACATGGATGGACCTTGAGGACATTCTGCTAAGTGAAATAAGGTGTCTGCACACAAGATCAAATGTCATGTGTTTTCACTTATTTGAGGAACCTAGAATGGTCAGATTCATGGAGACATAAAGTAGGAGAGTAGTTACTAGGGACTGAAGTGGGGGTAGTACGGGAAGTGACTGTATAGTAAGCACTGAGTTTTAGTTGAGGATGATGTCAAAGTTCTAGAGATGGACAGTGGTAATGTTTGCACAACTCTGTCAATGTACTTAATGCAATTCAAGTGTACACTGATAAGTGGTTAAAATGCTAAATTTTATGTTATATGTATTTTACCACAATTTTATTTTTTAATTTTAATTTATTATTATTTAAGATTTTATTTTTAAGTAATCTCCACACCTAATGTTGGGCTTGAACTCATAACCCCGAGACCAAGAATCAAGTGCTTTAACAACTGAGCCAGCCAGGAGCCTCTACCATAATGTCAAAAAATAAAAATTAATAAATTAAAATAAAAAATTTTATTTTTTAAAAAAACTTTTTAAGGTTTATTTATTTTTGAGAGAGAGGCAGAGCATGCGTGGGAGAGGGGCAGAGAGAGGGGGAGACACAGAATCCAAAGATGGCTCTAGGCTCTGAGCTGTCAGCACAGAGCCTGATGAGGGGCTTGAACTCATGAGTGGTGAGATCATGACCTGAGCTGAAGTTGGACGCTTAACCAACTGAGCCTCCTAGGGGCCCCTAATATAAAACATTTTAAAGAAAAGAGAAAATGGTGAAGAGCAAGGTTTTGGGTGTGTCTAATGTCTCCAGCACTGGGGCTGGAAGCCCGTCACCAACCTGGGGAGGTTACTCTAGTTGGCAAAACTGTGTGTATGCCAACTGCCTGGTATAGAGCATGTGCTCATAAGTGTAGCTACTAATGGTCTCCATCATTTATGAGGAGACTGAGGCCCAGAGAGGTCCTGTAGCCAATGGAGGCAGTTGACTGGGCTCTGAGTTCTGTAAGGCAGGGGCATGGTGCCAGTTGGAACATTAATAGTAATACTAGCTAGTATTTCTTGAGTGCTTAATACATTCCAGATATTAGTCTTTTTTTTTTTTTTAAAGGAAGAAGGGACTTTTGAAAACATCTGTTTCATTCCTCTCATTAAAAAATACTTTTTTTATAGTTTATTTTTGAGACAGAGAGAGACAGAGCACGAGTGAGGGAGGGGTAGAGAGAGAGGGAGACACAGAATCCGAAACAAGCTCCAGGCTCTGAGCTGTCAGCACAGAGCTCGACGCTGGGCTTGAACCCACGAACCGTGAGATCATGCCCTGAGCCGAAGTTGGACGCCTAACCAACTGAGCCACCCAGGTGCCCCGCTTTAGTCTTTTTGTGAGTGTGCATTCTTCATTTACTCTTCACAACTCCTCTGTGACTGAGGTCCTTTACTATCTCCTTTTCAGGTGAAGAATCTGAGGCTGAGGCAGAGACCGATCCAAGTTCACAGAGCCAGCGTAATTGCAATCTTGTCCACTCAGACTCCAAAAACAGAAATCCAGCCTTTTGGTTTGGTCATGGTGGTGGACAGTAGCTGAAGGGGTTTCTAAGGTGGGGGACTAGGTGATTCACTTGACCAAATCCAGTTTCAACCCAGGTTTTTTTTTGTTTCTTTTTCTTTCTTTTTTACACTCACTGGCAGAACTTCCTCTTTTTCTCTTTGCCTCCTTTTCCGATTCACTCCCCATCTGTTAGTGGGTTTTGGCTTCTGAGAATGTGATGCAGAAGATAGGGTAAGCTGTGGGGGCAGGGAGGTAGATACAAAAGGGTAGGCAATCCTTAATGAACAAATATTTATTTATTTATTTATTTATTTATTTTTAAATTTTTTTAATGTTTTATTTCTAGGAGAGAGAGAGACAGCGTGAGCAGGGGAGGGTCAGAGAGAGAGGGAGTCACAGACTGAAACAGGCTCCAGGCTCTGAGCTGGCAGTCAGCACAGAGCCTGACACGGGGCTCGAACCCACGAACCGCGAGATCATGACCTAAGCGAAAGTCGGACACTTAACCGACTAAGCCACCCAGGCGCCCCTAATGAACAAATATTTAAAAAAATTTTTTTAACGTTTATTTTTGAGAGAGACACACACACAGAATCCAAAGGAGGCTCCAGGCTCTGAGCCCTCAGCACAGAGCCCAAGGGGGGCTCGAACTCACAAACCTCAAGGTCATGACCTGAGCCGAAGTCAGATGCTTAACCAACTGAGCCACCCAGGTGCCCCAACAAATATTTTTTTGAGAGCTCTCTGGTAGCAGGCAATGTTCTAGAGGCTGAATAAAACAGACCTTGTCCCTGCCCTCAAGGAGATTCCATTACAGGGTTTATATGCATGTGAGTGACAGGTTAGGTCTAGAGAGCAGGACAGGATAGAAAAGGAAGTGGGGGAGAGAAGGGGGAGTGGATACAGACGAGGAAAAAGACGTGGCCCGTGTCAGTAAGGGCTATAAAGGGGATGTGGGAGAGAGCGACTGGGGAGCAGACACCACTGGAGACAGTGAGAACAGGGCAGGCCTGGCTCAGGAGCTGAGATGAGAGCTGGGGCACGGAAAGGAGCCAGCTGAAGATGTGGGAGAAGAGCATTCCAGGATCCTGTGGGGAAACAGCATGGGCAAAGGCTATGAAATCCAAGTGTCCAGGAGGCACTTGAGGAAGGCCAATGAGGCTGCAGCAGGGTGACAGAAAAGGGGTCAAGAGGAGATCCCAGCGCCAGCTCATGAAAGGTCTTGTAGACCATGATGAGGAGTTCGTTAATTCTAAGGGGAAGAGAGGCTATCTGAGTAGTTAACAGTGAAGCCTGGGAGGCTGCATGGCAGGAAGTGGGGAGACCAATCAGGAGATTCTGGCTGTAAGGCAGCAGAGGCAGGTGATGATGGTGGTGTGGAGCAGGTGGGGTTCAGAGAGGAGGCAGTATTGGAGGGGTCTTTGGGAGGCGACTGATTGATGGAAGTATTACTCTCTGAGGTAGAGGAGATAAGAGGTGGGGGAAGGGAGGGTCTAAGGTGAGGCAGGGTAGAAATCATGAGTGCAGGGTGGACATGCAGACTTCGCAGTCAGGCAGCTGGAGGTACTGTACCAGGCAGGAAGCAGTCGCCTGGGACCAGACACTGCTACCTGGGACCCTGGGACCCAGAGGCCACACCTCTTTACAGATGGGCAATGTGGAGCCTAGAAGAAATTTGACATTTGGTTTTGCTTTTTTGGAATTGGTTATTGATACTTACAAATCCAGAGACATCAAATAAAACTTAGCCTCAAGCCACGCTAGGGCCACATTCTGGTTCCGTGACAGACCAGTAGAGAAGCTGCTGCCCCTCCAGATCGGGCACAAACTTTTCAGTTGGTCCAACCCCAGCAGGCCTGCTCAACGTCTGGTCCTGGTGGCACTGATTTCAACCTCAGGAATGGGTAGGAGGTAACATCAGAGAAGGGGAAAAAGTTGTCCAGGGACAGGGCCTGAACTTTGGATGGGACCCATTGGCAGTGGCAGCCTTGCAAATCAGAGTTTCACTGAGCCGGTCTTGCCTCTTCTGAAATGTGGCGCTAACCCTCACCACCTAGAAGTTCATCTCTGGGAAAGCTCCTCGCACACTGGCAGACACACAGAAGGGGCTCAAGCAATGTTTGTTTCTTTCAATCTGATGAGCAGCTAGTCTCAGGAAATCAGAATGGTTAGGCCATAGCATAGGTTGAGGTAAAAAGTCCAGATTCTGGGGGCGCCTGGGTGGCTCAGTCCCTTAAGCATCCGACTCTTGATTTCAACTCAGGTCATGATCTTGCAGTTGGTGGGTTCCAGCCCTGTGCTGGGCTCTGTGCTGACAGCATGGAGCCTGCTTGGGATTCTCTCTCACTCTGTCCCTCCCCCGCTCTCTCTCTCAAAAATAAATAAACATTAAAAAAAAAAAAAAAAAGGTCCAGATTCTGGTTCTACCACTTATCAACTATGCAACCTTAGTTTTCCTATTTGTAAGATGGGGACACTACTCTTACCTACCTTGTAGGAATTAAATCAGTTAATACAAAGTGTTTAAAATGGCATGGCACTCAGTAAGGATTAGACTGGTTCTTACGCCTGGATGGCTATTAGAGTCTTCTAGGGACATTAAAAAAAATATTCGGGACACCAGGTGGCTTAGTAAGTTGAGTGTCTGACTTTTGCTCAGGTCATGATCTCACGGTTCGTGGGTTCAAGCCCCATGCTGGGCTCTGTGCTGACAGTTTGGAGCCTGAAGCCTGCTTCAGATTCTGTATCTCCCTCTCTCTCTGTCTGCCCCTCCCAAGCTCTTGCTCTCTCTTTTTCTCAAAAATAAATAAACTAAAAAAATTTTTTTAATAAAAAATATTCATATCTGGGCTCTATCCTCAGAGATCTCCTCTGAATTCCTCTGGGGCGGGGCCCTGGGATGGGTATTTTATAAAATCTCCTCTAGTAATTCTGTGTGCAGCCAAGAATAGGAGCTCTACAGTCGAGAGATAATTAAGGGCATGGGCTCTGGAGCATGATTGCCTATGTTTAAATCCAACCAAGCCAATAAACAGATGTATAAATGTGGGTAAGTTCCTACCTCTCATGTTAAACTGGGTCAATAAAAGGACCTGGGAGACTGTGTAGACCTTCAGTGCTTAGAGCAGTGTGTGGCAAGCCTTTGGCAGGCCTAGGCATCAGCACTCCTCAGTTGCCCTGCTATTTCCAAACTGACTGCAAACACCGCAGGCTTACGTCCAGCTGACACTCACGGTCTCCCCAATGGGGCCCGGATGCCTTGAACATCCCTCTCCTAACCCTGTTAGCTGCCCCCTCCCGGCCAAATTATTTTCATTTTTGGCCCTTCTATTGTTCAGCCTTTTTTATTCACCCAAAATTTAACAGAATTATCTCCCAGACAAAACTGCTCAAAAATCAGAGAGACCCAAGGATGCTAGAGGGGAGGACAGAGCTGATTGGCCATTCAAGTGTCTCTCATATTAAAGAATAGGAAGAAGGAGAAAGAGAAGAAAAACTGGCATCAATGCTTAGTAAACAATGTTTAGCAGGAGAAAAAAGCACAACACGGAATTGTACACTGAAGATAATTCATCCAGGTAAAGGAAAAAAATGCATAGAAAAAGATCTAGAGGAAATATGCTAGATGCTAAAGAAACATTTTTTTCTCTGCTTCTCCATCCTTTTATGCACTTTACAATTTTGTATAGTGAATGTGTAATTCACAGGAAAAACAACTAAGTGAAAAAATAAAAAAGGAAAGCCTTCAATGACTTTCTTTCCTCTTTTAAAAAATTTATTTATTTATTTTGAGAGAGACAGCATGACTGGGGGAGAGGCAGAGAGGGAGATACGGAATCCCAAGCAGGCTCCTCACTGTCAGGGCAGAGCCCGACGCAGGACTTGAACTCACAAACCATGAGATCATGATCTAAGCTGAAACCAAGAGTTGGATGCTTAACCAACAGAGCCACCCAGGCACCCTTTCTTTCCTCTTAATCTTCTTATTGCCTTGTGTCTTAGTTCCTCCTATCAAATTTTTTTATTTTTCTTAATTTTTACTTATTTTTTTAAAAAGTTTTCTTTAAGTTTAAAAATTAAAAAAAATTTTTTAAAATATATTTATTTTTGAGACAGACAGACAGAGCATGAGTGGGGGAGGGGCAGAGAGAGAGGGAGACACAGAATCTGAAACAGACTCCAGGCTCTGAACTGTCAGCACAGAGCCCAACACAGGGCTCAAACCCACAAACTATGAGATCATGACCTGAGCTGAAGTCGGAAGCTTAACCGACTGAGCCACCCAGGCGCCCCTAAGTTTAATCTCTACATCCAATGGGGGGCTTGAACTCATAACCACAAGATCAAGAGTCATACGCTCTTACCAACTGAGCCAGCTAGACACCCCCTCGATCAAAAAAGTTTAAAGAATTGTCTCCACTGGCTGGTTCTTTCACTTCTTCCATTTACTACTTGATCTTGATCTACTACAATCCAGCCTCCTCCTTAACCCTGGAGATGACTCCACCCTGGAAGGATCAGCAATGAACTCTTAGTTGCCAAATCCAGTGGCTTCTCCTTTTTGTTTGCCAGAGCTTTGTGCAGTATCAGATATGATTGTTGCTGTCCCCTTTCTGTAAGCTCCCTGCCTGCCCTCTGGGCTTCCTTTCTCCCCTCTTTCCAGGGACCTAATTTTCTAACCACTTCTGGTTGGTCCCTGCAGATTCCTCTCAGCTTAATGTTCCCTAGGTTTGGACATCTAGCCCCCTTCCTTTCTGGACACTCTTGGCCTCCATCCACTCTTGACCTATATGATCCCATCTACATGACAGCGCCTAGATCCCAGCCCTCGCCTCTTGCCTGGGACAAGTCAATCCAAATTCCTTCTGAATACCTTCATTTGGATGCCCCTCAGACAACTGACACTCAACAAGCCCAAACCGACTCATCATTTTTACTTTCTCTCACCCCCCAACCAACTCTTCCTGCTTTGTTCCTTCCCTGGAAGTCATCTTGGTCTCATTCTTTCCCTCATCCACCCAAGTCTAGTTGGTCACTAACACCTGTTGGTTCCAATTTGAAACTGTGTCTGGAGCACATGGGCTCCCTGCTGGTATGTTCTGCCTCTGCCCTGGAGGCAGCCCCCTCTCTCTTGCCTGGATGATCATAGCAGTCTCCCTGACAGAGCTTCCTTTTCCAGATCTTCTCTGCCCCAGTCCATACCTTAGAATTTCTCTGATTAATCATTCCTTCAGTCAGTCAACAAACATTTGCCATGCACAAACTCTGCTCCGAATACTGAGGGGTAAATGATACAGGCTGAGCCAAAATAGGTAAATAAATAATCTAGGGGATTTCTTTCTTTTTTCTTTAAAGATTTATTTTATCATTTATTTATTTATTTATTTAGAGAGAGAGTGCAAGCAGAGGGAGGAGTGGAGGGAGAGGGTGAGAGAGAATCCCCAGCAGTCTCCATGCCCAGTTTGAGTCCCACACAGGGCTCAATCCCACAACCACAAGATCACGACCTGAGCCGAAATCAAGAGTTGGACACTTAACCGAATGAGCCACCAAGGTGCCCCAAGATTTTAGTTTTTTAAAGTAATCTTCACACCCAACATGGGGCTCAAATTCACAACCCCAAGATCAAGAGTCACGTGCTCTGCTGGCTGAGCCACCCAGGCGCCCCCCCTAGGGGATTTCAAATTATGGGACTGCTACAAAAGTAAGCAGGGGGACTGAGTGAAAGCGGGACATGGGGAGGGGAGTTCTCTCAGAGGTGGTTTTTGCCCTGGAATAGTACTCCAGATTCACATGACACTTGTCCTGACAGAACTGGGGCAGCGATGATAGAGAAGAATGTGGCTGGGACACAACTGTAGGTTGGGAGCCAGGAAAGGCCGGTGAGGAATGAAGGATGAGCATGAGCTCTTTAGACCTGAAAGAGGCACTTTCCAGGTAGAGGGAAGAGCTAGCAACAAGGCCCTGAGAGCATTCCTAGCACACAAAGGAGCCCAGGATGTCTGGTCTAGGGTACTGTGAGTAAGGGGAGGAAGGAGGAGGGCAGAAAGATCATGCCTGGGGGCCCTGGTTGGGTGACTGGGTTTTATTCTAAGTGCAATGGGAAGCTATTAAAGAGTTTTTAGCAAAGAAGTCACATTTGACTTTGTTTCTTCAAAAGATTACTCCCTCTAAGTGCATAAGGTGGAGTGCATCTGCGGGTGAGGACAGTGTGGCTGAGTACTAGGAAATGACTGCAGTGGCTTGGTCAAGTCCTGTGGGCTGGGTTGGGTGTTAGCAGTGCAGCTTGAGAGAACATAAACCTTCTTTGGGTCCCGAACACCTGCAGGCTAGCTCCGTACTCCTTATAACAACCATCTGGTTCTAGTCTCCCTCTTCAGCCCAGCTCCCATCATTTCTTCTTTGTCTTTGCACCTGCTGTACTTTTTAGAATGATCGTCCTCACTTTCTCTTTGATGGACTATTTATCTCTGAGGCCAGGCTCCAATAGCCCCTCCTCTTTTAAAGCTGTTCAGGAATTCTCCAGGGAGAGTCCTTTGAACTTTTTCAGTGCTTAGTTTCTATCTCTAGAATAACATCAATCACATGGTACTGGCCTGTATGTTTACAATTCTGTCTCTGAAGAAAGTGGACAAGAGCTTCTGGAAGGTAAGGACAGTTCAGTGAGTGTTCAGTGGCTGTTCAATACATGATCAAAAGATATAGATGGTCCCACTATGGAATAGTTCACATAGGTCAAGACTCCAGTCATGACCAGCCCCCATTATATTCAAAATCATCTGATAATGTATAAGCCCTTGATCATAAGAACAGATACAATGTGGGCACTAAGTCTCCTCATTTGATACTGAAAACAGCCCGGAGAGGTTGGCATAGTGGGAAAATCATATCTTATTTTACAGATGAGTAAATCAAGGCTTAAGAGAGGGGAGACTTGTGGCACCTGGGTGGCTTGGTCGGTTAAGCATCTGACCCTTGATTCTGTCTTTCTCTCTCTCTCTCTCAAAATAAATAAATAAATAAAGGTTTTTTTTGTTGTTGTTTTTTTAAAGAGAGACGTGAGACTTGGCCAACATCCCTGAGTCCCCAAACTCAGTTCTATTGTTGACATCTGGGCATCCTTACCTGTCCTTGAATCAAGAGCTTGTAAGACTTCCTTTCACCTCTTCGTGGTGGTGGAGGGCACATCATAGGAGGAGGCAAGATGGGGAAACAATTCTTCCCCCTCAAAAAAGTGCCCCATACCACCACCGCTTTTGTTCTTAATAAGAAGGGCAACCATCTCAGCGGTTACAACCATGGACTCCGGAGAAAGAAGGGCCTGTATTGAAATACTGCCTATGCCATTTAAGGTTATGTGACCTTGAAGAATTAATTGATTCTCTTATCTCCCTGTTTTGTTTTTGTTTTATCTGTAAAACGAGGGTGAAAAGCTACTTAGCGTTGCTGGGATTATACGAGACAAAAGCATCTTCCCCAACGCTTAGCCATATAGAAAGGTTTGAAATACTTGCTAATTACTATTACTGGCTCCTAGAAATTTTCCAAGCACTTTCCAAGTATCATCTCTTTTAACACTACAACCTTATGCCTCAGGAGAAATACAGGCATGGAGCTGTTAATAACGCCCCCAAAGAAGTTAAGACTTGAACCCATAACCTCACTACCAGGCAAGGCTTGGCAAACACGTGGGCCAGAGACAGCAAGCAGCTTGCTCAAGGACTCGTGACCAGTTACTGACTCTATACTCAACCAGACCTCTGATTCCGAATTGACAGTGGGGCATTACTTCTGAAGGTCTGTAATAAAACTGGATTTGGGGAGGTGAAACGGGAAGTCCTCCAGAGGAGTCGAGAGACCTGACTTTGCCCCTGATGTGGATGAGATGAACCTTTAATTTAGACCTCCTTTTCCTCACCTTGAAGTGCGGGAAGAAGAGTCATTAGGGTCCCCAGAGCCCTTCCCAATACTGACTCTCCAGAGCAGAAGACCCCTGCTCAGGTAAAGGTTCACTCAAATCCCTCCGGCTGAGATTCATCCTCCGCGGGGCCCGCAATAAGGACGCGTCCCCTTTAAGGCGCCAGCTCGCCGGCGGCGGCGGCCGGAAGTGTTGAAGCTCGGCCTGGCGGCGGCGGTGGCAGTAGCGGCCGTGGCGGCCTCTGCGCATGCTCCGTCGCCCGCCCGCCCTGGCCGCTCGCCGCCCGCCCGCCCGACGGAGACGGTGAGGAGGGGGAGGGGTGGGCGCGCGGGCGCGGGCGCGGGGTGGGGTGGGGGCGGGGGGGCGGGCGCGGGGGCCGCGCGGCGGCCGGCGAGGGCGGGCGGGCGCGCAGGGGGCGGGGGGCTGCTGCCTCCGCGGGCGCCTCCCCACGCCCTGTGCGTGCCGCCGCCGCCGCCGGGGAGCGAGCGGACGTCGCGGCGCCGCGGGGGGGTGGGGGGACGCTGCCGCTGGGTCCGCCCGAGCAGCCGGGCCGCCCCCAGCGCGGCCGGCCGCGCCGCCCGGGCTCGGCCCCTGGCCGAGGGCGGCGGGCGCCGGCGAGCGGGGCGCTGGGGGGCCCAGCGCCCCCGAACCCAGGGCCCCGGAAGTCCTAGGCTGAGGGGCCCAGAGGGGCCGGAGCGACTCCGGACTTAGAGGCCCGGACGCCCAGGACCCCGGCGAGGGGTCTGGGGATCCCGGGGTATCCCTAGAGGCGGGGCCCGGGGAGCAGCAGGCCCTCGGATACAGAGCTTGGGAGGGGCCTGGGTCGCGCCTGCGGGGGGGGGGGGGAGGGGGGGGGGGGGGGGGGGGGGGGTACGGAAGGTGAAGGAAGCTTGCACGCCCGCCCGGGAGGAGATCCTCAGAAGCTTGGCGGGGGAGCAAGAGCGGAGAGTGGGTTCTGCTGGGGGAAGGAGGCCCGAGTTTCACCCGAGGGGCGCGTTAGAGGCTTCGGCCTTTCAGTCCCGGGGAAAAAGAGGCAGGTGCTGTTCCGAAGGCGTGGTGACTGGGTGGGTAGTGTGAGCAGAGGACGTGGAGGAAGAGCTCCAGGGGAAAGTGAACAGGCCCCTGCCTTCCCGATGAGGGGGCGGTAGGAAGATGCCTCAGAGCCTCCTCCAGCAGGAATGGGAAGGGTCCAAACCTGTGAGGGAACGAGAGCTTCTGAGGTATATAGGTAGAGAACACGGAATAATCTGGTACGTCAGGGGGGTGGGAAAACCCGTGTTTTGGAGGAACGGAGAGAAGATAATTGAGGGGAAGAAAAGACCTTTCTACTTTCAGAAATGACAGGGGTCATGGCCAGCTGTCTCCTAATTGAGGGGCAGGAACGAAGAGCGCAGAATCTACCTGAGAGTCCTGGAGAGGGATCCACCAGACCAGGCTGACTTGACCTAGGGAGCGGGGGAAGGCCTCCACGGAACAGGCGGAGGTCTGAATTCTCTTCAGATGAGAGAAATCTCAAAAGTACTTCCTACCAGACACAGAAGGGGCCTTGTTTGGTGTCTATTTATAGGAGAACCAATAACTGGGTTTCCCTCAACCTGGAGGATTAGGGAAAGGGAGGATCAGATCATTCTAGAACTACAGAGGGATTCTTCTCCCTTGCCTCTAGTAATGTTACCAAAGTGCTTTTGGAGGACCTTTACGTTAAGTGTTTGGACTGCCTTCCCTAACTCGTAAGCCTTTTATCAATTGTGGATACTTAGTAAATGGTGACTTGATGACTTTTTTCATTAGTCATCAATAAGTCAACCACTTATTCATATTTACCCCAACAAACATATTAAATAGCTAATTTGTACTCAAATTCCTTGGGTTAGCTTGGGCCCTAAATTGGTCTAGTCCTAAGCAGAAGTCCCCTAGGGTCTAGTGTGAGGACTCTTCAAAGAACCCTTTTATCCCATCGCTTTTCCAAACACCTCTATGGTCGACTTCAATATGTGACCTATCCCAAACTTCATTTGCTTTGGCCATGTCCCTCACAGCGGTCCTGTGTAGGCTTCTTGTCGGCTCTGGTACATTTGATAGCACCCCGGATCACCCACTGAATGCATGAGAAGGAATAAAGAAGGAAAAAAATGAAGGAGTTTTGGCTTCAAGTTATAATGAAGTTTTAACTTTATTATATTTATTATTATATATTATAATGGGAACTTCTTAATAGACTACACAATCTACAAAAATTATAATACAGAATGGAATAAATATAATTTGGGGTTAGAATGTTTCAGGGTATCTGCTATTTCTTTCACCTTTTCAACTATCAACTCTGATGTCCCTGTGATCATGTGACACTTGTGATTTTGCCACGTTTTAAGCATTAGTTTTCAGGGGTGCCTGGCTGGCTTAGTCGATGGTGCATGGGACTCTTAGTCTCGAGGTCATGAGTTTGAGTCCTGTGTCGGGTATAGAGATTACTTTAAAAAAAAAAAGAAAGAAACATTCGTTTTCGGAACACAAAAAATGAATTTAATCCAAAGTAGGTCAGATGTCATTTGTTTAGTTTTCCAGTAGTTTATGTGAATAGTCCTGTGCTGACTTTTGATCAAGGTATCTTTTTTGTCTCTGAAAAGAACTACAAAATAATTCTTTTCACATAGATTTGACAGCTTTCCTTTATGTGTATTTCCCTACAATTACAGTGTTGTGTGATTACACAATGAATACTCTAAGGCCCCTTCCATGAAATACCCAAAGGAGCAGCTCAGTCATCTTGCCTCAGGAGTTTTTGTTGCTATAAACAAGAGCTACTTTTCAGTTTACTCACCTCAAAGAGATGACCTTTCAGTTAGCCAGGGTAGTCTGTAGAGCTGGTTTCAGGTTACTTGTTAGGAATGTAGTATTTAGGGTAATAAGATATATTCAACCTAAACTTGCTTCTCTAAAGAATGTAAGAATTGCCATGTTGGATCAGACCTGTGTCTCTTACTGACACTGAAAGACATATTGTGGATGATTATAATTACCTTCTCGGATAAACTCAGAAGGTTAGAGGACATTCCTCTTGGGTTCTAAGGAGCGGGAGGGCTAAGAAGTAAAATAGGAGTTCCTATTGAGGAAAGTGTTAATCAACTAGTTAGTCAACCACTTAGCGTGTTGTAGAGAGGACTGAACCTTAGGGTAGAAGGTTAAAACTAGAAGCATCCTTCTAATTCTCATCTAACCCATTAATATACTTAAGCTAGTTAAACTTTTTTTTAAACATTTTTTTTAATGTTTTATTTATTTCTAGGAGAGAGAGAGACAGTGTGAGCAGGGGAGGGTCAGAGAGAGAGGGAGTCACAGACTGAAACATGCTCCAGGCTCTGAGCTGGCAGTCAGCACAGAGCCCGACGTGGGGCTCGAACCCACGAACCGCGAGATCCTGACCTAAGCGAAAGTCGGACGCCTAACCGACTAAGCCACCTAGGCGCCCCTAGTTAAACATTTTTAAACCACTGTTTTTGGAATAATAATTCCATGTTTGTTACATGCCGAAGTATTACATCTTTTAAATTCGTTAAATGTGTACTAGTAACAGAATAGTGCTTGAATAAGTGTCCAACAAGTGTTAGCTGTGACTATTCAAGCTACGTTTTATTTATTTATTTATTTTGAGAGAGGGAGGAGCAGAAGAAGAGGGAGAATCTTAAGAAAGCTTAGCGGTGATGCAAATCAAGGTCCAAGCTCCGGTGTGGGGCTTGATCTCAAGATCCTGGGATCATGACCTGAGCCGAAATCGAGAGTTGGATGCTCAACTGTCTGAACTACCCGGGCACTCCCAAGCTACAATTTAATGGTGCAAAATTTGAAAATACCTATTGGCTCAATTATTCTAGGATTTGATACCATTTGTTATGCTTCGTCATATCCCTTTCATGTCTTTTTCTAGACTCTCAGGTCCTAACTGTTTGGTTCTACTGTTGGCAGCCCGCTGAACCAGTCCATTGATTCCATTTTTTATCCCTATTATAAACTTTTAAATTACAGAAGTTCAGATAGTGTACTGTAATATCTTACAATTTTTTTCTTTAGTATATGACAACGTCATGCATCTCTTTCCTTTGTTTAGTTCCTAAAGAGCAGGTACTCTCCCTTTTCAGATCCAAGGTAGGCAGACAGTTTTGTAAATAGTAGTCTGATATTTGAAAACTGATTATTGTACTCCTGTGTCATGGGTACTGAGCTAAGCGTAGGGAAGCCATTGAAAAAGAAAGATGATCCTTGCTCTCCCAGGATATAGTCTGGTGGGGAGAGACTGACAAAATGGGATGATGGTTATGACAGGGATGCTGCAGGTACTAAGAACACAAGTTCACATCTAGTCAAGGAAGTCACAGGCCTCCCTAACGAAGTGATGTTATTTGTTTGTTTAAAGTAAACTAAGTAAACTCTGTGCACAGTGTGGGGCTTGAACTCATGATCCTGGCATTAGGAGTCTCTTGCTCTAGCAACTGAGCCAGCTGGATGCCTCAGGAAGTGATGTTTTAAATAAGTTATAAAAGTTTAGCAGTGACTAGCCAAAAAGGAAGGAAAAGAGAATTCTAGGTAGAAGAAACAAGCATGAAGGCTCAGGTGAAATATGGCATATTTGAGAAATTGAAAAAACGAATGCAGCCACCTGGGTGGCTCAGTTGGTTGAACGTCCGACTTCGCCTCAGGTCATGTCAGTTTGTGAGTTCAAGCCCTGCATCCGGCTCTGTGTTGGCTGACAGCTCAGAGCCTGGAGCCTGCTTCGGATTCTGTCTCTCTCTTTCTCTCTCTCTCTCTCTCTCTGCCCCTCCCCTGCTTGCACTCTGTCTCTCAAAAATAAACATTAAAAAAAAAAAATTCAATGATGGGAGCCCACAATGTGAGAGGAAGAACTATGAGAAATGAGGCTAGCAGTGTAGACAGGACAGATTTGGAGGATTCCCATAAGCACTGTTAAGATTCCTGCACTTTAATAGCAAAGGGAATCCTCTGAAGGATTCTGAAATGGGGAAATGGCCTGTGGCCTTTAGTATGATCACTTTGTCTGCTCTGTAGATCATGGAGTGGAGAGCAAGACCAGAGATAAGGATACTGATGAGAAGCAGCTGGAAAAATTCAAGTCGTAGGGTGGTGGCTCAGAATATGGTGGCAGCACAGATGGAGAATGGGGGATGGTTAAAAGAGAAACATAGATGATAGAATGGATAGGATTCGGTGGTTGATTAGATTTAGAAAGAGAAGAATGAAAAATAACTCCTTAGTTTCTGGCTTGAGAAAATGGGTGGAGGATAGTGCCACTTAAGGAGGAGGGAAACAGGAGCAGGTTTGTGAGAGAACATGAGTTCAGTTGAAGGTGCTTACGAGATAAATTTTAAGAGGCTTTTGGGTACAGGTGGTAGAGAATTGAGGAACAAAGTTTGAATGTGAGAATCACAAAAGGCAGAAGCCTAAGTCTGATATGAGCAATTTTAACTAGATCAAATACAAACCAAACTGGGGGCGCCTGGGTGGCTTAGTTGGTTAAGCATCTGACTTTCGCTTAGGTCATGATCTCGCGGATCGTGGGTTCGAGCCCCGCGTCGGGCTCTGTGCTGACTGCCAGCTCAGAGCCTGGAGCCTGTTTCAGTCTGTGACTCCCTCTCTCTCTGACCCTCCCCTGCTCATGCTGTCTCTCTCTCTCTCTCCTAGAAATTTAAAAAAAAAACAAAAAAAAAACAAAAAAAACCCAAACTAGATTGAACCAACGTGTCAGTGCCATGACGATCAGGGCTGTGGAGACCAGCTTTTTAGAGAAGTGGTGCCTGCCCTCATGGAGAGTACAGTGTAGTTATGGAGATAGAGGTCTGGTCAGTTAACTGCAATACAGAGCACAGTGTGGTAACCACTAGAGGAAAGCTACACGTAAAGTGTGGGGGGACTGTAGGAAATTAAATGGTTTGGCAGGGGCTTTGTGGAGGAGTGGACTTTGAACTGGGCCTTGAAGGGAAACGGAAGTGAAGAAGAGAGTTTGGGCTTAAGGAATAACAAAGGTCTAAAAACCTGAAGGTACATATTGTCTGTTCAGAATATAGGCAGAGGCCGGGATGGCTGGCACTTAAGATTCTCAGGGAATTACAGTTACAGATAAAACTGGGAAAATATTTTGGGGCCAAATGAGGGAGACTTTGAGTGCTGTGCTTAAGTATGCATAGAATAGGCAAACCAGTGCTGTGGCAGAGCCATGATGTGGATTCAGTTGTCTGACTACCAGTCCCACATTCAAGTGTGCACCCACCATGTCCCTAGGGGCACGTGAAAGTAAACACCATGCTCTTACCTGTACTCTCTTTAGTGGCTCCTTTCTTTGCAACTGTGAGGACTAACTGTTGCAGAATATCCTGGGCCCTCTGAGTTTGCATTAAAATTGGGATGATGCTGGGGTGCCTGGGTGGCTCGGTTGGTTCAGCATCCGTCCCTCGATTTTTGGCTCAGGCCACGATCAGCACAGGTCACGATCTCACAGTTTGTGAGATCGAGCTCCATGTGACACTGACGGCGAAGAGCCTGCTTAAGATTCTCTCTTCCTCTCTACCCCTCCCCACTTTCTCTCTCTTGAAACTAAATGAACTTAAAAAAAATTGGGACTACGCTTTGAGTTATGTTAGAGTCGAGGAGCACATGGTGCTAGACACTGGTTTCCCCAACAAGTCTGCACGGGAGATGTCAGGCAAGTTTATCTCTGCATTCAGTCTGAGGCAAAGAGGTAGTAAGAAACTCCTAGAGGTCATACAGTCGGATTCAGTATTTATTAAACAACTGCACAATGCAAATCATTTTTCTTCCCGTACGGTTCAGTTAGCGGATACTTATAAAGTACTCACAAAGGACAGAGCACTTGGTGAAGTGTAATGCCAGGTTGCAAAGAAAAAAGATGATTCCTACTTTCTAGGAGTTTACCGATTGGGATGGAACTCGTGGTGTGCTCTAAATCAGTGCTCCAGGAAAAAAAAAAAAAAAAAAAAAAAAAAACCACCCCGATTTGTAGTGCTTGCCAATTTCTGTGGTGTATGTACTCCCGGCATCACTGATTGCAAGCCACCAACTTGATGTCACTAAACTCGGAGGTGGGAAGAGATGTGCACAGTTGGTTCTCGGGAGCAGGCTCCAGCCCAGCACTGGGTGAATCACATACTAAGAAAACCTAAATCAGCAAGTGAGTACTAGAGCATGTCTGGAAAGATCAGAGCCCGTCAGCCCCTTCTCACCTTTTCAGAGGACCGTGATCTCAGAGTTGGTAGTCACAATTATCCTGGTGTTCTTTTCCTAGAGTTGCTGTCTTTTCAACCCAGACAAAGTCACTGATGCTTCTTGTTTCTGACAACAGCCCAGCTATCTGACTTCATGTGAAAGATGGCTAATGCAGAAGTAAGTGTTCCAGTGGGGGATGTGGTTGTGGTTCCCACTGAAGGAAATGAAGGGGAGAACCCTGAAGACACTAAAACCCAAGTGATCTTGCAGTTACAGCCTGTGCAGCAAGGGTAAGTAATTAGAGATTTGGATATTCTGAAAAATGTGGGAGGCTTCAAGAGTGGGAAAGTTTTAGCTCTCTGGTTGCTTAGCACAATGGAACATTTAGCATCAATCTCTCGGCACATCTTTATAAAATATTGTGTGCTGTATTTGTTAGCTTAATACTTCTTACAACAGTAAACTGTGTCCTTGCCTCTCTCCCTCTTTTCCACTGTAAGCTCCTCTGAGGGTAAGTTACATGGCTCCCTCTTCTTATTTGTCCACACTGGGTAGCCCAGAGACTTGGTACATGTTTACCGAAAGACAGTGTAGTTATAGAGTCAGAGGCGATTAGGCAAGGCAACTACAAAACTTTTCCTACCAGAAGGGATCTGGACCCTAAAGGATGGGCAAATTAATCAAGCTTAGTTTATCAAATAATATGTATCGACCACCTACTATTATACTATATATTACAAAGTATTGGAAGAAATATAGCACACGGTTCCCACCATCATGGAACTTGCAGTCTTAGTTGTACAAACCAAAAATACATATATGTAAATAAGGAGGTCACTTACATGGCAAATCTAAGAAGTGCTGAGTGTCATGGTTAGGAAGTAGCTTGAATTCATCACTATGAATTTGGAAGAAGAGAGAAGATTTTTTAAATGGTCTTGAAGGTTAAATAAGAATTAAATCTACAGAGAGAAGGGAAAGATATTTATTTTATCTTGAGGAATGTATAAAAGATTCTTCATAGGATTAGAAATGTTCTTGGGGGGGGCGCCTGGGTGGCTCTGCCAGTTCGGAGCCTGGAGCCTGTTTCAGTCTGTGACTCCCTCTCTCTCTGACCCTCCCCTGCTCACGCTGTCTCTCTCTCTCTCCTAGAAATAAACTAAAAAAAAAAAAAAAAAAAGAAATGTTCTTGGGGTTCCTACCTGGCTCAGTCAGTGGCGTGTGCAACGCTTGATCTTGGGGTTGTAAGTTCAAGCCCAATGTTGGGCATAGAGATTACTTAAAAAAGAAAAAAATATGTTCTTGGGCAAACACATAATCCAAACCCAATCTACTAAGTAATGTACTTTATCTTAAACACTTCTGGAGAGGGGCACCTGAATGGCTTAGTCGGTTAAGCGTCCGACTTTCGCTTAGGTCATGATCTCGCGGTTCGTGGGTTTGAGCCCCGCGTCGGGCTCTGTGCTGACTGCCAGCTCAGAGCCTGGAGCCTGTTTCAGTCTGTGTCTCCCTCTCTCTCTGACCCTCCCCTGCTCACGCTGTCTCTCTCTCTCCTAGAAATAAATAAAAAATTTAAAAAAAAAAAAAAAACAAAAACAAAAAACACTTCTGGAGAAAGACAGTTAACCTCGCTTGGTAACCTAAAAAACTTTTTAGTATAAGAAATTTCATCGGGTACCTGGGTGACTCAGTTAGTTAAGTGTCCGGCTTAGGCTCAGGTCATGGTCTCAAGGTTAATGAATTCCAGTCATGCATCTGCTATCAGCAAAGAGCCTGCTTTAGATCCTCTGCTTACCTCTCTTTCTGCCCCTCCCCCACTAGCGCACCCTCTTTCTCCCTCTCGCTCTTTCTCTCTCAAAAATAAATATTTAGGGGCGCCTGGGTGGCTCAGTCAGTTGAGCCTCCAACTTCAGCTCAGGTCATGATCTCGTAGTTCATGGGTTTGAGCCCCGCTTTGGCCTCTATGCTGACAGCCCAGAGCTTGGAGCCTGTCTTCGGATTCTGTATCTCCTTCCCTCTCTGCTGCTCCCCTGTGCATGCTCTGTCTCTTTCTGTCTCTCCAAAATAAATAAAAGTTAAAAAAAAAATTAAAAAAATAAAAATAAACATTTAAATATGTGTGTGTATGTGTATGTATATAGACACACACACACACACACACATATATATATATATATATATATATAAAACCATAGTTTGCTGACATCTCTGAATATTGAAGGAAATATTCTAAGAGCTGTAAGGGAAAGTTGATATAAATTACTGACAAGGGCACCTGGCTGGCTTAGTAAGTGGAGCATGTGACTCTTGATCTCAGGATTGTGAGTCCAAGCCCCACTTTGGGGGTAGAGTTTACTTAAAAAAAATAAAATCTTTAGGGGCGCCTGGGTGGCTTAGTCGGTTAAGCGTCTGACTTTCGCCTAAGTCATGATCTCGCGGTTCGCGGGTTCGAGCCCCGCGTCGGGCTCTGTGCTGACTGCCAGCTCAGAGCCTGAAGCCTGTTTCAGTCTGTGACTCCCTCTCTCTCTGACCCTCCCCTGCTCATGCTGTCTCTCTCTGTCTCCTAGAAATAAATAAAAAACATTTAAAAAAAATTTTAAAAAAATAAAATAAAATAAAATCTTTAAAGAATAATAGTAAGTACTGACATGTAATAGATAAAGTGATTAAAATTTTTATTGGCACCACGCATGCCTATTCAAATTCACTTGTTTGGGATTTCATTTGTTACATACACACACATACCTGTAGTTGTTACCCTTTGAGGAAGGGGAACATGGGGAAGAGTTAAAGCATAGATTCTTTCATGCATGGCAGCTTTATTTTCTCCTGGAGTCATTGTTTCTTCTGGCTTTCCTAAAGTGCTCCACTTGTCACTTTCCTGTCCCTTCTGGAGACAGAAGACACTTCTCAACTGCTTAGAGAGTTAATTATTTTAAAGATTAGTTCCACTTATTTTGTGCGTCTGTATGTCTTTTTATTTTCCAAATGAGATTGCCTTTTCGGGAAACTTCTCATTGCTTAATTAGGTTATAGGCATCTTTGTGCCACATATGGAATTTACTATCACGCTAGTGAACACATTTTCAGGTTCTGCATTTTGAAATGCTTGCCAATCAATGTTGAATTGATTTCTCTAGCTGTATATATATTTTTAATTTTTTTGTTTGTTTTATTTATTTTTGAGTCAGAGAGAGACACGAGTGGGGGAGGGGCAGAGAGAGAGGGAGACACAGAATCTGAAACAAGCCCCAGGCTCTGAGCCGTCAGCACAAAACTTGATGCGGGGCTCAGCACAGAACTCGGTGCAGGGCTTGAACCCACGAGCCATGAGATTGTGACCTGAGCCGAAGTCGGATGCTCAACTCACTGAGCCATCCAGGTACCCCTCTAGTTATATTTTTAAATTAATTTATTTTTAAGTAATCTCTGAGCCCAATGTGGGACTTGAACTCACAACCCCAAGATTGAGAGAGGCTCATTCTTCTGATTGAGCTAACCAGGGGCCCTGTATTTTTTAATTATCTGGATATTTTGTTGCATTTTAGCAGAGAACAAAGGCATTGATGCTAATGGTAAGAAGTACGGTGTCAGATACAGTCTTCCACTTATGGAATGAATAAATCACATCAGTAAAAGGCACTGCATTAAGGAACATAGTCAGTGATATTGTAAGAGGGATATATAGGGCCAGATGGAAGCTACCCTGGTGGCAAACATAGCATAATGTATAAATTTGTCAAATCCATTTTATTGGGCACAGTGAAACTAATGTAATATTATATGTTAACTATGCTAAGAAAAAAGTATAGGTCTCATGAATTTAACACCATTGAGACAAAGATGGAAATCATAAGGTCTTTAGCCTCAGTCATGCTTAACCTGATTAACAGCAAGTTCAAGCATGAGGGAAAGAAGCACTCAAAGGACATATATGAATTGCTGGGAATAGATTGGAAAAGATATCAAAAGGCAAAAAAATAGAGATTTTCTATAAATTTTTTAAATGTTTTTTAAAATTTTTTTATTTATTTGAGCAGGGGAGGGTCAGCAAGAGAGGGAGACACAGAATCTGAAACAGTCTACAGGCTCTGAGCTGGCTGTCAGCACAGAGCCCGACGCGGAGCTTGAACCCACGAGCCATGAGATCATGACCTGAGCCGAAGTCAGACGCTTAACCGACTGAGCCACCCAGGGACCCGTCTATAAATGTTTTTTAATGTTTATATTTGAGAATGAGAGAGAGACAGACCGCAAGCTGGGGAAGGGTAGAAAAGGAGACACAGAATCTGAAGCAGGCTCCGAGCTGTCAGCACAGAGCCTGACGTGAGGCTCAAACTTTCGAACTGCAAGATCGTGACCTGAGCCAAAGTTGGTCACCTAAATGACTGAGCTACCCAGGTGCACCTCTATAAATATTTTTGGATTTCAATATATAGAACTCCTCCTGTATGTCTTTTTTAACTTTTACATATATGATATTTTTCACTGGTACTTTTTCAAGTATTCATTACATACATGTTTCCAGGAATACATTATAAAGCAAAAGTAGAGAGGCTGGTAAAGTTCTCCTGTAGAATCTAACATATTGTAGAAGATTACTTTTTTTTTTAATGTTATTTATTTCTGAGACAGAGAAAGACTGGGCATGAGCAGGGGAGGGTCAGAGAGAGGGAGAGACAGAATTGGAAGCAAGCTCCAGGCTCTGAGCTGTCAGCACCGAACCTGACACGGGGCTCGAACCCATGAGTTGTGAGATCGTGACATGAGCCGAAGTCAGACATTCAACCGACTGAGCCACTCAGGTGCCCCAGGTGACTTTTTTTTTTTAATGACACTTTCAGAATAACACTAGATTGACTTTAAAATATGTCTACATTTGGGGTGCCTGGGGGGTTCTGTCAGTTAAGCGTCCGAGTTTGGCTCAGGTCATGATCTCATGGTTCAGTGCCTGGAGCCTGCTTCAGATTCTGTGTCTCCCTCTCCCTCTCCCCTCCCCTACTTGCACTCTGTCTCTCTCTCAAATATAAAATAACATTTTTTAAAAATATGCCTATATTTAACTTTTCTTAAAAGTTAATCCTAGGAGATTTTCAGCACAGAAGATTTGTTCAGCATATGCTTTCTCTAAAAAAAAAAAAAAAAAAAAACCAGAAAATTGTTATTAACTTTTTCAAATATAGTTTCTTATACTCAAAAAGTTGTGGTGCAGGGGATACCTGGCTGGCACAGTTGGTAGGGTACACAGTTCTTGGTCTCAGGGCTGTGAGTTCAAGCCCCATATTGGGCATAGAGCTTACTTTAAAAAAAAAAAAAAAAGAAGTTATCGCGGGGAGTGAAGGTATTAGGAGTCCATCATTGTTCTTGGCTGTCCAGTTCATTTTGGGTTCATAATAGTTTTTTTTTTTTAATTTTTTAATGTTTTTTATTTTATTTTTGAGAGTCAGAGAGTGACAGCATGAGCAGGGGAGGGTCAGAGAGAGAGGGAGATACAGAATCTGAAACAGGCTCTAGGCTCTGAGCTGGCTGTCAGCACAGAGCCCAACATGGGGCTTGAACCCATGAACCGCGAGATCATGACCTGAGCCAAAGCTGGACGCTAAACCGACTGAACCACCCAGGCGCCCTGTGGATTCATAATAGTTTTTAACATCACCAGGGACTGGGGATTTTAGTGTACTACATAAATTTACTGAGCGTCCTGACTGGCTTTTTTCTTCTCCTGAAGAGGACATTCAACCCAAATGTATCATCAGTTTGAAGAGTATTGGCCCTACTTTCCCTTTCATACTCCTATCCCTCTCTAAGAGAAAGTTTAAAGCCTATATGTATAAGCTCTTTCAAATCAGTAAGGTACCACTTAGTTTATGTAACAATCTTAATCTAACATTCAGTTAATCAGAATTTCTTCCCTTAACATTCTGGATAGAAAGAACTTAACTATAGGGGCACCTGGATGGCTCAGTTGGCTAAGTGTCAGACTTCAGCTTAGGTCATGATTTCATGGTTTGTGGGTTCAAGTTCTGCATTGTGCTCTGTGCTGACAGTTCGGAGCCTGGAGCCTGCTTGGGATTCTGTGTCTCCCTCTCTCTCTCTGCCCCTCCCTCACATATACTGTGTCTCTGTCTCTCAAAAATAAATAAACATTAAAAAAAGAACTTAGGGGCACCTGGGTGGCTCAGTTGGTTAAGCGTCCGACTTCGGCTCAGGTCATGATCTTGCAGTTCGTGGGTTCGAGCCCTGCGTCAGGCGCTGTGCTGACAGCCAGCTCAGAGCCTGGAGCCTGTTTCAGATTCTGTATCTTCCTCTCTCTCTGACCCTCCCCTGCTTATGCTGTCTCTCTCTGTCTCTGTCTGTCTCTCTCAGAAATAAATAAAACATTAAAAAATTTAAGTAAAGTTTTTTTTTTTTTTAATGTTTTGCTTATTTCTTAGGAGAGAGAGAGAGACAGCATGAGCAGGGGAAGGTCAGAGAGAGAGGGAGTCACAGACTGAAACAGGCTCCAGGCTCTGAGCTGGCAGTCAGCACAGAGCCCGACGCGGGGCTCGAACCCGCGAACCGCGAGATCATGACTTAAGCAAAAGTCGGACGCTCAACCGACTAAGCCACCCAGGCACCCCAAAACATTAAAAAATTTAAAAAAAGAACTTAATTATATGTGGGTTTTCAGAGAATTAGAATACAATGATGTAGACTTAATTTTAAAGCTCTGGTAAACAATTTTACCTTCCTTTGGTGATTCACAAGGTATGTCACTATCTTCCAGTCCCTTAACGTTTCAACATATTTTATGATGTTTTACTATAGTTGTAGTAGATATAGAGAATTGAGCTAAGCCATTACTATTCTGAGTTGCTTTAGGAAACTTTTTCTTTTCCTTTTTTTTTTTAAAGTTTATTTTGAGAGAGAGAGTGCACACCCATGCGAGCGAGTAGGGGAGGAGTAGAAAGAGAGAGAGAATCCTAAACAGGTTCCACGCTGTCAGCACAGAGCCTGACGCGGGGATTGATCTCACATATTGTGAGATCATGACCTGAGCCAAAATCAAGAGTCAGACATTTAACCAACTAAGCCACTCAGGTGCCCTAGAAATTTTTTTTTTTTATAAAACCTTGTTTACTTATAAAAATATAGACTGTGCCCATACTTCCCACTACCAGTGCAATTCACTGGTTGTTGAAATTATGTATAAATGAGAATTTCTTCTTCTTTTTTTAAATTTTATTTATTTTGAGAGAGAGAGAGAGAGCACAAGCAGAGAAGAGGCAGAGAGACAGGAGAGAGTGACAACCCCAAGCAGGCTCCGTGCCATCAGTGCAGAGCCTGGTGTGGGTCTCCAAATCATGAACTGTGAAATTATGACCTGAGCCGAAATCAAGAGTCAGCCACTTACTTGACTGAGCCAGTCAGGCACCCCAAGAATTGCACCCTAAGGAAAAAAGAAAAGAATTTTTGCATATATTGGTCAATTTAGAGTGAGTTTACCGAACTTACTTGAAGCAGTGATTACTCATGTTTATCATAATCCTCATTCACCACCAACCAACCACTTATTGAGTGCTTTGTCATGTTCCAGTTAGTATTTGACACACTAGACGTGCAAAACTGCTAAGTAAAGAAGACATAATCTGCTCTCAGGGACCTCTTAGACCATGGCCAAGGGAAGGCAGGCAGGTAAACAAACATACAGTGTTAAGTGTTATATGTGTTGTAACAAAAGCCTAAAGTACATTGGGTCACAAAGAAGGAAGGAGGTGATTATACTGGAGAGATTAATATGGAAGGAAAAGCATCATAGAGGTTACTCATTAAAAAGAAAGTAGAGGGCACCTTGCTGGCTCAGTGAGTAGAACATGCAATTCTTGATCTTAGGGTTGTAAGTTCAAGCCCCATGTTGGGTGTAGAGATTACTTAAGAATAAAATCTTGGGGGTACCTGGGTGGCTCAGTCAGTTGAGCTTCTGACTCTTGACTTTGATTCAAGTCATGATCTCAGTTTATGGGATCGAACCCTATGTTGGGCTCTGTGCTGGCAGCATGGAGCCTACTTGGGATTCTCTCTACCCCTCTCCCCACTCATGTGTGCTCTCCTTATCTCTCAAAATAAATAAACATTTAATAAATAAATAAACAAATACAGTCTTCAAAAAACCCCCACAAATACACAAATAGATGGGGAAGCATGTTCTGGGGAAAGAAGAAAATTAGAACAAAGAAGGTGTAAAAGAAGATGACAGTTCTGAGAACCACAAGTAATTTGGTATGACTGGGGCTTGGATTATAAGGTGAGTTATAGGAGAGCTGAAACCAGGGGCCAAATCTTAGAGCAACTTAAAATATCCTATTAAGGATTTGGGGCTTTATTATAACAGCAAGTAGAGAGTTCTTGATGGGTTTTCAGAAGGGATTTATGTGATCACTCTGGTAGGAATATAGAAGATCAGGTAGATGCAAGGAGACTAGTTCAGACTAGAGATGATGCAGCCTGAATTAAGGCAGTAGCAGTGGAAAAAGAGACAGAGAGTCTGGCTGGTGTTAAGGAGATACATCTGGTAGGATTTGGTGGCTGAGCATGTGGGAGGTGAGGAGGAGGAGAAGGGAGAAATCTGATGAAATTCCCAGGCTTCTGTCTTAGGCTATAAAGTGCTAGATGATGCCAGTAAGAAGGATAGGGAATAGAAGAGCGGTTTGGGAGAGAGAAGAGAACTTATTTATTTTAGACATAATGAATTCAACAAAGCCCTGTGGCACATCCCAACGTATTTATTCAGTTAGCAGTTAATTGTATTCTGATGTGAAAGTCAGGGGAGAGATCTGTGCTAGAGGTGTCCCCACAGGGGTGGGTGAGCACTGACTGATACACGGGATATTATTCAGACAGTGCTTTCAGACAACAAGATGCAGTTGCTAATGCATTGTTTATTATAAAAATTAAACAGAGGTCATCCGTGTATTTTAATAGGTTATTTGAGCACATTTTTTAGAAGGTAGAGACATTTTAGAGAGTTTTCCTGAGATGGTATCTCTAGTTAATGCTAGTTGCTTTGGGCATAGGTTTTTTTTTTTTTTTTTTAATTTCTGAGAGAGAGACAGTGCGAGGAGGGGAGGGTCAGAGAGAGAGGGAGGCACAGAAGCTGAAACAGGCTCCAGGCTCTGAGCTAGCTGTCAGCACAGAGCCCAACGTGGGGCTCGAACCCACAAACCGTGAGATCATGACCTGAGCCGAAGTCGGACACTTAACCAACTGAGCCACCCAGGCGCCCCTTGGGCATAGTTTTTAACTAGGCTCTGTTCATGTCAATAGTTTGGTTATGAGTCTTTGAAAAATGCAGAAGTGCTTAAAAAAAGACTGAAGTGTCTGGATTCCAACAAAGGACATCAGGTTCTATAGTCAATGGGTTCTTCCTGTCTTGAATTGTCCAACAGTATTACTTTTTAATCTTGTTAGGATAATCCTATAATATGACTTAATCTTATACTTGGAGCAACATTTTATGTCAGAAGCCTTTTTAAATTTAGGAAGGAAAAAGTCTGGTGTAAAGACAGTAGCAAGAGGAACTTGGCTTTGAGGTGAGGAAAGTTGTTGATTCATGTGCATGGTAGTGGCTGCTAAGCCATCCTCGGCAGCTTGGAATGTAAATACAATGAGGAACTAGTCAAAGCACTAACATAGAGCTGTAGAGTATATTTATTTTATTCCTTTTGAGATAGATTATAAGAAATTTCTTAACCCCATGCTGTGAATATTAATTTTTTCATGATTTATGTAGTTTGTTTATCGATGGACACTTTTACAACAGGATTTATGAACCTGGGTCCGAGAACAACACAGCAGTCGTGGCAGTAGAAACTCACACAATTCACAAAATTGAAGAAGGAATTGGTAAGTCGTTTCATTATTCTCTTGCCTTTGACCTTAGCTTCCTTGGTTGAAATTTCTTGCCTTTTGTGCCTTATGCTTTCCCCCTCCAAACCCAGTGTGCCCTACCAATGCTGCAGCCATCGATTTGATGGTGGCACATTTAGAGACACCACTAAGATGCTAGAGCTGTCAGCTGATGGTTGAACATCAGTTTGCTAGGATGCTGAAAAGATTTTTCGTCTACAAAAATTCCACAAAGAAATTGGAGCCTCAAGGTTGATCCTGTCATTTAAGAAGTTGCTGACGAGGATATAGGAAGTGGTGATTGGAAGACAATCAGTGGAAAGAAATGGAAGAAAAAAAAAAAAAACAAAACACTTTGAAGTTAGGCGAGCCAGATTTTAAATCCTATTTCCTCACTCCTTAGCTGTGCGTCCTTGGGAAAGTCACTTCACCTTTCCCAGTCCCACATACCTACATAGGAGACAGTCACTGCCTCACAGGATTGTCGTAAGAACTAAATAAGATTAAGCATGTATGTAGAAACTAATTTGACAATAAACTATTTGTAAAAAAAAAAAAAAAAAAAAGATTAAGCATGTAAAAGCACAAAGGACAGTGTCTGGCACATAGTGTGAGCATGGTAAGAAAGCTGGTATGCCAAACTTGTTCCAGAAGATTCCTAAATAATACCAGCCAGTGTGAACTGTTAGCTTCTTAGAGAAACCAGAAAAGTAGAGATTTTGAATTAAGCTTTTGGGGTGAAAGTGTTCGATAAATAACCGATATTTTTTTTTCCATTTTCAGATGCAAGCACTATAGAAGCAAATGAGGATATGGAAATTGCTTACCCCATAACTTGTGGGGAGAGCAAAGCCATTCTCCTCTGGAAGAAGTTTGTATGTCCAGGAATAAATGTGAAATGTGTCAAGGTAATTGTCTTTTCTCCTTGCTGGGGCCTGTTTTGGGGCTCCTTGTTTACAAAGCGTCTAGTTTGAGTGCTTCTTCTCGCTTATCTACCATACCAGTGTTTTCAATTTTGTGGCTATAGTCCCATGCTGTCACAGTAGAAAAAAATAAGGACTTTGGAGTGAAATTGACCTGGATTCAAGTCCCACACAGAACACAAGGTCTATAAGAGCTGAGAACTTGTTTGTCTTGTTTACCAGTGTATCCCCAGCACCTAGAATGATGTTTGGCATATTAATCAATAAATATTTGTTGAATGAATGAATGAATGAATGAATGAATGAATGGATTCCCGTCTCTATGACTGACTAGCTGGGTGACCTTGAATAAGTTATTTGGTATTTCAAAGGCTTGTATGTTAAAATATGAATAATCATACACACTCAACACACACATACTATAAGGTTGCAAGGACATGAAATGAGATAACGTATAAAATGCCTTATACAAGTGTGCATTATGGTAGAGGTTTTGAAATTTATCACTGATAAAAATAAATTTTCATGAGAGCACAATGTGGAAATAATTGCTTATTCTGTTGCCAATGGTAGTCACGACTATACCCATAGAGAGTAGTCACCATCAGTGGTATCATCCTAGAATCACGAAGGATTACAGAATTTTGAGGCTCTGCAATGATAATGGTTTCTATGGTACTTACTCCTTCCACCATATCCTGAATCTTGTCATTAGGGCTAGGTAGGTTATTTCAGTTTGTTTAAACAGCCTTTGCAACATGAACCCAATTGCCTGATTTTGGGCATAAATGGATTTCAGATGCTAATCAGTATATTAATCTCTGATCCTTCCTGTGTCTTCTGTAGCTTTGTACCAAGATAGGGCACTGTGCCCAGGGAAGGGTCATCTTCTCTGGCGCTACAGGGCAGGAGGCTGGAGGATCCAAGCCTATGACTTAAGATGCTCTCCGGGCACTTTTCATATATAACAAGTAGAGTTACCTTTCTTTTCCTTTGGGCCTGCCTCAGTTGACCTTGATTTATTTTGGATTTTTCCTTTTCCTTTAGTTCAATGATCAGTTGATCAGCCCTAAGCATTTTGTTCATCTGGCTGGCAAGTCTACCCTAAAGGACTGGAAGAGAGCCATTCGTCTGGGTGGAATCATGCTCAGGTGAGCTTTAATAACAAGCACGTACCAGGGTGCCTGACAGGCTCAGGTAGGAGAGTGTGCACCTCTTGATCTCAGAGCCCCACGTTGAATACAGAGATTACTTAAAAAAACAAAATAATAAAAATAAAGAAGCACATACTTTTCAACGGACTATGTGGCATTTAATCATGGTAGAATATAGATAACTCCATATTTTCTCTTTAATTTAGAATTTTTTTCCCTTTGAAGAATTGGCTTGAGCAACCCATGTATTGACCTTCATCAGTTTGTTCTTTTTTTTTTTTTAAGTTTTTTTATTTATTTTGAAAGAGAGAGAGAGAGAGTGAGCGAGCAAGCAGGAGAGAGGCAGAGAGAGAAGGGGAGAGAGAGAGGATCCTAAGCAGGCTCCGCACTGTCAGCACAAAGCCTGATAAGGGGCTTGAACCCATGAACCATGAGATAATGACTTGAGCTGAAACCAAGAGTTGGACCTTCAATCGACTAAGCCACCCAGGCACCCCAGCTTGTTCTTAAAATCCCTGTGAGAAACGAAAGATTGAATTAAATTTATTCTTCCAGCATCTAAGGCAAATGTTGTCTGATGTCAGGATGTTAGGATCCTTTCTGGACAGAGAAGTTTGGGAGTAGATGACAGTCCTACTTGAGATCAGCAAGTGCAGGCAGAGCTAAGCCTGGTGCTGAGGAAGCATGATGACCATGGAAAAGTATAGGCTGACTGACAAGTTCTGGGATAATATGGTAAAATAGAGGGTGCTGTTGATAAGTAACAATCATGCTTAGTGAATGCAATCCTTGCCATCATTGAATCACAGAAATAAACTTCAGAATGTGTAATACCCTTGAGATGCCTGGGTGTCTCAGTCAGTTAAGAGCACGACTCTTGATCTCTGCTCAGGTCTTGATCTTAGTGTACACCCCATGTTGGACTCTGTGCTGGGCATAAAGCCTTATTTTTAAAAAATGTGGCACCTGTGTGGCTGAGTCAGTTGAGTGTCTGACTCTTGATTTCAGCTCAGGTCATGATCTCATAGTTGGTGAACTCAAGCCCCACATTGGGCTCCCTGCTGATAGCACAGAGCCTGCTTGGGATTTCCCTCTCTCCATCTCTTTCTATCTCTCCCCCAATTAGTTTCTTTTTCTCTCTCTCTCCCGAAATAAACAAACATGAAAATAAAATTAGGAGCACTTGGGTGGCTCAGTCAGTTAAGCATCCGACTCTTGATCTCGGCTCAGGTCATGATCTCACAGTTCATGCGTCTGAGCCCTTCATCAGACTCTGCACTGACAGCATGGAGCCTGGTTGGGATTCTCTCTTTTCTTTTCTCTCTGCCCCTCCCCCATGTGCATGCTCTCTCTTTCTCTGTCTCTCTCTCCTTCCCTTCCCTCTCTCTCAAAATAAATAAGTAAATATTTTTTTAAAGTAAAAAATAAAAAAATAGGGGCGCCTGGGTGGCTCAGTCAGTTGAGCGTCCAACTTCAGCTCAGGTCATGGTCTCACGGTTTGTGGGTTTGAGCCCCGCATTGGGCTCTGTGCTGACAGCCAGCTCAGAGCCTGGAGCTTGTTTCAGATTCTGTGTCTCCCTCTGTCTCTGACCCTCCTCTGCTCACGCTGTCTCTCTCTCTCTCTCAGAAGTAAATAAAACTTTTTTTTTTTTTTTTTATTTTTATTTATTTCTAGGAGAGAGAGAGAGACAGCATGAACAGGGGAGGGTCAGAGAGAGAGGGAGTCACAGACTGAAACAGGCTCCAGGCTCCGAGCTGGCAGCCAGCACAGAGCCCGACGCGGGGCTCGAACCCACGAACCGCGAGATCATGACCTAAGCGAAAGTCGGACGCTTAACCAACTAAGCCACCCAGGCGCCCCAGAAGTAAATAAAACATTTTAAAAAATTAAAAAACAAAATAAAATCCAGTTAAAAAAATAAAAATAAATTTAAAGTTTTTTTAAAAATATTGTGTAATACCCTCACCCCATCTCTTTATACAGCAAATTTATTATTGTAATCCACTCCCCCCACCCCGATGAAGATTAACATTAATTGGTCATCCTTGAGCTCTCACTTACCAATAGAAGATTTTAAATTGTGGTCAAGAATGGAAAGTGCCCCACAAAACATGTATCAACAGCCTTAAGAACATCTTACCCTTTGTCTTTATTTTTTTTTAATTAATGTTTATTTTTGAGAGAGAGCTTGAGTGTAGGAAGGGCAGACAATGTGGGAGACAGAGGATCCAAAGCGAAGTGGGCTCTGTGTGAACTCATGAGCCGTGAGATCAAGACCTGAGCTGAAGTCAGTCGCTTAACTAACTGAGCCACCCAGGTGCCCTGAGGTCATTTTTTTTGAGATTTTAATTTATGTATGTATGTATGTATGTATGTATGTATTAATTTATTTTTAAGTGTATTTATTATTTATTTTGAGAGAATGAGTGGAGGAGGGTCAGAGGGAAAGGGAGAAAGAGAATCCCAAGCCCAATGTGGGGCTTGAACTCACAAAGCATGAAATCATGGCCTGAGCTGAAGTCAGATACTTAACCCACTGAGCCATCCAGGTGCCCCCAAATTTTATTAATTTTTAAATTTAATTTAATTATAAAAAGTTTTAGTGTGTTTATTTTTGAGAGAGAGAGAGAAACAGAGTTGAAGCAGAGGAGGGACAGAGAGAGAGAGAGGGAGACACAGAATCTGAAGCAGGCTCCAGGTTCTGAGCTGTTAGCACAGAGCCTGACGTGGGGCTAGAATTCACAAACTGCGAGATCATGACCTGAGCCAAAGTTGGACACTTAACCAACTGAGCCACTCAGGTGCCCCTAATTTTATTTTACTTTTTTAAGAGAGAGAGAGAGTGTGTGGGGGTGAGGGGTGCAGAGGGAAAGAGAGAGAATCCCAAGTAGGCTCTGTGCTCAGTGCAGAGCCCAGTGCAGGGCACCATCCTATGAGCCGAAATCAAAAGTCAGACACTTGGGGTGCCTGGGTGGCTCAGTAGGTTAAACGTTGGACTTTGGCTCAGGTCATGATCACACGGTTTGTGAGTTCGAGCCCTGCGTTGGGCTCTGTGCTGAAAGCTAGCTCAGAGCCTGGAGCCTGCTTCCAGTTCTGTGTCTCCTCTCCCTGACCCTCCCCTGCTCCCACTGTCTCTCTCTCTCTCTCTTAGAAATAAGTAAAACATAAAAAATTTTAAAAACATATTTCTGAAGAGTTTTTACATGGAAAACTGCTTATGATATAATGAAAGAAAACAAAATACAAAATCGAGGACACCTGGCTGGCTCAGTCAGTGAAGCATGTGACTCTTGATCTCAGGGTTGTGAGTTCAAGCCCCACATTGGGTGTGGAGATTACTTAAAAAAAAGTATACACACACACACACACACAATTGATTAAACAATGTGATTACACATATGTCTGTTTAATCACAATTAAACAATGTGATTTTAGTTGTGTTAAAAAACACACATATGGCAGGGCGCCTGGGTGGCTTAGTCGGTTGAGCGTCTGACTTTCGCTTGGGTCATGGTCTTGCGGTTTGTGGGTTTGGGCCCCGCGTCGGGCTCTGTGCTGACTGCCAGCTTGGAGCTTGGAGCCTGTTTCGGTCTGTGACTCCCTCTCTCTCTGGCCCTCCCCTGCTCACGCTGTCTCTCTCTCTCCTAGAAATAAATAAAAAACAAAAACAAAAACAAAAAAATCCACACATATGGGGATGCCTAGATGGCTCAATCGGTTGAACACCTGACTCTTGATTTCGGCCCAGGTCATGATCTCATAGTTCATGGGATCAAGCCCCATGCGGATCTCCCCACTGTAAGTGTGGAGACTGCTTGGGGTTCTCTCTCTTCCTCTCTGCCTTTTCCCTGCTCGCACACATGCCCAATCTCTTTCTCAAAACAAAACAAAACAAAAAAACCCCAGACACATATGTATGTAAACTTTTGTAGATGAAAATATGCCAAAATGTTAGTTATCTCTCTGTTGGATTTTTAAAATCTTTAAAAATTTTTATTTATTTTTATAAATTTTTAAATGTTTTTATTTATTTCTGAGAGAGAGAGAGAGAGAAAGAGACAGCATGAGCAGGGGAGGGTCAGAGAGAGAGGGAGGAGACACAGAATCTGAAGCAGACTCCAGGCTCTGAGCGGTCAGCACAGAGCCCGATGTGGGGCTCGAACCCACGAACCACGAGATCATGACCTGAGCTGAAGTCAGATGCTTAACTCACTGAGCCACCCAGGCGCCCCTGTAGTTGCATTTTTTTATATGGCAGTTGTTTTCTCTGTGGCTTTCCATGTTTTCCACAGAAAATATTGCTTTTTTTCTTCAAATATTACTTTAACAGAGACACATTTTAAAAAAAAATTCATTCCAGATGATTTGTATGCAAAAGTCAGTAGTTGAAGGAAATTGGGAAGGAATATTTTTAACTTTCATTTTTGTTGTTGTTGGCCTGTTCTGTTTTGCCCAAAAAAACAAGCACATGCCAACTTTCCCCAAATGTAATAAGGAATCAGAATGCCTGAAAGATCTTTAGTGAAAGCCAAGTAATGTTATAACATAGAGTTTCCTATAAGTAAAATACCCCATGGGTTTGTTCACAGCCTATGATAACAGTCTCTTGCGAATCCGGTTATAAGGGCAATTTATAGTGGGGGGTTAGTATAATCAACTTTGCTCTGTATTTATAGGAGACTTCCTGTCCATCTTTGCTCTGATTTCTAGGAGAGTTGCTATCCATTTTTTTTTTTTTTTAAAGGAAAGAAATTGCTGAAGTTTTATGTCTCCAAAAGTGGCAACAGATCTTGCTGGTCTAGGAATACTAATACATCAGAATCTCATCACAAAATTCTTATTCCCCATAGCATTTCTCAGTTGTGCTGGGATATGAACTAGTCTTTTCCCTTTTGGGTTTGGTTTCAATGAGATTCAATGGTGAAACTCAGCTGTTGTCAGGAGTGTGGACCTAAAGCTTGGCGGTAACGGGAAATGAGAGAATACTCCTAATGAGCAGACTAGGAATGTGGGCGGGACCAATGAAAATTTTATAATCCCGATGAGAATTTTTGCAACCTAATGACTTTCAGTGCTAATTTATATATAGAGTAGACTCAGCAACTTTGTCTCTTGGTCCCAGAGGCCTAGTTTCATCTAGACGAAGAGCAGGCTGAACTGGTACTTCTTGTCTCCCTTTGCACAGGAAAATGATGGACTCCGGACAGATTGATTTTTACCAACATGACAAGGTTTGCTCCAATACCTGCAGAAGCACCAAATTTGACCTTCTTATCAGCAGTGCAAGAGCTCCAGTGCCAGGACAGCAGACAAGTGTGGTGCAGACACCCACTTCGGCCGATGGTAGGGGGTAGGAAACCACCTGAAAACCCACTGCGTTTCTTAGTAACACTTTTCCCCTTATTTCTCTTTTGTGTTTCCTAATTTCAGTTCTCATGAATGTTGTTGCCCCTGTAAAGTGTGCTAATCTTGGGTGCACTTCCATGCCGTAGAAATAGACCTCTGTTTTCTCCCTGATTATTCCTGTTGGCCAGACCTTCTTCCTTGTTTCTTTCTTACAATGCATGGTAAACATTAGAAAGATGGTCCAGTGGTTATTATGCTTATGCAGCGGTCTCACTTTGGTGCCACTTGGTGGATCTTTGAAATTAGATTGTTTTGAAATCCTTTGCTATACTAGTGGTCAAGGCAGGAAAGTGGATTAGAATGGTGAATGGTTTTCAACTGTTGAGCTGAGATGTATCAAAGGTAATGTATGGTTGGCTGGACTGGACTCCAGAGACTCTGCCATAAGGATGAAAGAGCTCTGCCTGGAAGGTATCCAGATAACCAGGCAGAGGGTTCCTCACAAATGAGGCAGGATGGGCATACACTTAACTTCAGTATCGTTGACCTTGGGATTAGAGCTATCTATCTTCAGGGAAGATGGAGTCATGTGAGATGATTGTTAAGGATTCAGTTAGTCCAGGGCACCTGGCTGGCTCTGTTGGAAGAGTGTGCAACCCTGGATCTCGGGGTCATGAGTTTGAGCCCCATGCTGAGTGTAGAGATTACTTAAACAAACAAACAAACAAACTTAGGAAAACAAAAGGGATTCAGTTAGTCCATCTGAAGACTTAGCACAGCTAAGATTCTTAGGCTGTCTCAGCTACTTCCAGAAAACTTACATATATGTTTCACAGAGTCACAAGGGCACTAATGGATGTAAAGGAAGTACCATGTTTTAAAAATGACCTCTCAAGGTTTCTTTTGGTCAGCCCTAATGTTCTGTGAGTAACTGCTGGGTGAGTAGAAGCCAAATCTCTTGGAACCTAAATTCCAAAGTAAAGTTATACTTTAGGAAAGTATAAAATACCTAGCAGTTTGAATTTTGGGTCATGTGATTCTTTCACTTGAAAAGTAAAAAAAGCTATGAAATTATTTACTTTTTATTTGGCAAAAATTCCTTTAGTTGATTATCCATATCAATATTACTTTTTTGCTTCATTATTGATATCCTCTGTCATGTGCAGGCCATACTTGTGTATATATCTACCTGGATCAGTTTGATTTTTCTCAATTGTCTTTGTTTAAAATCTTAACATATGAGGGGTGCCTGCGGCTCAGTTGGTAGAGCATGCAACTCCTGATCTCGGGGTTGTGAGTTTGAGCCCTATACTGGGTGGAGAGAGTACTTTAAAAAAATTAAATAAAATAATAGGGGCACCTGGGTAGCTCAGTCGGTTAAGCGTCTGACTTAGGCTCAGGTCATGATCTGACAGTTCATGAGTTCGAGCCTTGAATCAGGCTCTCTGCTGTCAGCACAGAGCCTGATTTGGATTCTTTGTCTCCCTCTCTCTCACCCCCCTCCTCCACTCTCTTTCTCCCTCTCAAAAACAAACATTAAAAAATAAAATATTAATATACAATATTAATAGCAAAATTTATTTTCATCTGTGAAATCTCTTCTTATCTGGTTTGTTCTGGTCTCGTTTCTCTTGCTTTCTTTTACATAGCCTGGTAAATAAACTATAGCAACTTCTGACATTCTAGATGGTTAGTATCAAATATGCTTGTAGTAGGGCTCTTGGCTAAGCACCATACTTTTAAATTATTTCAGATCCTCCTCATCCTCACTAGGTCTGGAGGAGACAATCTGCAAATCGTGCTCTCCTTCAGTCTTTCAAAAATGTACTTGGTTAGGAAGCAAATTGCTCTTTTGTGATTTTACAAGTTATCTTTCACTTTCTATTCAGAGTAAGAAGAAAGCGTTTTGTTTTGCAAAGCAGGTTTTCTTTAGAAAATCCAGTATTTGGGGTGCCTAGATGGCTCAGTTGTTTTACGTGTCCAACTTTGGCTCAGGTCATGGTCTCACAGGTTTGTGAGTTTGAGCCGCACATTGGGCTGTCTGCTCTCAGCGCAGGGTCTGCTTAGGATCCTATGTCTTGCTTTCTCTTAGCCCCTCCCCTGCTCACATATGTGTGTGTGCACTCTCCCTCTGTCTCTCAAAAATAAACATTAAAGAAAAAAATTCAGTATTCACCCTGGCTTACAGGGATTCTAGTTTTTAATATATGGACCTACAGGCAAAAGGCCAGGATGTTAAAATAACAGGGTTTCTTTAGCTACATGAGATAAAAGATAGCTATGACTTTTTCATGAAATTCACTGTCTTTACCTCTAATGGACTGCTTTTAGGTAGCATCACACAGATTGCCATCTCGGAAGAGAGCATGGAAGAGGCAGGGCTGGAATGGAACTCAGCTCTCACTGCTGCTGTCACCATGGCTACCGAGGAGGGTGTGAAGAAAGACTCAGAGGAAATTTCAGGTACTTTACTATGGAGCTCCGATATCTTGCAGGGTTTTGTGACCTTTCTCACCATTATGATTATGGACACAGAAGGCCTCTTAATTATTTTTGCTGGTTTTTCTCATGCATATTAATGCTAATTATAGCTGCAAACACTGTGCTTTAATTCATGCGACAACAGCCCTGCACAGTCACATTTTACATAGGAAGAAATTGAAATTCAGAAGGGTTCAGCAGCTTGCCTAAGACCTGTCACACCACCAGTAGTGTCAGAGCTGAGTTCAGCTGTTTGACTCTGGAGTCCATGCCTTTCATCCTGTCAGCCTCCAACTTTGAAACGTTTCTTAGATAAACCAAGCAACAAGATGGTAGAAGAAAAAATTAGGTAGCAGGTGGTGTAGAGGATGGTGATCAATGATGATTCACTTACAAGGGACCAGGAGAAGTTTCACATCATCCTCCAGTCATTAATTCACTTAAACAATAATTATTGCTGCCTATTTTTAGTTGACACTGTTGCCAACATAGATGAAAAGGCATAGCCTCTGCCTTTAGGGATCTTGTAATCCCACCTATTCAGCTGTCTTACTTTATTTTTGCAAGCATAGTGCTAGAGGGAGTATAGGTGACCTTTTAGTAGTTAGGGGCTGTAGTAGTTTAGTAGCTTGGTAGTTAGTGGCACCAACCCCCTGTGCAGTTGAGAATCTGTATATAAGTTTTGTCCCCTCCCCCAAAACCTTTAACTACAAGCCTTACTGAAAACATAGTCCATTAACATATGTTATATGTATTATATATTGTATTCTTCCAACAAAGTAAGCTAGAGAAAAGAAAATGTTATTAAAATCATAAAGAAATAAATTTACATCACTGTACTGTATTATTAAAAAAAATCCGTATATAAGTAAACCCTCACAGTTCACACCATGTTGTACAAGGCTTAACTGTGTATCTTTAATTTAATATCTTTATGGTTTAACTCTTAAGATATTAAATACTACTTAATTTTAAATTAAATTATTTAAATAAATAATATTTCATATTTATTTAATATAATATCTTTATTAGAGGAAGACACCTGCTCCCTGTAGCCAGAGCCATGACAAATTGAGGCAATTATCTCAAGTCCCTGTGTTGCCAAAGAGGCCAAGTAACTGGGTGCCAACTCAAGGAGGCAGCTAGTACTCCAGAAGCTTCTTCCCTTTTCCCAGAAATGGCCCAACAAGAAATTAGTTCAGATTGAAGTCATTTAGAGTTTAACTTGTAAACATGTGCCTAAGTATATGTAGCATCTCTTGTTTACCCTCTGTCTTACCCCTCTTGTGTCAGAGGACACTTTGATGTTCTGGAAAGGAATAGCTGATGTAGGACTGATGGAAGAGGTTGTCTGCAATATACAGAAGGAAATAGAGGAGCTACTCAGGGGAGTTCAGCAGCGGCTCATTCAGGCTCCCTTCCAAGTAACAGGTAAGTACGCTAATTCTAACAATAGTGGTCCTTTTATTAAACACTAACAACTGTCGACAGATCCTGTTAGCCTCATGAAAACACTGGCATATGGGCATTATGATCCCCATTTTACAGATTAGGAAACTAAGACTCATAAAGTTTAAGTTATTTGTCCATAGTTCATAATAAGGTTTTGAACTCAAGTCTGGTCATGCTTCTTCCACAGGTAATTTTTGCCTTTATAAATGGTGCAATAAAGAGAGAGAGAAATTGGGGATATCTATCTGGTTTTAGGCAAATTTCATATTCTATTAGTTTAAGGTTTCCAGAACGATTGTGTACATTTAATAGCTGTTTCTGAATACCCACAGGGTGCTTGCTGCTGCTCATAATGTAAAAGGATGTTCTAATCATCTGATACCAAAGGGTCATGATGGGGGCACCTGGGTGGCTCAGTTGGTTAAGCATCCGACTTCGGCTCAGGTCATGATCTCACGGTTTGTGATTTGAGCCCCGCGTCAGGCTCTGTGCTGACAGCTAACTCGGAGCCTGGAGCCTATTTCAAATTCTGTGTCTCCCTCTCTCTCTGACCCTCCCCTGCTCACACTGTCTCTCTCTCAGAAATAAATAAAACATAAAAAAAAAAACAAGTAAAATAAAATACAAACTTATTAAAAAACAAAACAAAACAAAAGGGTCATGATGATGGGGCACCTGGCTGGCTCAATCAGTGGAGCATGTGACTCTTAATCTTGGGGTCTTGAGTTTGAGCCTTATGTTGGGGGTAGAGTTTACTTTAAAAAAGGGGGGGTTCATAATGATACCTCATAAGCTTGTGTGTCAGTGAGTTCTTAGATTTGTTAGTTGTGTCTTATTATTGTCTTATTGTGTCTTTATATAAATATACATTATATAAACACACTTAAACTTTACAGTAAAACTTTATGTGCTTGGAGTAAAAAAAAAAAGGCAAGTAATGAAGAAAGCAGGGATGACTTATTTATATAAAAATATTTTTTTAATGTTTGTTTATTTTTGAGAGAGAGAGAGAGAGAGAGAGAGCAAGCATGAATGGGGAAGGGGTGGAGAGAGAGAGAGGGAGATTCAGAATCTGAAGCAGGCTCCAGGCTCTGAGCTGTGAGCACAGAGCCCGATGCGAGGCTCAAGTCCACAAACCATGAGATCATGACCTGAGCTGAAGTCAGACGCTTAACCTTAACCGCTGAACAGACTGAGCCACCCAGGTGCCCCAGGGATGACTCTTTTAGATAGGGTAGTCAAGGAAGGTCTCTCTAGGGAGGTGGCATTTGAGCAGAGACCTGAATTGAAGGAGCTAACCATGTGATGATCTGGGAGAAGGAACATTCTAGGCAGAAGGAACAAAGACTTTGAAGCTGCAGTAGGCCTGATAGGTTTAAAGCATTATAGAAGCACTGATTCTGCCACAGTGAAATAAGATACAAGAGACTGATAGGTGATGAGGCAGGAGAGGAATAAAGAGAACAGTTTGTATAAGCTTTGGTTAGAACTTTGGTTTTATTTTTAAGGTAATGGTAAGCCATCATAGTGANACCTAAGATTTATTTATATTTTTAAATTTGCATTTGTATTTTTTAAATGTTTATTTAATTATTTTGAGAGAGAGGGAGAGAGAGTGCAAGCAGGGGAGGGGCAGACAGAGAGAGAGAGAGAAAAAGAGAGAGAGAGAATATCCCAAGCAGGCTCTGCACTGTCAGCACAGAGTTCTACCCGGGGCTTGATCCCATAAACTGTGAGATCATGACCTGAGCTGAGGACAGATGCTTAACTGACTGAGCCACCCAGGTGCCCCTATTTATATTTTTTATTATGTTTTTTATATTTTTAAAAGATCACTTTGGTTGCTATATGGAGAACAGACTATGAGGCAAGAAATCACTTGGGAGACTCCTGAATGAATTGGTCCAGATAAGAGATTATGGTGGCATGGATTAGGATAGTGGTAGACCTGGGAAGAAGTAATCATACTGGGGATATATTTTGAGTGTGGAACTGACAAGTCTTGCTGACGGATTGGATATAGGGTAAAAGAGAAAGAAATCCAGGAGGACTCATATATTTTTGCTCTGAGCCATGAATGATGATACCATTTCCTGAGATGAAGATCAGTGGGAGAGGACATCAAAGTTAGTTTTTGTTTTTGTTTCTGTCTCTTTTTTAAATGTTTGTTTATTTTTGAGAGAGAGAGAGAATATGACCAGGGGAGGGTCAGAGAGAGGGGGACACAGAATCTGAAGCAGGCTCCAGGCACTGAGCTGTCAGCACAGAGCCTGATGTGGGTCTCGAACTCACCAACACGAGATCATGATCTGAGCCAAAGTCAGAAGCTTACCGACTAAGCCACCCAGGCACCCCTATTTTTGTTTTTAAATGTTTATTTTGAGAGAAGGTGGGAGGAGAGCAGAGAGAGAAGGAGACACAGAATCTGAGCTGTCAGAATAGAGCTCAGTGTGGGGCTTGAACTCAGGAACCGTGAGATCATGACCTGAGCCGAAGTCAAACACTTAACTGACTGAGCCCCCCAGGCCTCCCCTGCTTTTTTTTTTCTCCCCCAAGTAGACTCCATGACCAATGTGGGGCTTGAGCTCAAGACCCTACAATCAGGAGTTGTCTGTTTTCCCAACTGAGCCAGCCAGGTGCCCCTCAAAATTAGTTTTTTGTTGTTTTAATTTTTTTTAAGTTTGTTTATTTAGAGAGAGACAGAAAGAGAGAAGAGAGAAAGAATCCCAAGCAGGCTTTGCACTATTAGAGCAGTGTCCAGTGCAGGGCTTGATCCCATAAACTGTGAGATGATGACCTGAACTGAAATCAAGAGTTGGACACAACCAACTGAGCCAGCCAGGTGCCCCTCAAAATTAGTTTTGAGTTGGGGCACCTGGCCGGCTCAGTTGGAGTATGTGACTTGTGATCTTAGGGTCGTAAGTTCAAACCCCACAAAAAAACAAAAAGAAAAAGAAGAAGAAGAAGAAAGAAGGAAAATTAATTTTGACTTGCTAAATGCTTATGAGGCCTTCAAATGGAGATGTCACTCAGCTAGATGGAATTATTAATCTGGTACGCAGGAAAGAAGTTAGGGCTGGAGACCTGCATGTGGAAGTTCTTAGCATATATGTGTTACTTAAAAGCGTGGACCTGGATGAGATGACCCTGGAAGAGAGTTGTAGGTGGAGAAGTGGTCTGAGTTAAGGAAGTAATGACCACAACTACTGACAACTCTTTCAAGAGGTTTTGTGTAAAGAGGAACAGAGATAATACTATGAATAACCTTGCATTGCCAGTTCCCATGTTTGACACTTAAAATATAATTCTAATCTTCATATCTGTCTTGCCAAGGAAGTATTGTTAATCCCCTTTGTTTTAGATAAGGAAACTAAGGACTGAAATGACTTATCCAAGTTCAGATAGATAAGAAGCAATTGTAAAACCAAGATTCAAATTTAGTTGCATCTAGCACAGTGACCATGTTTTCTAAACCAAAAGTCATAAGTTATAGCCAGATGCAGGATTTTTTTCTTATTTTTGTATTTATTTATATGGAAAGATGTATAAGTTTATAATAATTAAATCAAAGTTAATTTTACATGTGATAAATCTTTGCTAATTAAAAAAAAATGCAATTAGAATAGTCCCATCATTCCTGGGCTGTTTCATATTTATATGAAGAACAACAGAAAGTTGGGGGAACACTTCTGTTTTAACTTGACAGGCATGTCTTTGTTTTTAAATAGATGCTGCCGTTCTCAACAATGTAGCACATACATTTGGCTTGATGGATACAGTGAAGAAGGTTTTGGACAACAGGAAGAACCAAGTAGAGCAGGGAGAAGAGCAGTTTCTCTATACTCTGACAGGTATGTATAACTTCTGTCTCTTCTTAGGTGATATTACATTGCCATTTCTTCGTGGACTTCTTTTGGGACTGGCTTCTTTCCTCCTTCCCTTCCTTCCTTGTAATGGTCCTTCTTTTGCATCTTAAGGATTAAGATGTCTGTTCAATTGCTCCATTAATCCAATAATATTAGTGGCAGAAGAAACAAATTGGCCTTTGTCTTTGTTACATTGTTGATAGTGCATCTTTTGATAGATATAAAGTTAACACCTTCTCCATTATTTGCAGTAATCAGAACTTATGAGCACGTAAATAATTTAACGCTTTTTATCAAGTAATTACTATTGCCAGACTAGGTTTTATATATATCTTGTTGACTAAGACAGCCCCACTAATTCAAGGGAAAGCAGACCTAGAAATAAATGTAAAAAGCAGTCAGTTTTGTAACTGAGGCATATAGTAGATATGGTGGAAGAAGAAAGGGAACTGTCACTTACACCTGGAGAGAATTCAGAAAAGGTTTTGGTGGAGGTAAGGCAGGTGAAAGATATAAAACAAGTTAGAGGTATGGATTATCACCCTTCAAATGATATAAAATATATTATAGTTCGTCATGAAGCCAAAAGGCAATGATTATTTGGTAAGAGAAGAAAAACTTATGTTGTCTTAAATTTATTTTTATACCCTATATATACATATATATTTTTTAAAGTTTATTTATTTTGAGAGCAAGAGAGAATGAGTGCGCATGTGTGCATGTGTAGGGGAGGGGCAAAGAGGGAGGGATGGAGAGCGAGAATCCCAAGCAGGCTCCACAGGCTTAGTGTGAAGCCAGATGTGGGGCTCAAACCCATGAACCATGAGATCATCACCTAAGCCGAAATGAAGATTTGGACACTTAATGGATTGAGCCACCCAGGTGCCTCTTTTTTATGTTCTTTTAAACTACTTCCCGGGATTGAGTTGCCTGGGTGGCTGGGTAAACCATCTGACTTTGGCTCAGGTCATGATCTCATAGTTTGTGGGTTCCAGCCCTGCATCGGGCTCTGTGCTGACAGCTTGGAGCCTGGAGCCTGCTTTGGATTCTGTGTCTCCCTTTCTCTCTGCCTCTCCTCCCACCTCTCAAAAATGAATAAACATTAAAAAAAATTTTTTTTAAACTTCTTCCCAGGACTGGGGCACCTGGGTGGCTCAGTCGGTTAAGCGTCTGACTTTGGCTCAGGTCATGATCTCACGGTTCATGGGTTTGAGCCCTGCATCGGGCTCTGTGTTGACAGTTAGCTCAGAACCTGGAGCCTGTTTCAGATTCTGTATCTCCCTCTCTCTCTGACCGTCCCCTGCTCATGCTGTCTCTCTCAGGAATAAATAAAACATTAAAAAATAATAATAAAAAAATAAACTACTTCCCAGTACTAAGCTTTAGGTTTCAGGTAAAATGGTATTAAAAAATTTTTTTATGGATTTTTGTGACCTGTTGCCAAATTTCCAAGATTATACCAACTTATGTCACCATTTTGAGCACACCAACATTGGATGTTATTACTTAAAATATTCTTTGATTTAACTTTTTAAAAAAATTATAGATGTGGTTGTATCTTCTTGAGGTTCACATTTCTTTGCTTACTACTAACAATGGAAAACATGCAGTATTTTGTAACTTGTACAGCAGTATTTAAAAATTTTTGAATGTTCTTGATTCCTACCTACTCCTTTTTCTGCCAAACAAGGAATTGACTTGTTCTTGGTGTTTCATAGGGAGCAAAGTGCTCTACAGTTGTAACTGATTATTTGTTGAATGCTTCTCAGGTACTAAGCAATAGAAAAAGTTCTGGTATAGGATCAGACTCGCCAGTGGTCACCAGGATTGGATTGTACATCGGGAGAGGGATAGTGATAGACATCTTGTGGTGGGAAAGCCACCATGTTGGTCATCAGAAGACTTTTGCCTTGCCTAAGCTCTGAGATCTTAAGTCACTTTACCTCCCTGGGTCTCTGAAAATTAATGTGTTCGAGGGGCGCCTGGGTGGCTCAGTTGGTTAAGTGTCCAACTTAAGCTCAGGTCATGATCCCATGGTTCATGAGTTCAAGCCCCATATAGGACTCACTGCTGTCAGTATGGGGCTCACTTTGGATCCTCTGTCCCTGTCTCTCTCTGTACTTACCCCCCCCCGACCCCTGCTTTCTCTCTCTCTGTCTCTCAAAAATAAACATAAAAAAATGAATATGTTACAACTCTAAAGCCTCCTTTAGTTCTATAATTCCTAGAGACTTCTGTAACTTTCTGTAGACTTCTCTGGGTGCTAATGGTAGACTAAGACCATTGGTAGACTAAGGTTACCAGTAAGATGATCCTGCCTTGAAAAACAGTTTGGGAATCACTGGGGTTTTTTTTGTTGTTGTTGTTGTTGTTGTTGTTGGTTTTGTTTTTGAGTGGGGGGAGAGCGGCCCCCTACAGCTCCTCTGTAGCCCCATGTTAGTTCCAAAGGGATTGTGCAAATATTCCTTATTTTCATCTGTAGACCCAAGTGGGGCATCTATAAGCTGTAAAGTCAACTGGAGGCTTCTTTGTTTTGCGTTTTGGTAACAGGTGACAAAATGCCACAAGTGCTTCTAGGGTTGAGCTATAGTAGGATCACAGCCTGAGAAAGATTCTGAATGGATGCCCTGCCTATAATCAAACAATGAAATGTAATGGCTGCAAGGATTTTTTAAATCATCCAGTCTGGTTTCTTGCTTTGAGAACAATGAAGCTACACAGCGGCAAAACCAGGACAAGACCTCAGGTTCCCTGACTCCGTTTACTCTTCCCAGGAATATACTTCTCTCCACACAAAGTCTGTCTTTTTTTCCCACAGAGTTGGAACGCCAGTTGGAAGAGCAGAAGAAGCAAGCTCAGGATCACAGGCTGAAATCCCAGACGGTTCAAAATGTGGTACTGATGCCCGTGAGCACTCCTAAGCCTCCAAAAAGGCCCCGGCTCCAGCGGCCGGCTTCGACCACAGTCCTGAGTCCTTCTCCTCCGGTCCAACAGCCTCAGTTCACAGTCATCTCACCTATCACCATCACCCCAGTGGGCCAGTCATTTTCCATGGGCAATATTCCAGTGGCCACCCTCAGCCAGGGCTCCAGTCCTGTGACTGTTCACACACTGCCTTCTGGCCCTCAGCTCTTCCGCTATGCCACAGTGGTCTCCTCTGCCAAGAGCAGCTCACCAGACACAGTGACCATCCATCCTTCATCTAGCTTGGCACTGCTGAGCTCCACTGCCATGCAGGATGGGAGTACCCTGGGCAACATGACCACCATGGTGAGCCCAGTGGAGCTGGTGGCCATGGAGTCCGGCTTGACCTCGGCGATCCAAGCTGTTGAAAGCACCTCGGAGGATGGGCAGACCATCATTGAGATTGACCCAGCCCCAGACCCAGAGGCTGAGGATACTGAGGGCAAAGCAGTCATTTTGGAGACAGAGCTGAGGACTGAGGAGAAAGTTGTGGCTGAGATGGAAGACCACCAGCATCAAGTCCACAATGTGGAGATTGTGGTCTTAGAGGATTAACTGGGGATCTCAGGGCCAGGAGATATGCTTTGGTTTGGAATTTTAATTATTTGTTTATTTTTATCATTGTCCCACTCATTTCCACATAGGATCCTTTTTTTAAAAACAAAATCTCATTGTTGTAACTGAAAATGTTGGGTCCCTCCCTCCCCGTCATTGAAAAACGGACAAAAACAAGCTGTCCTTCCAGAAATTGAGAGTAGGTCACTCAATGTCTAAATCCTTTTACACAAAGAAAGTTAGTTTTTTTAGGGGAGACATCAAGACAACCAGAAATCCTGTCCAGAAAGCCCTTTCCAGGCTAGTCTGTCTGTGTACGCATGCGGTTTTATTTTTGTAGAGATGCGTTGACCAAACTCTGGAACGCAGATCTGACACTGGAAGGCAACCCACCCACACACGGATGCAGAAGGATACTTTATTTCGTATCCTGGAAAGGGCCCTCAGAGGCCAGTGCAAAACTCTGAAACAAAAGCAAGTTCAACTGTGCTGGGAGGGGAAGGCGGCATAGCAGCAGCAGCTTGAAAAGAGAAGTGCTTTGGCCAGGATGGGGCAAGGAAATTATCTTACTTACAGAAGTGCAACTGATGCCTCTTGACATCTGTAAGGGTTATGACCAAGGGTGCCATTTTGAGGAGAGGCCAGTAATAAGTGGAAGGGTATGTCTCCATGGAACAAGTGGCATCAGGGGCCTGGGGCCTGTGGCTTTGCAGAAATAGAAATCTGGGTTGTCACAACTGTGCTTTGTGATTCAAGCCCACTTACCCCTCCTTCCCCAACTTTGTCAAAGCACTTAACCCCCTCCCCCACCCCAAACTAGGATAGATCCATTCATTTGCAAACTGTGTGATGTGGTGTAAATGTCTCTGGTTCCTGGACTGTGGCTGTCATGGGGGTGGGGCTCCAAGGCCATTGTTTTTATTGCATGACTTGGGTGCAGGGTTATTCCTCATCCAGACCAGCTGCCCTTTTTGGTGGGGCCCATTTTTGGCTTTGGAACCAAAAGCAGCCACTCATTTGGTGCTTCCTCTTGTTCTCCCCTCCATCCCTCAACTGTTAATGGCATCTGTCTCCTGGATCCCACGCTCTTCAGCTTTTTGGCTGATTTGCAGAACAGTGACAGGTGCCTGCCTGCCTTCATCCTCTTTTAGATTCATTTATACCACAGATGTTTCTGTGAGATATTGAGCTCATGAGAAAAAAAACAAAAGCAAAACAAAACAAAAAACCCCGTAGGCTTGACAGGGAAGACTCAAGAGCCCCAGCCTATCCTGAGGCACCAAGTAGATGTCTCCTCCTGAGCGAGCTGGACTCCCTGGGAAAGAAGCATTGTCTGCAATATTATATTATAGGAAATGTACCAGGAATATCAATAATAATATCTTGGGGGGGGTTGTTATTTTTTTTTATGTTGTTTGTATATTTAGAGCTGGGCCATTTTCTGTGCTGTGATTCCTGCTCTTTGACCATTTTCAGTGTTTGGGGCAAGAGTGGACCCTGGTTTTTATTTCTTTGATTGCATTGTTTACTGCACTAGGAAAAATATAGGGAAACTGCAGAGAGTTTAAAAGGAAAAAGAGGTCAAAAAAGAAAGCACACACCTTAGGAGTGGGAGGGTTTTTTTTTTTTTTTAATTAAAAACAAAACTTTGACTTATAGTTTCCTTTTTTTTTTTTTTTTTTTTTTAAAGAGAGCACCCCCTGAAGCCATGTTTCTTCCAACACATGTTGGAAACCCTGTTGTCAAGCAAGTGAAGACTGCGTTCTGCCGTCTTTCAGATGGCTTTAATAGCTAGAGAAGCCCTCTAACTTCAGAGGGCCAATCTTAAAAGCCTTAAGGGTGAGATTTCTTAACCCCATATATTTGTGGCTTTCAGCTTTAAAATTGTCTGGGGTTTTACTTTTCTCTTCAAAATGTTTAATAGATGTAGCGATCAGCTTAGAACAAACCTTCGGCCCTTTAGCGAGGGAAGTGGCTTTTATTATTGCTTCTTTAGGTTTTCTGATGGTACATAAACAAAAGCAAAATTTCAGTCTAAGCCTCAAACTGCTACTTGAACCTAGGAAGGCACATGTCATCCCTGTCGTGGTTTTCAGGGACACTTTTCTCTTTCCCAGAGATGAAAGGTCCGATTCAGGACAGAGGGGGAGCCCTGGAGAACACCCACCCACTAGCTCAGGTTCCTCTCTTCTGTCAGCTGTTGTTGGTAGTGTTTTAAAAACAGTGTGAGCACCATGCTTCCAAAGTCAAGAGATCTCCTCCTCCTAAAGACAGAGCCTGTTTACTTGCACTATCTGAATATTCCGGCTGGTGGAAATACACGAGCTTTGTTGTTTTCCTGGTCTTCCAATAGCCTGTCATTGCTAGCTGCTGTGGCACCTGCTGTGGGGGGGTTTCCTCAGAGCCCTGGTCTAAATGATCTCAAACAGCGTGAGAAATATGCAAGCCATTGGTATGTGCACAAGCAGTTGCAATGAATCATTCCTCAGGCTGACTTGGCAGCAGCCGTCTATATCTCTGTTCCTTCATGAAATAAACATGTATAAGTACCATCTACGTGCCAGGCTTTGTGCTAGGCACTGGCAGTACAGAGATGAAGACTGAGTTCCTGCACTCAAGGACTTCTTCACAGGTTGTCTGGAGTTAAGAACTATATTTCAATATAACTGGTTTCTTTTGTAATCCTACGTATTTTCTTTCATGCACTGAAAAACATTATTCTGCAAATTAATCCATAGGTTTCGGCAGACTCCAAGAAGCACAGCAAAGTTAAGCCTTTTCTAGTGAGAATCCGACACATCATATTGGGCTAAGTGTGGCGACAGAGCTCCTGGCTGGGAGCTGAGAACAAAGGATCAGGGGCCTGACCCAGCTTAGGGATGGGGGTCAGCAAATACGGGAGTACTTCCTGGAGAAGGTGTATACCTAAACTAATTTAGGGGAGAACATTTTTGGCTCACTGTTTTGTTTTGTTTGTACTCTATTTCAAGTAGTTGGGCTTATTTATACAAGAGTGGAAAAAATCCTTAAGTTTCTTGCTGCCTCTGCCTCCAGAGCTAGGCAGACTCAACAGCATGGGCTCTCCTGAGAGTAGCCCACTGGGAAAAGCCGAGTTGTACGTCAGCTTCTCTGAATTTCCATCAGGAATCCGGGGCCGGACTGGAGGTTAGCTGGTAGAAGGTAAATGCCCCAAACCTTCGGGCCATGTGGTTTCCACAAAAGCCCTGGAGTCAACTGTACAAACGGTCGTACCTTAGTTATGTCCCTGCCTTGTTCTTCTCCTTTCAATTGCTAGGCTCCTTCCCTATTCCTACCCCCAAAACAAAACAAACTCCCAGTTATTCTGAAGTAAAAAAGTGGACAGTACACTTGACTAATCAAGATTCAAAGTCACTTCACATGAAGTTCCTTACATGCTTCTGTCCACATTTGGGAAGGAAGACTAATGTTAATACAAATGTCTTGGAAATTGATACTCAGTTCGGGTGGTCTGCCACTGAAGTGGTGGTATTTTTACCCATTTCATGAAAGGCACTAAGGTAAGTCTGTGTGGTGGGAAATCTAGTTTCGGTAACATCTGATTATAAATATAATCAAGTGTGAAATACAGAATTACTAGTTCACTGAATAATAACTGGTCCAGGTTTTAGCACTATTAAGGTGGAAAGGTTGAAGAAAAGGTTGAATTCTGAAAATAGGCATGAGGTTGTGATTCACTTTGGGCAACCCTCCTGAGGAAATAGTCCTCTGCAAGGAAAGTCAGATACTAGGCTAGCCTGCATTTTCAGACTAGTACAGTTGATTACAGATTCCCTCACCCCTAGGATACCTCTTGGGGAAATTCTTTTTTTTTTTTTTTTTTTTTTGTCCAGAAAAATTTAACAGGTTTATTTATAATTGTTATAAAGTTGAACTGCTGAAACGTGTTCACCGAAGCGTTTTGACTCGCATTAATGCTTTATGTCCCCGCGTTTATATTAAAAATCCACACACAAATGAAAATGGAAAAACTGCCAATACCTGATTTCTGTCCCCTATTTTTCCATTTGCAATCATATACTTAGGTACCTTTTGACCCCATGGAAAAAAAATATCTAACGTTCAGAACTACCAATAACAGGAAGAAGAGGAAAATTTTTTTCTTTTTTTTTTTTTTAAAGAATGAAATGTTTCCCACCCGAGTGGCTTCTTAGGCGCGCTCTCCACGTATGCGGCGCGCTAGCTGGATGTCTTTTGGCATAATTGTTACACGTTTGGCATGGATAGCGCACAGGTTGGTGTCTTCAAAAAGGCCCACCAGGTAGGCCTTGCTGGCCTCCTGCAAAGCACCGATGGCCGCGCTCTGGAAGCGCAGGTCTGTTTTGAAGTCCTGAGCAATTTCTCGCACCAGACGCTGGAAAGGGAGTTTGCGGATCAGAAGTTCAGTGGACTTCTGATAACGTCTGATTTCACGGAGTGCCACGGTGCCAGGCCTGTAGCGGTGAGGCTTCTTCACCCCTCCGGTAGAGGGCGCACTCTTGCGAGCGGCTTTTGTGGCCAGTTGCTTCCTCGGTGCTTTACCCCCGGTGGATTTGCGGGCAGTCTGCTTGGTACGAGCCATGGTGCTGGGACCTCCTTACTTACCCCCCTTCTCCTTCGGCTGGAGCTCGGCGAGCGAGAGGCGGCGCTGGCGTTAGCGAGCGACGGCGGCGCGGCGGCGGCTGCGAACCACCTCTTGGGGAAATTCTTACATAGTCTGTAATGTATTACAATAACAACCAAGGTTGTTACACTAGACGGGGATCAGTTGTTAGATTTGGACTCTTTGCCCCTGGAATTTCTCTTAAGCAGCTCTAATTGAGAACTTTCCAGGATTCCTTCTCAATATGGGAACAACTTTCTTAGTCCTGATGTATACCATTTGACTTCCTCTAGAGGGTTCTATTTTCCTCTAACTTCCTTTTCCATACTACTACTTCCCTAGCCCTTGCTTTTGGGAGCCAAAGTGATTTGGTTCCTAAATTCTGTCATGTCAGTAATTCTACTTTCTACCATGTCAGTAACTCAACTTGAGACCATCATATTTGTCGAGGCACCGCCCCCCGCCCAGAGCCACACCTCAGCATACATACATCTGTCATAGTCTGTAGTCTTCCCTACCTAAAACAGCTTCCCTAACTCCATCAGTCACCTGAATTGAAGCACTGTTGGGATGTGCTTATGCAGTGACTATAGGTAAGTTCTCCAGAACACATAGATTCTAAAACCTATTTTTTTAAAGATTTTATTTTTTAGTAATCTCTATACCCAACATGAGTCTTGAACCCACAACCTCAACAACAAAGTCACATGCTACACCGACTGAGCCAGCCAGGTGCCCCTAAAACCTATCTTTTATATCTGATTGATTATGTATCTATGGCCCATGATCCAGGCTAAGACACGCCTGTTTCCTGGATAGATTATTTCAACCCAGTATGATTCCTACTGCCTCTTCACAACTACTTGAAATTTCTGTTCTGTTTTATGAGCCTCTAAGCCTAAAAGTAGACTACAACCTACTTTGAAATTGCCTCTGGGTTCTCCTGCACCTATGGTTTCCAATTCTGTACTCTTTATTGATAGTTATGGCTTATAATATGGTATATAGGAATTTATTTTTCTAGTTTTGAGAACAAAAATGAACAATAGTATTAAATCACATCTAATGGTAAATGTGAAGCTAGGTAATACCCAGAAGGAAAGACCAATTCCTTAACGGGCTTTGTAGGAGCTTCTAAAGAAAGCATATAGAGTGGGTTACTTGCATTTTGAAGTATAAGTTTGTTTTTTAAAAATTTCTCTACTGTTTTCTTTTTTAAAAAATCTATGTATTATAGGGCAAACTAGAAGCCCAAAGCCCTGATTCAGCCTGAGACTTTGGCCCACATTTTTGTTTTAACTTTTCATGAAATATAAATGCATATACGAAAGTGCACAAATGACTGTACAATTTGATAAGGTTAAAGTAAACACACCCATGAAACGAGCTACCAAATCAAGAAAAGAAAAAAAAAAAAAGGTTACCAGCATCTCACCCAGCCAAGATAACCACCATCTAGCTCTCAAACACCACAGCTCAGTTTTACCTGTTTTTGAACTGTTTTGTGACTAGCGTTTTCTCACTCAGCGTGATGTTGTGAGAGTCACCCTTGATGTTGTGTAAAATTGTAATTGGTTCCTTCCCATTGCTATGTAGAAACCATAACTGTGCCATAGCTGATTCATTCTAATGATGGGTGCTTGGGTGGTTTCCAGTTTGGGGGCGTTATACATAACGTCTCTGAACATTCTCGTACATGACTTTTGGTGAACATATACATGCATTTATGCCTACACAGACTTTCAAACATTAGGACAGTTCACATGTAAAATTCAAGATACAGCTTTTCTTTAAAAACAAAAACAAAAAAAACCCAAAAGAGCTGATGACACTGGATCCACATTTCCTCACAGCAACACTTGACTGGAACTGATGCCTGTCTCTGGTGGGGCATGGTTTCTTCACCCTGTGACCCTGTCACTCCCTGTCACGGACCTAGACTTTCTCATTTGGTAGCCTTTTTTTTTTTTTTTTTTTTGATTCAATAATCTCTTAGGACACTCTTCCCCCAGATAACTGCAAAGCTTATTTCCTCACTTCCTTCAAGTCTCTGGTCACGTTACCTTATCAGAGAAGACTTCCTTGACCACCCACCCTATTAAAAAATGGCAACTTCCCCTGCACTATGCTTTCTAGTTTTTTTTTTTACCCTATTTTATTTTCCTCCATTTTACTTACCTGACATATGTTTTGTTTTGTTTTGTTTTCCTCCCCAAACTAGAATGGAAGCTCTGTGAGAGCAGGGGATCTTTCTTGTCTCTTAGTCACTGCTATTTGTACAGTCCCTGGAACAGTGCCTGGCATGTAGTAGAAGCTGAATAGATATTTGATGCATGAATACTAAATAGCCAATACTCATCGAAGGGGAACTATGTACCAAGCATTGTTCTAAGCACTTTACATATGTTAACCCATTTGGTCCTCACAACAACCCTATGTGGTGGATAACATTTGCTTCATTTTACACTGAAGAAACATATTTACATTCTACTCTAAACAATAGATACATCGGAAACATTGTAACTCATGAAATTTATTAAAGAGTCTGTAAATGTACTAGAGAACTTAATACCTAAAAAGGAGCCCTTCAGTGAATCATTTTATAATAATGGTGTTTTATTTGGAAACATGCTTAGTTACCACTGAAGTTAAAATGTTCAGTTGTAGGACTGAGCCTTGATCAGGCTGCAACTTGGCTAGGATTGCCAGAGATCTGGGGCAGTGGTAGCTGTTAAGATTTTGTGATCTGTGCTGGGCAGCAAGTCCCCTGTGCCATTTCTCCAGAGTTCTGAGGAGGAAGTACTGGAGGAAGGAAAGTTCACTTACTGAATGAAGGATTGTAGAACCCAGATCTTCTGTCAGTCACAGGAAGTACTGATTTATCACATCTATATTTCTTTTTATCTATCTATCTATCTATCTATCTATCTATCTATCTATCTATCATCTACCTACCTACCTACCTACCTACCTACCTACCTACCTATCTATGTAATCTCTATGCCCGATATGGGGCTCAAACACATGACCTAAAGATCAAGTTATACATTCTATTGACTGAGCCAATCAGGTGCCTCTGACTTATCACTTTGTTAATGGCCCTGTTTGAGATGATGCTTAGAACTCCTTTATTTCTTTGTTACGGGCCTACTCTGTGGAGCCCACCCCCATGTCCCAGTTGTTACACAGGATCCCTACTCCGCAGAACATCAAGAGCACCATAAAGCCTTTGCTAACTGAGCAAAAAGCAAATATTCCCTTGGTACAGGAACAAAATGGAACTGTTATGCTACAGAAATGCTAGGTTCACACTGCTGTTGACTGAGACACTCTGGTTAGCCTTTCTGAGCAAACTGGACACAAGTCATATTCTTGCCTTATTTAAATTCTCTGTAGTTGCCACCCAAGGACCAAGGAAGGATTTATCTGTAAAACATTGTCACAAATAGTTCAGACACAGTCATTGGTTTAATTATTCTTCCTTGGCACAAACTTAAAATTGAACCAGCCCTTCCAAGGGTTCCCTGGCTTCATTTCCCCTTGGCATTATCTCCAGAATCTTATTTGCCCTCCATTTTTCTCTCTGATTATCTGAGACTGTAGCTGTTCCCTAGCACACTGCTAGTTGGACTTTTAGGTCCTATATATCAATAAAAGGGGGAAAAAGGGGGAAAAGGGCGCCTACGTGGCTCAGTTGGTTAAGCGACTAATTCTTGATTTCTGCTCAGGTTGTGATCTCACAGTTGTCAGATCAAGCTCTGCATCGGCTCTTTGCTAAGAGTGGAGCCTGCTTGGGATAGTCTCTCTGTCTCTTTCTCTGTCTCTCTCTCTCTCAAAATAAATACACTTAAAGAGAGAGGACAGGGGCACCTGGGTGGCTTAGTCGGTTAAGCGTCCGACTTTCGCTTAGGTCATGATCTTGCTGTTTTTGGGTTCGAGCCCCGCTTCTGGCTCTGTGCTTACTGCTTTCTCCGAGCCTGGAGCCTGCTTCGGATTCTGTGTCTCCTTCTCTCTCTGCCCCTCCCCCTGCTCACACTCTGTCTCACTCTGTCTCTCAAAAATAAATAAATGTAAAAAACAAAACAAAACAAAGCTTCCCTAAAAAGTCAATGGGAAATGCAAAAAAAAAAGAGTCAGATGCTTAACCAACAGAGCCACCCAGGAGCCCCTTTAAAAAAATCTTTATTTTGTGGATTTAATAAAATAAATAAACTTTAAAAAATATATATATATATATACACATACATCCTTTCTGTGTCCACATTTTTAAATTTTTATTTAAATTTTTTTATTTTTATTTATTTTTAATATTTTTTTTTAAAATTTATTTCTAGGAGAGAGAGACAGCGTGAGCAGGGGAGGGTCAGAGAGAGAGGGAGACACAGACTCTGAAACAGGCTCCAGGCTCTGAGCTGGCAGTCAGCACAGAGCCTGATGCGGGGCTCGAACCCACGGACTGCGAGATCATGACCTAAGCGAAAGTCGGTGGCCCAACCGACTAAGCCACCCAGGCGCCCCTATGTTTATTTATTTTTGAGAGAGACACACACACACAGAGTGCAAGCAGGGGAGGGGCAGAGAGAGGGAGACACAGACTGAAGCAGGCTTCAGACCCTGAGCTGTCAGCACAGAGCCTGACACAGGGCTCAAACCCACGAACTGTGAGATCATGACCTGAGCCAAAGTCGGACGCTCAACCGCTCAACTGACTGAGCCACCCAGATGCCCCCAAAGTGCCTTTCTTGTTTTTTTTTTGTTTTTTTTTTAATTTATTTCTAGGAGAGAGAGAGACAGCGTGAAAGAGAGACAGCGTGAGCAGGGGAGGGTCAGAGAGAGAGGGAGACACAGACTCTGAAATAGGCTCCAGGCTCTGAGCTGGCAGTCAGCACAGAGCCTGATGCGGGGCTCGAACCCACGGACTGCGAGATCATGACCTAAGCGAAAGTCGGTGGCCCAACCGACTAAGCCACCCAGGCGCCCCTATGTTTATTTATTTTTGAGAGAGACACACACACACAGAGTGCAAGCAGGGGAGGGGCAGAGAGAGGGAGACACAGAATCCAAAGCAGGCTCCAGTTTCCAAGCTGTCAGCCCAGAGCCCAATGTGGGCTTGAACTCACAAACTGTGAGATCATGACCTGAGCTGAAATCTGATGCTTAACTGAATGAGCCACCCAGGTGCCCCTTATTTTACTTTTTAATACACACTTTTTTTAATTAAAAAAATATATATATACATATATTTTGAGGTGGTGAGGAGCAGAGAGAGAGGGAGGCGGAGGATCCAAAGCAGGTTCTGCACTGACAGCACAGAGCCCCATGCTGGGCTCAGACTCATGAACCATGAGATCATGACCTAAGCTGAAGTCAGATGCTTAACCCATTGACTCCCCTTGTCTCCACATTTTAAAAGGTATACTGACTCAGCATATTTCAATTTACAATTAAAAAAAGAAAAGAAAAATCACCAACTCTTACTGGCATCATTTGAAAAGAAAGGGCATTTTACATAAAAAAGACAGAGAAATAATCTCAGAATAAGGAACAGTCCTCTGCATTGAATACAGTAGCTTTATGAAAAACTCATTATGTGGTCATTACTTTCCTTACTTCCTGGAGAACTGGTGAAAATTTCCTCTAGACTCTGAGTTGAATTTTTAAGGTGCCTTTACCGCTAAGCCTTTCTTGGTGCTTGTTCTTTTCTGCCCTTGATGTCTCTAACAGCTTCCTCTGGATATACACAGCTGTGAATTCCTAGTGTCCGAAGGCCATCTGGTCCAGTTGCAGGTCTTTTAGCTATGTTCTCACACTTGTTTTTCATGCTTCCATTCAGCCAGTCATAACACACATCTGGATATTACAAAGTCAATCTTGGGATTTCCAAAGTGCCTTTCTTTTTAAAGTTTTTTTAAATGTTTTACTTATTTCTGAGAGAGAGAGAGAGAGACATCGTGAGGAGGGGAGGCACAGAAGAGGGGGGCACAGAATCCGAAGACAGGCTCTAGGCTCTGAGCTAGCTATCAGCACAGAGCCTGACACAGGGCTCAAACCCACGAACTGTGAGATCATGACCTGAGCCAAAGTCGGACGCTCAACCGCTCAACTGACTGAGCCACCCAGATGCCCCCAAAGTGCCTTTCTTGTTTTTTTTTTGTTTTTTTTTTAATTTATTTCTAGGAGAGAGAGAGAGAGAGACAGCATGAGCAGGGGAGGGTCAGAGAGAGAGGGAGACACAGAATCTGAAGCAGGCTCCAGGCTCCAAGTTGTCAGCACAGAGCCTAACGAAATCATGACCTGAGCCACAGTTGGNAGCAGGGGAGGGTCAGAGAGAGAGGGAGTCACAGACTGAAACAGGCTCCAGGCTCTGAGCTGGCAGTCAGCACAGAGCCCGACACGGGGCTCGAACCCACGAACCGCAAGATCATGACCTAAGCGAAAGTCGGATGCTCAACCGACTAAGCCACCCAGGCACCCCCAAAGTGCCTTTCTTTTAACATTCAGTTGAGCTAGTTAAGTCTGCACATTTAACTTCTTTTTTTACATTTATTTATTTATTTATTTATTTATTTATTTTTATGAATCTCTACACTCAATGTGGGGCTCAAACTCAGGACCCAGAGATCAAGAGTCATATACTCTTCTGAGTGAACCAACCAGGCACCCCTGCACATTTAACTTTTTAACATATGTTGGTCCCACCAGATTTCTTTTTTTTTGTTTTTAATGTTTTAATTTATTTTTGAGAGAGAGAGAGAGCATGAGCAGGGGAGGGTTAGAGAGGAGGGAGACACAGAATCCGAAGACAGGCTCCAGGTGCTGAGCTAGCTCTCAGCCCAAGGCCTACGCGGGGATCGAACCCACCAACCGTGAGATGGTGACCTGAACTGAAGTCGGATGCTCAACCGACTGAGCCACCCAGGCGCCCCCAGATTTCATTAATAAAATGCGGATTGACATTACTAGGGAAAATTCTGAAAATAAATAATAAATTAATTCAACAAATATTTGCTTTGGAATATAAAGATCAGTAATAAAAATATTCCTTGTCCTATAAAGAGTCATAGATTTATTACAGAAAGAATATGTAAGCTAGGGGTTGGTTCTCTTAACCTGGGGTCAAAATGGGATAGATGGGCTTGGGGACAGGCCTACTTAATGAGATTGTTGGCAAAGATTTTGGTGCATGTACCTTTTCCTAAGGAGAAAATTCATTATTCCCATTCAATTCTCAACTGAATCCAAGACTTCCAAAAGAAAAATATTGATGTAAACAGATAGTTTTAATACACTAAAATGTTACAGTAAGGAAATATGACTAATAGTATGGGTGAACACGGGCACCTGACTCACCTGGGAGTGACTCAGTCAGTTAAGCGTCCAACTTCAGCTCAGGTCATGATCTCATAGTTTATGGGTTCGAGCCCCGCGTCAGACTCTGTGCTGACAGCTAGCTCAGAGCCTGGAGCCTACTTCAGATTCTGTGTCTCCCTCTCTCTCTGACCCTCCCCTGCTCACACTGTCTCTCTTTCTCTCTCTCAGAAATAAATAAAACATCAAAAAAATAGTATAGGTGAACAAAAAATGGAGCACCTTTCTCCTTGGGGGAAGAAATAAGGCATCATTTGATGAGGGTCGTGAAAGACAGGAGCTGGGCAGGGGAGATGACAAGAGTATTTGAGGCTGAAAGAACTGCATGTGTAGAATTGTGGGTTCCAGGAAAAAAAAAATGTGTATTTGAGAAAAAGTTCAGTGTGGCTGGGAGATAAGTATAGTGAGAAATACACAGGGCTAGAAAGCTGTAAGCTTTATACATTGAGTAGACTATAGAAAACCAGCAGAAATCTTCACAAATAGGTTTTTACACTGTCAATTGCATGAAGGATGTAAACATTTCTCTCTTCCTGCCTTACTAAGGGGGTGACTTGGGCAGTGAGGTCTATTGCTCCTGAAGGCTCAAAAGTTTTGAGAACAAGAGCTCTAGGACCCAGCCTCAGCCTGTGGCAAAATTCTGAAGAGTATGTACAATATGTCCTTTTTCCCCACTTCATTTTTCTCTTATCCCCACTCCTCACTTCAAATATGCAGAAGGAATGCGTAGGTTTCTACCTTCTAGACGTTGAAAGTGGTGAACCCAAAAGGGATCTTAGAATTTATTTTGGTCCAACTTCCTTATTTTATAGACTTGGAAGTAGATTCCAAGTGAGGGAATGATTTACATTCCTTGTCTCTCCTTCTGTTTCTCGGGCAGGGTGCTGGGCCATTTGCTCTTCTCCCTCTCTTCTGAGGAAACTGCATGGATTCCTTTGACTTCCACTCACATCTCGATACCAAAGATTCCAAGATTTGTATTCCCAGCTATGTTTTTCTATGTGCTCTGCCCTTTGTTTACAGAATATCTCTGATGTTTTATGTTCTCCTGAAACCCGGCATGTTCAAAGATAAACTTGTGATCTTTCTCCACTCCCACAAATCTCCCCACATTAAAAAATGCTACCTCTGGGTGCCTCGGTGGCTGAGTCAGTTAACTATCTGACTCTTGATTTTGGCCTGGGTCATGATCTCACAGTTTGTGAGATCAAGCCCCAAGTCAGGCTCTGCACTGATAGCATGGAGCCTGCTTGGGATTCCTTCTCTCTGCCCCTCCCCTGCCCACATGCACACTCTGTCAAAATAAACTAAAAAAAAAAAAAAAAGCCACCTCATGCACCCAACTACTCAAATCAAATCACGTATCATCCTTGATAACTCCTTCACCTTTAGTGCCCTTCCCCCAACCTAATCCATCACCAAGACCTCTCATTTTTACCTCCTAAAATGTCCATTTGGTCCATTTCTGTCTTCATGGCCACTATGTTAGGCCATTATCTCTTGCCCGGACTTACTACAACAATCTTTTTCTTACTCCTAATTTATTCTCTTCTCCCTAGATTTATTTCCCACACCGCAACCAGAAGGAACTTCTTAAAACATAAAACTCATGTGGATCATTATTTGCAGCTAATGACTAAAGTCCCTGTTTTTCTCCTTTCTCCAGTCTCATCTGGTGCCACCCTCGCTCTCATTATGCGCCAGTCACACCGGCCTTCTTTCAGTTCCTCACCAGTGCTAAGCTCCTTCCCCATACAGGGCCTTTGCACATATTGTTCCCAACTTCCCTTCCCTCCTTGTGTGGTCAATTTCTGGTCACCCTTCAGGTTTTAGCTGAAGCTTATGACCTCAGGGAAAACTTCCTTAGCCTTCAGCTAGGCTAGATCCATCTGTGTCTTCTCATTGCGCTTTGCACAACTGTAATTGAATAACTATTTGCTTCCTGTCATTTTCCCTGACTAGTCTATAAGCTTCAGAGTTAAGTGAACTGTTAAGACTTTCTCCAGCACATTGCCTGGCCCTCAATAAATGTTAAAAAAGGGATTGAGGGGCGCCTGGGTGGCTCAGTCAGTTAAGTGTCCAACTCTTGATTTTGGCTCATGGTTCATTAGATCGAGCCCTGCGTTGGGCTCCGTGCAGGGCATGGAGCCTGTTTAAGATTCTCTATCTCTCCCTCCCCCTGCTCCTCCACCCAGTGGGAGAGCTGGAATTAGAACCCAAATCCATTTCCAGTATAGTATTCTTTTCTCAAACCATGAGGGGTCTGTCCCTGGAAGATGACACTCCACATTCCAGGCTTCCTCTTACTTTCCCAGTGATTAAATCACCACTCTTCTGTTCAGGGGCCAGTTACAGCCAATTTGGTGAACTAATCCAGGTTTAGAGTTTACCCTTCTTTCAAGGATATTTGCATTTTAACTGGGGGATTCTGGAGAATAGAAAATAACCCCAAAAGATCTACAGAAGTCCCCTTTTACGGGTGCCTGGGTGGCTCAGTCGGTTAAGCATCCAACTTCAGCTCAGGTCATAATCTCACAGCTTGTGGGTTTGAGCCCCATGTTGGGCTCTGTGCTGACAGCTCATAGCTTGGAGACTGCTTCAGATTCTTGCCTTCTCTCTGCCCCTCCTATGCTCATGTTCTGTCTCTCTCTGTCTCTCAATAATAAATAAAAACATTAAAAAAAAAAAAAGGAAGTCCCCTTTTATCCATGGGGGATATGTTTCAAGACCTCCCAATGGGTGTCTGAAACTGCAGATAGAACTGAACCCTAAACCCTATATATACTGTTTTTTTTTCTATACATACATACCTATGATAAAGTTCGTAAATTAGGCACAAGAGATTAACAACAATAATAAAACAATTGTAACAATATACTGTAATAAAAGTTATGTGGATGTGGTCTCTCAAAAATATGGTAGGGGCGCCTGGGTGGCTCAGTCAGTTAAGCATCTGACTCTTGATCTCAGGGTTGTGAGTTTATGTAAATGTTTATTTTTGGGGCGCCTGGGTGGCTCAGTCAGTTAAGCGTCAGACTTCGGCTCAGGTCATGATCTCACAGTTTGTGGGTTTGAGCCCCGTGTCGGGCTCTGTGCTGACTGCCAGCTCAGAGCCTGGAGCCTGCTTCAGATTCTGTGTCTCCCTCTCTCTCTGACCGTCCCCTGCTCATGCTGTCTCTCTCTCTCTCAGAAATAGATAAAACATTAAAAAAATATCTTATTGTAGCTTGGGGTGCCTGGGTGGCTCAGTCGGTTAAGTGTCTGACTCTTGATTTTGCCTCAGGATATGATCTCATGGTTCATGAGATCAAGCCCTGTAGCAGGCTCTGCGCTGAGAGTGCAAACCCTGCTTGGAATGCTCTCTTCCTCTCTCTCTGCCCCTCCCCCCCTCAAAATGAGTAAATAAACATTTAAAAACCAAAGAAAAACCAAAAAATATCTTACTGTAGCCTTCTGCATTCGTGCTTGTGGCAGTGGCAGCAGTTGCACCCTTGACACACATTACAATGTTGGCAAGTTCATGGACCTGCACGTGAATTAGAAATGCTCCCCCAGCAACCACATTATCAGTGTCAAGCACCACAGGTCCATCCAGATGAACATAGCCAAGGTTGACAAGGTGACAAGTAGGCTCAATGGCCCATTATTTTTAAGTGTATTTATTTATTTTGAGAGAGAGAGAAAAAGAGAGAGAGAGAGAGAAAGCAATGGAGGGGTAGAGAGAGAGGGGGAGAGAAAATTCCCAAGAAGGTTCCGCACTGTCAGTGCAGAGCCCGATGTGGGGCTCGATCCCTCGGACTGTGAGATCATGACCTGCGCTGAGGTCAAGTTGGATGCTTAACTGAGCCACCCAGGCACCCCCCCCCCCAAAAGTCAGTTTGAAATCTTTGCTGTCTGTGGGGCCATTTGTAGGATAGGTGAGTCAGATGACTCCATCCTCTGACTGGCCAAGATCCACAGCATCATTTCAAAGAACTTCTAACTGGAGAGGATCAGAGGGATGTGGGATATTTGTCATAAATAAGCAGCACCTCCCTCCCCTGCCAATATCTTATTATGATATATTCATCTTTCTAGTGATGATGTGAGTTGATAAAATGCCTGCGTGATGAGATGATGTGAGGTAAAGGATGTAGGCATTGTGATCTAGCATTAAGTTTTCATTGATCTTTTGACTACATGTCAAAAGAATCCTCTGGTCTGGACCACATGTGACCATGGGTAACTCAGTGAAAGTGGAAAGTGAAACCTCAGATAAAGGATGACTACTGTAAGAAAAATTTCAGGCACCACAAGTCATTGGAAGGAGGGAATTTTCACTATTATCCCTTAATGGGATTATAGGAAAGGAACCTGCAATGTATCAGACTTGCTTATGTGTATTGTATGTGTTTTAAACTTTTATCTTCACAACAAACCTGTTAGGTAGATATTATGATCCCCTTTATCAAATGAGGAAATTTCTGAAAGTTCTAGTAATTTACCTAATATAGCAAATCTGGTTGTGAGGCCAGCATTTAGTCCCTCCCCTTCCCAGGATATGACTCTTGGTCGATCCTCTTTTCATCAAATCATGCTGCTTTCAAGGGTAAGTATAGGCAACTGCTTACAATTTATACAAAAATCTGGGCTATGAGGTTAACTGGCTGAGTAGCTTTAAGCAAAAAAGATAAAAAAAAAAAAAAGGATTACTAGGTTTCTTTTATTTCCTTGATGGGATCTATGCTCTGAGACTTGATATTTTAAGGCCTCTGCCATAAGTCCATCACATATTGATGCCCGGCATTATTCATTCCAACCATAAATGTGATTATGCACAGAAAAAATGCTTAAATGCTTTGAGCACTTTGAGCAAAATTATAATGCAAAATCCATGGTGCTCTGTTATCATTTATTTTACTACTGAGTTCACCAAAGCCTCCTATTTCCAGAGAGTGGACGGTATCGGGTTGACACTTAATAGTGCATTATTTATCTGTTCACTACTATTCGCAATAACAAAAGCTATTAGGAGATGGTGTTCTAGGATCAAATAACCCTGCATGAATTAGGTTTGCTGCTGATTAAAAATGCCTTTGTCCATATTTTGGATCTCTTCTGGATTATTATTCCTGAATACAGGATTTCTTTAGGGGGTGGAGGTACACTATTATGTTTCTCTTAGTGTCAGATACACGTGACTATTTAATAGCTTTGTGACCTTGGGCACATTACTTAACCTCTCTGTTTCTCCAGTTGTAAAACAGACCAACAATTATTCTGAAGATGCTGCTACCTTTTTAAATGTTTGAAAGAATCTATCCACAACATCTAACCTACAACAGGTATTCAGTTAGAGTCAATCTCCCTCCTTCCCCAGATTAAGGACATTCTCTTGAAGTCCATAGTTTTATAGATTCTCTGGACTTGTTGAACATACATAGAAAATTTTGTGTAGATGCCCGAGGTCTGTTTTTCTTGAAAATAGAGCCACTGTTTAACAAAGTATCCTGGCGGGCCAATGACTTCCCTAAAAAAGTGCTGAAGATCCTCTTCCCTGCAATGCCAAATACCCTTTGCAGGGGACCAGATTTTCTTGTAGATGTTTTCGTCTTTGGGCACTCTTTTTGCAGTCCAATAGAGGAGGATAACCAGGTCCCTGGTGGTAGTGGTGGTGGCATGTCTTTCTCTGGGCAGGACCCCCAGTAAGTTTCCCCGGGGGCTTTGACCCCTCTCAGGGTTCCTTCCCACACAGGGGTGGGGTGCCATTTGCAGCTGGGAGGCTGGTTTATTTTGAGGTCTCTGGCGCTCTGGCGATCGCTTTCTGAGAAAACAGGCTTTTGTGGGTTTTCTCAACTTAGGGCTACTCTATCCAGGTGTTAGTCAAAACCTCGTGGCGCGACCCTGGCCGCCCTCACCTTCCTATAGGCCCCAGCCCTGAGGCGGTGGGGGCGGGGAGGCCGCACTCGCCGCTTCCGCTCCTCCAGCCCACCAGGGAGCGCTGCGGCCTCGCCTCTTCCTTCCCGAGGTGCTTCGCGCCGGGCCCCTTCCGCGTGGGTGAGTGAATGTGAGAGTCAGCGTCGCGCCGCGCGCGCCGTCTGCCTCCGCCGTTCGGCGCCCTTATTTCGGCTGCGAGGGGCGGGCGCGCGCGTAAAGGCATAGAGACGGGCGTTGAGCTCTCGGGCTAGAGCGTCGCCGAATCGGAGCCGGAGCCCGAGCCGCGCGCTGTGTCTCCGCTGCGTCCGCCGAGGCCCCCGAGTGTCAGGGACAAAAGCCGCCGCCGCGCCGCCTGCTCCCGCCGCCAGGGCTCATCCGCCGCCGCCGCCACCCTGACGAGAGCCCACCGCTGTCGCCACCCGTGAGGATCCGAGAGCCATGTCGGCCAGCAGCCTCTTGGAGCAGGTACAGGCCTGGCCCGCATGCCTCGGCCATTGTGTGAGGCGAGAGGGAGCCCGACTAGGCCCGGGCCCGCCGCCCCCGGTCGGGCCGAGCAGAGGCGGCGCCTCCCGCGGGCCGGGTTTGGGGCCTCTCAGGCCGGCCGCGCCCAGCGCCTCGCCCTCAGCCCGCACTCCCCGCTTCTCCCTCTTCCCCCCGGGCCTCGGAGCCCACCAGCCGCGCCGCCTTCCCTCTCCTCAGCGGGCGTCTTTTCTTCCTTGTTTCCTTCCCCTTCCTTGAAGCCCTGGTCCGCTCGCGTTGTTTCTGGCGCGTCCCCCGCTTTCTCTCCGCGGGGCCCGCCGGCCTGCGCTTTCCCCGCCTCCCATTTTCAGCCTCCCCCTCACCACCATTCCTGACGCCTCCCCTCAGGCCTGCTGCTTTATTCCCGGCTCGGGCCCGGCTTTAATTTGTCTCTCCTTTTCTATTTCTTCCTCGGACGACTTGCTGCTCGGCGACGTTTCCTTCGCCCGCAGAGACCAAAAGGTCAAGGAAACAAAGGTGAGCCCAGCTCTGCCGGTGGCCCTGGGCCGGGAGTGGGGGTGGGGGGTGGGGGCACCGAGTAGTGGGGGCGGGGTCTCCGGGAAGCGCCCCAGGGAGAGGACCTTTCGGAAGCCGCTTAGTTCGCAGGTGCCTCACACTTAAGTATTTGACCCTTTCGGTGTGTTCTTGGCAGCTGGCGAACAGTTTTTCGGTGAACAAGGAGTAATTCATTAAGGGTGGAGGTGGAAGGGGTTTTGAAATGTCCCAGGTCCTTAGTTTCCTGTAGGTCTTTAGCAGGCCTTTGTTTTTCATCCTCGTGGATCACACTCTGGAAGTACTCACATGCGGTGGGGGAGGGGAATCGGGAGGGGATTGAGATCTAGAGGAGCCAATAAAATGACCTTTTCAGATCAACTTGCTCTGGGTGGAGGGAGACGTGTTTCATTGATTATTGTTGTTCCCCAGTCACTCGTCTTTATCCGTTTGGTATTCAAACTTACTTGCCCTGTTCAGTAAGGTTTTTCTCTGGCTACGATCTATTTGACTAATTTGGGAGGTAGATTGTACAACTGAGACACTGCTGTAATTTATTTGAAATTTTTCCCCCTTTAGTTCAAAATGGATCTGTGCATCAGAAGGATGGATTAAATGATGATGATTTTGAACCTTACTTGAGTCCACAGGCAAGGCCCGTGAGTAGTTAACCATTTACATCCCTGATCAAAGGGTGTAGTATACCATATTCGTTCAGTGAGTCTGATTTTAATACCGCTCAGTGTGTTGACAGAAGACGAATTACAAATGTTACAGACTGTTAAGTTTCTCTGTTGGCCAGCAAACATTCTGAGACTAGAACTGATAATATTTTATAGTATACTAACAGCACTGTTAGTAATTCTCCTTACCAAGAATGTAACAGTGCAAAACTGAAGAATACTTTCCAGTTTAAACATTCTGACTTTTTTACCCCGAAAACCTTTTTCTTTTAGGAAAACTGGATTCATATGTGATGGGAAAAACTAATGTAAAATCACCTGAACTTTTATCAGTGCTGCAGAACTGGTATCTTCCCTTTCATCTGGTCATTAGTTAGTGGGTTCTTAAATTATCCTAACTTTTGGACTTAGGTATTTGTTTTTCAAGTCGAGATGTATCTATCTGGAGAGATCAACTTTGTACCCCTCTGGCTTCTCACTTACGGGAGCTATAGGATTTATAAAACAAAGTTAAATGAAGATGAAATACTGTTTGGCACAATTGAAGATCGAGAAAGATTGAGGTTTTTGCCATGTAATCTGTCTTCTGATGTTTTAGACGTAATCTGTTCTTACTTCTTCTAGCTCCATATAAGTTCGTATATATTGACAAGACTTGTGCATGTAGAACCTACTTTGATTTGTCATTTCTTTTAAATTAATATTTTGGGTCTCAGAGACATAACTTGCAGGGTTGTAGGGTAATATCTATAAATTCACAGATTAATAAACCAAAAGGAAAACTGAGAGTAACCCATCTAAAATCTCCTAAAAGATGAAAAAGCTTGTGGGACATTTATATAGATTATGAACAGATGCTGTATGATAGATGTAATAGTCTTGAATAACTTGAAATATTGGTGCCTGCCCATATTTGGGCCTAATTCTTACATAAAACTTTTAGATCTCTTATGTAAAATTTTCTGCATTTAGAGTGTAGAATCACTTAAGGAAGTGATTGGGAAAAGTTTTCAGAAATCAGCTAGTTCATTAGGAAAAGTAGGAAAGGAAGTAGAGGAATGAACTATTAATAGATTCCTGCTATTGAAGTAGTTTTCTTATGTAATAATTATAACAGAGAGAGTGGGAGCATTTGGAAACATTTGGAAACATAATTCTAGGTAGTTCTTGTGAAACAATGTGTAGTTAAGATTTTTGAGCTCAAGACATGTGGGAACCTGCCAGTTCAGGTGTAGGCATTCACCTGTGATATAAAATGGCATAACCTGTGATAATAAGGGCATGTTTTTTTTACTTCTCAAGTAAACTAATGCTTAAATTTCTTAAAACAATTTTTTGGGGAGCGGAATACAAATCATAGTTAAATAGATGGATAATCTGAGAATCTTTGTCCTTTGTAGTTAATCGTCAAGAGTAATTCATCTACTTTTTAACCATTATTCATCACCTTATGTTGGAATAATCCTTCAGGCTTAATCCATTGATTATAGACTGAATTTCTTATTCATAATGGATTTGGGTCTGTTAAATGTTAATACTGTCTTCAAGAAAAATAGACTTCTCTTAAACTTGAGGGTATGTGTGAAAAGACTTAGTTTCCTTTCTTTTATTCTTTTTAAGGAAAATTTTGGCATAGAAAAGCACCATTTTATCAAGCCACATTAGTTGAAACATTTAACTTTCAAGAGATTTGTTTGGCTAGAGAGAAGTACTGTTGGCTTTAGGAATACAAACTTAAGGCCTAACATAGTTATGGTCATCCAAGTCTGTTTAGAGTAAAATTCTCTATTCAGTAGTTAACGGATTCTTATGTACCAGAGCTATTATTTCATTTTTATTCCAGTATGGCTAACAGTGTTATATTAGTGTCAGGTATATAATAGAGTGATTCAACAATTTTATAAATTACTCTGTGCTCATTGAGATAAGTGTACTCTTAGACTAGAGCTATGCTGAAGTTAGGGTAAAGTACTCTATTTTGAGTTTAACTGTATCTATATTTATAGAGACCAGTTTTTTGTACTTTAGCTTGTCACTTAAGACACTGTTCTGTGAGGTATAGCATTTATAAAAAAGTTAAGATACTGTTCACAAACTAAGATCAAGAGTGATTGAGGTTTTTACAATATAATCTGTCTTCCAAAGTGGAGTCTACTTGAATATAAGTTTGTATTTCTGAGAAATTCTTTAGGATAATTCATTTTTTTTAAAGAGTTGGACTTTACCATGTTTTTGGAATTCTGTTTTTAATGGAAAATTTAGGTGTGCATTTGAGCTTACAGCCAATAATTTTAGAGGTGAAGTAGAACAGGTAGCAAGGTTTTTCTAGTTTTAAACTCTGAAAGCCATTGTATATTTTCTTTGCAGGTTATAATTAAATAGTGGCATCTGTTGATGTTTCCAAATGGTTTGCCAAGAGGCTAGCAATGTAAACTAGGTGTGATGAACCTTGGTTTATGGTTGAGGAATGGCAGCAGATTTTTGGGATAGAACTTGAAATTTCCAGTTCTTTTTGTGTTGTTGTATCTATTGTAGTATGGTTTTGATAGGGAACTCTCAGGAACGCTCCTGATTTGACAATTCTCACTCTGGAAACCCAGAGATAACTGGTTTTAATAAAAGCATCATCTCAACAGTTCTATAGAGCAAGACTTAATTCTGTTGGTGAGATGCTGGATTTTCCCTTTTCTGAATGATAGTGCTTAAGTTAAGGCCCACGTTATTGTAGGTCAGTTTAACTTGAAATGTTTAAACATTTCAGTTGTTAAACCAAAATCTCTTACAGTGTAAGAATTCTAGCGAGTTTATGGGAAGAGATCACCTGAAATGGTCACTTGCTTTCTTAGTTGAATTTGAATTAGATGAATAATAGAAGATGTGTTTATTGTTTTGTTAATTTTTGTGTTTAGTTGTGATTTGCCTGTTTTTTTTCTTTCCACAGAATAATGCATATACTGCCATGTCGGATTCCTACTTACCCAGTTACTACAGTCCCTCCATTGGCTTCTCCTATTCATTGGGTGAAGCTGCTTGGTCTACTGGGGGTGATACAGCCATGCCCTATCTAACTTCTTATGGACAGCTGAGCAACGGAGAGCCTCACTTCCTACCAGATGCAATGTTTGGACAACCAGGAGCCCTAGGTAGCACTCCTTTTCTCGGTCAGCATGGTTTTAATTTCTTTCCCAGTGGGATTGACTTCTCAGCGTGGGGAAATAACAGTTCTCAGGGACAGTCTACTCAAAGCTCTGGATATAGTAGCAATTATGCTTATGCACCTAGCTCCTTAGGTGGAGCGATGATTGACGGACAGTCAGCTTTTGCCAGTGAGACCCTCAATAAGGCTCCTGGCATGAATACTATAGACCAAGGGATGGCAGCACTGAAGTTGGGTAGCACAGAAGTTGCAAGCAATGTTCCAAAAGTTGTAGGCTCTGCAGTTGGTAGTGGGTCCATTACTGGTAACATCGTGGCTTCCAATAGTTTGCCTCCAGCTACGATTGCTCCTCCAAAACCAGCGTCTTGGGCTGATATTGCCAGCAAGCCTGCGAAACAGCAACCTAAGTTGAAGACCAAGAATGGCATTGCAGGGTCAAGTCTTCCACCACCCCCAATAAAGCATAACATGGATATTGGAACTTGGGATAACAAGGGTCCTGTGGCAAAAGCCCCCTCACAGGCTTTGGTTCAGAATATAGGTCAGCAACCAACCCAGGGGTCTCCCCAGCCTGTAGGTCAGCAGGCTAACAATAGCCCACCAGTGGCTCAGGCATCAGTTGGGCAACAGACACAGCCATTGCCGCCACCTCCACCTCAACCTGCTCAGCTCTCAGTCCAGCAACAAGCAACTCAGCCAACCCGCTGGGTAGCACCTCGGAACCGTGGCAGTGGGTTCGGTCATAATGGGGTGGATGGTAATGGAGTAGGACAGTCTCAGCCTGGATCTGGATCTACTCCTTCAGAACCTCACCCGGTGTTGGAGAAGCTGCGGTCCATTAATAACTATAACCCCAAGGATTTTGACTGGAATCTGAAACATGGCCGAGTTTTCATCATTAAGAGCTACTCTGAGGACGATATCCACCGTTCCATTAAGTATAATATCTGGTGCAGCACAGAGCACGGTAACAAGAGACTGGATGCTGCTTATCGCTCCATGAACGGGAAAGGCCCCGTTTACTTACTTTTCAGTGTCAACGGCAGTGGACACTTCTGTGGCGTTGCAGAAATGAAATCTGCTGTGGACTACAACACATGTGCAGGTGTGTGGTCCCAGGACAAATGGAAGGGTCGTTTTGATGTCAGGTGGATTTTTGTGAAGGACGTTCCCAATAGCCAACTGCGACACATTCGCCTAGAGAACAACGAGAATAAACCAGTGACCAACTCCAGGGACACTCAGGAAGTGCCTCTGGAAAAGGCTAAGCAGGTGTTGAAAATCATAGCCAGCTACAAGCATACCACTTCGATTTTTGATGACTTCTCACACTATGAGAAACGCCAAGAGGAAGAAGAAAGTGTTAAAAAGGTAACCAATTTACCATTCTTAAGACTTTCAGGGAAGGAAAAATGTACAAGAGGGAACAAGAGAGTTATTATACTGAGTGGTTAATAAAAGCTCTGTAAATGACAAATGTATCACTTAACAGTTCAAGCCTTTATTGAAGTATAATTGGTGTTACTGTTTGACTTAGTGTATAGAAGTATGGGCTTAAATTAGCGGAAAGCAGAAACTGTAGAGAAACTGAATTTAAATGATGCAAAAGAGGTGAAGAACAAGGCCAAAAGAAATGCGAAGGGAATAATTGAAGTGATACAACCATGGAAATCAAAGTAGTAAAAGATTGAGGCTGCAATATGGCAGAGAAAAGGTAAAAGTTCTATTGTAATTTTTGGCCTAACTTGGGTACAGTGGTTAAATCATAGTTGGTCGGTCACCAGCCCTGACATCGCTTTCTGCCTGCCTTTGACAACTGGCAGTATTAGTGTATTTTTCAGAACTTGTTTCCTTGTTCCTATTCTTAGTGTTCTACTTAATTACTTTTTCCCATCGGAAAGGTAAGGTTTGTTACATAAAACTTGGAAAACAGATGATTAGAAAAAGCTGATCTCTTGCTCTTGAAATTCTCCTGTATTCCTGAGAAGTAACCTCTTGTTTTCTCTGTAACAAGTGAGAATCTTGGGCAGAATAATGGAGAATAGGTCCAAACTAAAGTGTTGGAATTTACTTGAAAGTGTTGGTAATGCTTGGTCTGTGTGTATTGAGCGAATGTAAACTTTAAGACCATAAAGAATGATAAAATACTGGTTGGGGCAGAACATAGTTAGCTAGGATTTAGACATATTTAGGTGAAAAGATTATTGTGGGCAAAGAGAAGTTTGTTTTTAAAGATTATTATTATTTTTTTTTTTAAATTATTAATGATGGGGAGAATCCTAAGTGGTCGGGTTCAAATGTAAAATAAAACCTAATAGGCTTGTGTAAATACATTTTTCTCTTATTTGTCATGAATTCGTAGGGATTTTATATATTTGATCTAGCATCCGAGGCTCTTGTTATTTCTCTGTAAAGCTTTTTTTTTTTTTTGAGCAGTGGAAGGATGGCGCTTTGGTTAGATTCTTTACCTCCATAACAGAAGAATCAGGGGCATAGTTGCGCTGAAGCAGGATGGTTGCCATCTTACCTTCTAGTGTGTGCAGTTGAATAAAAAATGGAGATATCCTTGTCATTGCTAAAAGTTTAGGGATACAGAGCCACATTACTGAAAAGTTGCCTGTCAGAAAAAAAAACTCTTTTTTGGTCCTTTAAATTCTACTCTTCCCTTCCCCAAACTTTAACACTTTAACTTAAAATCTGCCCCCATCTTGTACAAAGATAGCTTACTGATTAGTTTTGCCAGACATCTGAAAGGCTTGAAAGATGTTTTAACAGGCTCCTGAATCTGGAGGAACAAGGTAGGGAGGCCATGACCTTTTAAACATCATGTATTGACATTATTAATGTATGTGAGGGTCATTGAGGTGCTTAGTTTAACCACTCAAAACATGTATAATATCAATCCCATATTATGAATCTGTTTGCTTTAACCTGCAATGTTCTGTCCTACATCTTGTGATTAAAAACAGGAACGCAGGGGCACCTACGTGGCCAGTCAGTTAAGCGTCCAGCTTCAGCTCAGGTTATGATATCATGGTTTGTGAGTTTGTGAGTTTGAGCCCCACATCAGGCTCTCTGCTGTCAGCATAGAACAAGCTTCAGATCCTCTGTTCCCTCTTGGTCTGCTCCTCCGCCACTCACGTGTGTGCTCTCTCAAAAAAAAATTAAAAAAAATAGGCAAAGATAGGAATGTTTTCAGGAATGTACATCATGGATAATAAGACCAACCTGTAGGTGTTGTTAGAACTACTAGAGAAATTTGGGTTTAAAAATGGAGTAGCAGGAGTGCCTGGTTCGCCCCAGTTGGCTGAGGATCCGGCTCAAGTCATGATCTCGAGATTTGTGGGGAGGGCTTGAGCTACAAGTTGGGCTCTGCACTGACAGTGTGCAGTTCTCTGACAGTTCTCTCTCCTTCTCTTTGCCCTTCCCCTGCTTGCACATGCTTTTTCTTAAACATTAAAAATAAAAAGTAACAAATGTGAGGGCTGTTAAACTTTAAATCAAGTTTGTATTAATTTGCTTGAGTGGTTCAGTGAATAATAATTGAACTTTATATGGAGGTGTAAGATTCACAAATTGGAATTGACTAGCATTGGGATGTTTTCATAGTGAGTAATAATAATCAAGGGTTAGTGTCTTTATTAAGCCAGTTAATGGATCAGTCTTAAAGCCATTCCGTAAAGACTTTTGATGAATGAGTATACTTAATTGTTCTCAGGGCAATGAACAAACCACCAAAAATAAAAACAACAAAAAAGCTTATTATACTTGTATGAGATTACTTTTTAGTTTACCTTTTGTGAGAAGAGATTGCTGGGGTTTCAGGAATCTCTTTTGCTTTTAAACCCAGTTACCATTTTAGTCAGTATTGCCTTACTTCTCTTGTCCGTTGTTATCCTTAACATCCTTACATAACTGATTGTAAAGCCAGTCTTTATTAGGCTTCCAAGAAGAAAGTTTCATGAGAGTGAAACTGATAGCTCATTGAGGCAGTTAGACTCTTTTAGGTGGGGTGTTTGTATGTGGACCTTTGTGTTATTTACAAGATTGCAAAAAATCGTGCCAAATAGGCATGGTAACTCAATAAGTAGGGAAGTACTTAAGCTTCATCCTGAAAATGATGTCACAGCTATTCTAAAGTTCCATGATTGGGTATGTATCTTGGCAGGACACACTGAAGCAGAACTATAGCCATTTTTGCCTAGTAACACTGACTTGTTCTGTCCCATGATCTAATTCAGTATCATAGAAGCTTCAAGCACTGGATCTATGGCTTGACACTTGAATAGATTTTAGTGACATTTTCCATATGTTTATTTTATTGTATACTTGGGATACTATTTTGTAACCTGCTTTCTGCAGTTATTTAGAACCTTTCTCTAACTGTTAGATATTCTTCTGTGACATCACTTTCGATGACTTCATAATATTCTTTTTTTTTTAATTTTTTTTTTAATGTTTTATTTATTTCTAGGAGAGAGAGAGAGAGACAGAGTGAGCAGGGGAGGGTCAGAGAGAGAGGGAGTCATAGACTCTGAAACAGGCTCCAGGCTCTGAGCTGGCAGTCAGCACAGAGCCCGACGCGGGGCCCGAACCCACGAACCGCGAGATCATGACCTACGCGAAAGTCGGACGCTTAACCGACTAAGCCACCCAGGCGCCCCTGACTTCATATATTCTATCATAGATTTATTATAATTTTCTAATCCTTAATTCTTAGATTTGTCAGCTTCTTTATATTTCTTTCCAGCTGAAATATCATTGCAGTGAAAATCCATTGATATACTGATTTACACCTGTCCTTTAGTGTTATTGCTGGCTCAAAGGGTGTATGCTCTTTGAAGGTCTTGGCTGTGCTGTATATTGTCATATGGGGTTTTTTCTTTTTGAAAATTTTGAAAGAATTACTGTCAAAAGAAGACAACAGTGAGTTAACTTTTTCCTTTTATTTCAACTTGAGAATAGTCTGGCATAAAGGGAGAGTTATTCCTTGCATGAGTGATCATGTATTTTATAAACTTCATAATAGTTTAATTTTTGTCTTGTATTTCTAACCTTTTAATTGTAGGTAAAAATAGGAAGAATGGGGGGAGCAAGGACTGCATAATTTTCTTGAAGCCTAGGCCCAGGGGTGCCTAGGTGGCTCAGTTGTTTAAGTGTCTGCCTCTTGATTTCAGCTCAGGTCATGATCTCATGGTTCCTGAGTTCAAGCCCAGCATCAGGCTCTGTGCTGACAGTGCGGAGCCTGCTTGTGATTTTTTGCCTGGCCCCATGTTAGACTCAATCAGGCACTTGGGTAAATGATTTTTCTGAATAATTAGAAACCTAATGGGAGAGAATTAGATCTAAAAAGATGTAATTATAGTGACAATGGTGCAAGGTACCTATTTTTAAAAATTACATTGTTATTGAGAATAGCAGGATTTCTTAAATATCTCTAGAATTATTCCTGTTTTCAAGCAGAAGAACTAAAAATAGTGACTTGCAGTGTGTTTAGATATATTTAAGATTCATTATGCTGCTTAAGAATTAAGGTGAAGCTATTTGTCTTTTCTTTGAACAATTTTACTGTGTGCTGGATACTACTGGGAAAGCAGGAGTGTGTTGTCAGGGAGCCTTATACTCATGACAGGTAACTATACAAAACAAAATTTTTTCTGAAGGTACGTGTAGAATGTCAATTTGGAAGCTTGAGGATTGCCTAACCCAGTCTGGGATATGGGTGGATTGGTCACAGAAGAATCCTGGAAGAGGAGATTTTTGAGCTGAGCCTTGAAAGATATAAAGAAAGTAGCCAGAGATTTTGGGGGAAGAATGAACATAGATTCAGGACAGCCCACATCTCTGACACTGTGTAGATAGTAAGTTGGAACAAGAAGTTCTGTACAGTTCAAGAGCAAGTCTAATTGGTATTTGTGGAGTGGGTGTCCCTACAATGGAAGTTTGTTGAAGATTAGATTAGGAAAAGAGTTGAATGAAATGTTTAGGCAGTTAGTTTGATATAGAAGGAACTTACTGAGATAGGTACAGAGTTGGCTTAAAAAAACTCTAGAGTTTAACAAAAAAGAAGACTTAATCTGAATCAGAAGCTCATTGATGTTACTTTTTTCTTTAAGTTTTTATTTTAATTCCAGTTAGTTAACATATAGTGTTAGTTTCAGGTGTACAGTGTAATGATTCAACAATTCCATACACCATCCCATGCTCTCCTTCATGTTAGCTTTGCATGGAAGGCAATGGGAAGCTTGTAGAAGTTAAGGTGAATGAGTATATGGTAATAGACACCATTACTGAATACTAGCAGCTTACTTTTTCCAGGGATGTGTTTCATACACGGTATGGTATATCTCATCAGATGCCCTAATGTTTATCAGAGTATTTAGCTTAGAAGAGATGATTTGGAAGGGTAATATGATATGTGTAATCAAAATACTTTTAAGATTGGTAGGTTTAGGGGTGCCTGGCTCTCGGTTGAGCATGTGACTACTGATCTCAGGGTTGTGAATTCAAGCCTAATGTTGCTTAGTTAAACAAACAAACAAACAAATCCCACAACAACTTTGTAGGTCTATTCTCCATGCCAGAAGACAGTACCAGAACTAATGGATGGAGGTTATAGGAAGAGTTTTGTAAATAAAAGGGAGAACTTCTAAAAATGGAGTTCCTAGTCGCAAGAGGATTTCGAAACGGAAAGAACTTTAATTAGATATGTTGTTGAGAAGGTTTATATGTGGAATAATTTAGACCAGATAAACCCAGGGTGAGAGGGTTAGGCAGCCCAAGATAACATGTGAAATTCCTGGAGAGGAATTGATGCTACTAAACAAGTTTTTTTAGGCAGGTTATTTCTGTTCTATAATTTTTGACCTAAATACTTATTACTTAAAAAAAAAAAAAAAAAAAACCCATAAAGATCTTGAAGGTAGGACATAGATGATAGAAAGGATTGGTAGGTTCCCAGTAAATCTTAGTATAGATAAGGTATATGGTTGGTTATTTTTAAATATATTTACTGTATTAGTGTTAATGAAAAAATTACCCAAAACAATACTGAAGATATATTTTTATAGTCATTTTTAAAATTTATTTATTTATTTTTAATGTTTATTTTTGAGAGACAGAGCAGGGGAGGGGCAGAAAGAGAGGGAGACACAGAATCTGAAGCAGGCTCCAGGCTCTGAGCTGTCAGCACAGAGCCCAACTTGGGGCCTGAACTCAGGAACCGTGAGATCATGACCTGAGCTAAAGTCTAACGCTTAACTGACTGAGCCACTCAGGCGCCCCTAATGTTTATTTTTTAGAGATGGTGAGGGAGGGGCAGAGAGAAAGAGGGAGACAAGAGGATCAGAATCAGGCTCTGCACTGTTATGGTTTTTTAGAGTATGCCTATATGTGAGAGGGGGAGGGGCAGTTGGAGAGGGAGAGGGAATTATAAGCAGGCTCCACATTCCACACCCAGAGTAGAGACATTGGGCTCAATCTCATCACCATGTACGGAAATCAAGAGTGGAACACTTAACTGACTGAGCCACCCAGGTGCCCCGAAAACTAGTATACTAAAGACTTTAAAAAAATTTTTAGGTTATTTTTACTTTTTTGATAGAGTGTGTGTGTGTGCTGGGTAGGAGCAGAAAGAAAGGGAGTGAGAGAACCCTAATCAGGGCTCACACTCCGTGCAGAGCCCCAAGTGGTGCTCAAACCCACAACTGTGAGATCATGACCTGAGTTGAAATCAAGAATCAGATGCTTAGCCTACTGAGCCACCCAGGTGCCCCCATACTGAAGACTTGTTTTTAAAAAATACAGAAGTGATTATATAAGAGACATGTTTCTTTATTTTTTAATATTTGTTTATTTCGGGGAGGGCGCGAGCAGGGGAGGGGCAGAGAGAGGGAGACAGGATCCGAAGTGGGCTCTGTGCTAACAGCACAGAGCCTGACATGGGGCTTGAACTCACCAACCATGAGATTATGACCTGAGCTGAAGCCTGATGCTTAACTGACTGAGCCACCCAGATGTCCCTGTTTCCTTTTTCTTAAAATTAGTTTTCCTGTGGTGTAGGTACAAGTAATGTTTGTCTTTATAAGGAAGGCTTTTTTTTTTTTTCCTTTATGGCCAGTTTTTTCCTTCTAATTCTTTGATTTGGGCATTTAATCCCTTGTTGGGAAATATTTGAAGCAATCAGCCTTGGCTCCATATTCTTTTCTTTTTATTTTTTTAAGTTTTTTTTTTTTTAAGTTATTTTTTTAAGTAATCTTTCACACCCCACGTGGGGCTCAGACTCATGAACTCAAGATCAAGAGTCATGTGTTCCACCTACTGGGCCAGCCAGGCGCCATGCTCCATTTTTAACTTTATTATTTTTTAAAATGTTTATTTTTGTGAGAGCGCCCATGTGCATGCACAAGTGGATGAGGGACAAGGGGAAAGGGAGGCACTGATTCAGGAGCAGACTCTAGGCTCTGAGCTGTCTGTCAGCACAGAGCTTGACTTGGGGCTTGAACTCCTGAACCCAGAGGTCATGTTGAACTGAGCTGAAGTCATATGCTTAACCGACTGAGCCACCCAGGCGCCCCTCCAGTTTTAACTTTAGAAAAAAATTAAAAATATCCAAGTAAAACTTGTGACACAAAAGTTAGAAAGAAAACATTACTTTAGCCAAATATGTTTTCATATTAAATCCTTAGGGAATAAATATCCATGGGGTATTGGTCCTTCCAGTATTTCCCCTCTCAACCACTCACTGGTTTAAGATTCCCTCTTCAAATGCCAGGCATCCTGTTTTAATGGGATGGCAAACTTGAACTTTTTGTAAAATTTGAAGGCTGTTTATGTCTACTTCTGTTTTACAGATAAGTTTACTTGTCTTTGCTAAAAGGGTTGAAGAAATCCTATTTGTTACTCATCACCTTCCTTGCTTTGTGGATAGATAAAATGCTTTTCTGCAGCTTTCTTAAAGGAGCACTAGAAGAGAATAGATGACACTGAATTTGGATCTCTTTGAACAAATGTTTGTGTCAATTGGTAAACAACGAACGGTCTTTGCTTTAGGACCAGACAGTGTTGTTAGGAGGACAACAGAATGGATAAAATATGGGATATTAGCTGAAATCGAGGAATGAAGAAATAGTCTTCTGAAGAGTGATACATTGGGGGAAATTAAGGAAGGCTTCGTAGAGAAAATAGCTTTTTATTTTATTATTTTTTTTGGTAAAGCATGAGCTGGGGAGTGGGACATAGTGGGAGAGAATCTCAAGCAGCTTCATGCCCAGTACAGAGCTTGACATGAGGCTTGATCTCACAAATGTGAGATCATGACTTGAGCCGAAGTCGGCCACCCAACTGACTGAGCCACCCAGGTGCCCCCAAAAAATGTTTTTATTTTTATTTATTTTCTTAAATAGTTTATTGTCAAGTTGGTTTCCATAGAACACCCAGTACTCATCCCAATAAGTGCCCTCCTCCATGCCCATCACCCCCCTTCCCCTCTCCCCCACCAGCCCTCAGTTTGTTCTCCGCATTCAAGAGTCTCTCATGGTTTACCTCCCTGCCTCTCCCCAACTATTTTTCCCCTTCTTCTCCCCCATGGTCCTCCATTAAGTTCCTCCTAATTCACCTATACGTGCAAACATATGGTATATGTCCTCTGTCTGACTTAGTTTGCTCATTATAACACCCTCAAGTTCCACCCATGTTGCTACAGATGGCCAGATTTCATTCTTTTTCATTGCCATATATTCCATCATATAGATAAACCACATCTTCTTGATCCATTCATCAGTTGATAGACATTTGGGCTCTTTCCAATTATATATTTACAAATAGGGAGAAGGAAACTCGGGCTAGCAACTTATGTAAACATCCTCTGTTAAATGATCAGTGTAGGTGGCTCAAAGACCAGAGGCTTTTACAATAATTTGGAAGGAAAAGACCTAATAAGGATGGAAAAGATGGATTTGAAGAATGTTGACCTATTTGCTGAGTAGTTACTGTAAAAAGAAGAAAAAATAGAGAATATGGGATGAGCACCGGGTTAAGGTTAGGGTTTGGAGATGTGTTGGCTTTTGGAAATAGTATTTGGGATACCTCTGGGGGCAGTAAGGTGGTAGTAGGGTCTGGAGCTCAGGAGAGAAATCTGTTGATAGAAATTTAAACTTCTAGATGGACCTCAGTACAGGTAAAGGCATGAAAGAGTTTAAGATTATTTAAGAATGTTGGTGATAAAAATAATGGCTAAATTATTGAACACTGTACAATATCAAGCACACATCTGTCCTGATTAATTTACATATTTGTAAGTTTTCATTTAATTATTATGAGGTAGGTGCAACTATCTGCCTTATACAGATAAAGATTCTGAAGCACAGAAAAGAATAACTTTGAGGGCACCTGGGTGGCCCAGTCAGTTAACCTTCTGACTTAACTCAGGTCATGATCTCACATAGGTTCTGGGTTTCGAGCCCTGCATCAGGCTCTGTGCTGACACCTCAGAGCCTGGAGCCTGCTTCAGATTCTGTTGTTTCTTTGCCCCTCCCCTGCTTGTGCATGTGCGCGTTCTCTCTTTCCTCAAAAATAAACATTAAAAAAATAATATTAAAAAAAAACTTTGTAAAGTCAGGTAAGCTGACTGTTTTCCAGACTGTTTCTGCATTCTGGTTCTAGAACCAATACACAGTAAGAGAAGAGGGCCAGAGAAATAACCCCCATAACCCAATTTACAGGATGGGTTAAAGAGAGCAGTGGAATATAATCAGTTTATTCAGAGGCTGCAGAGAGGTAGCTGATGATTGGGAATGCCAATGGCTGTCTTGAAGAACGGTAACGTGAGAGCTCTTTGGTAGATGTTTCAAGGTTTTGTGTCTATGTATCATTCAACAGACTTTGTATTGTTTTTTCTATATTGTTTCAACTCCTCTCTACCCACAGAATGTTCCAAGCCTTAAAGAGATTTAGTGAAGTTTGAGCTGCTGAAGTAAGACTTTTTTTTTTAATTTACTTATTTATTTTGAGAGATAGCATGTGCACAAGTCAGGGAGGGGCAGAGAGAGAGAGAAAAGGAGAGCGAATCCCAACCAGGCTCTGCACTGTCGGCAAAGAGCCTGACAAGAGGCTGGAACTTTCACTGTGAGATCATGACTGAGCCACCCAGGTGCCCCAAGACCAGTTTTTATATAGTTAGTATGGGCTCTTCTGGTAAATTAAACCATATAAAAATGTCTGAAATACAATTGGGTATTAAAAATGACAGAACTGTTTTGTTTTTGCTTTTGTTATTTTTATTTTTTATATGGCTTGTGATTGATCAGAGGGGACTGCTGTTTTTCCAAACATCACCATTTTGGGATAAGGGTAGTTAGCAATTCTAGCATCATTTACTATCTAGCATCATTTACTATCTACTCTGAATAGTGTAAACCAAGAATTACTCAAATGTAAGACTTTGTGCTTACCTTCCAGGAGTAAAGATAGTCCTATAACAATTTTCAACCTTTTTAACTGTGAATTTATCTTTCCCTCTCAAACAAAACCTTACTCAGAACCCCGTGAATTGCTAACTTTAGGTGCTCGTACCCCCTCTCCCCCCAGGAGAGCTCCAAAGTATCTCCCCTATGAAGCATAATTTGGAACCCATTGGATGACATGAATTCATTTAAATGAAGGGATGGTACATGAAGTTGGGGTGGATCTGTTTTGAAATTGAAGAAATGTCAACTTCTGCAGGCTTAGCGTCATATTTAGGTGTGTTGGTTTGTTTAGTCTGGGGGCAGGGAGATATGAGGAAGACTACATCTTCTAAGAAGTGAGGAGGCTGCAGCACTTGTTTTGACTGTGCTAGTATGACTGTCCTGTTACCTGCAGGCTGTTCAGGAGTTTCATGTAGAGGAGGAGGAAAAAGCTCTGGTCCCTGAATTAGGGCAAACAAAAGTGATCTTTTTCTTCACCATTGAATCCGCCAAGTCTGCAAATGAGCAAGGAGAAAACTTCTGTAATAACTCAGATCCTCTCTCCAGCCTTTCTCCACAGAAGCAAGTAATTCAGTTTAAATTTGTTTGCTGCTGCCACCTCCTGTGGACCAATGTCTTCTAGCTATAACATAACTCGCTCAGTAAATAGTGCCCTAATGTTTTTCATATGTTGTTGAATAAACAGTTCCTAATTAAACTGATTAACTCTAATTAGCCATAGGGAGAAGATACCATAAATGAAACACTATAGGACAGTGTATATTAAAATGCTAATTTTACAGTATGAGACCAAGTGTAGAAAAGAAGAATAGCAAGACCTGTTAGGGCTAGAGTCAAGACATATTAATGGATTTGAGTTGGGTCTGAAGAATGGATAGGAAAGATAGTGGAAAAACAAAGGAAGAAAATGTCTAAACCCCAAGTTTGAGCTATTGTATAAGGGTAGCAGTGAGAGAGGGAAGAGACAGACAGTTAATCTTTCCAACTCCTTTGCCACTGCTATTATAAGATCTGATGGTTCTTATGAGGTATTTTCTACTTTATATGTCAGAGTTAAAAATTTGGCCATTATCACTTATGTAATACACAAAGCCATTTAGAAAAGGTAGATTTATTAATAAGCTTTTGACTTTATGTGAACTTCTTTGGTAATCAGAGTATGGATAGTGTATAGAACTTCTAAAATGTTTGCATGTGAAAAATTTGCAATGTGAAAATTTTATATTAACATTGCAAATTTTGTCTTTGTATTTCTCATAAAATAGAACCAAATTATAAAACATACAGAAAATGAAAAAAGTCACCTGTGTTTCTTTACTGTGACAAAACCACTCATTTTGACATTTTCCGTTATCTTTATTTATGTAAGTGGTTTAAACAATAATCATATTTTATATAGTATTTTGTCTTGCCTTTTCCTCTTAATATTTTAGTAGGCATATACCCATATTTAGCCATATTTTAGATACCTGTTTATTAGGCACTTTTTATCTTGTCTCTGATCCCTTCTAATAATCTTTATAAGATTATCTTCATTTTACAGTTAGGGAACTGGAATTTAGAAGGTGTATAACTTCCTGGGCACCTGGCTGGTTTATTCAGTAGATTGGGTCTTGACCTAGGGGTTGTGGGTCCAACCCCGACGTTGGGTAGAGATTACTTAAAAAGAAAAATCTTAAAAAAAAAAAACTTCCTCAAGATCACCAGCTAAGTTGTAATGAGCTAGAATTTGTTTTGCCCCAGAGCTTTTATTGTTCTTAGGCTTTGCTGAGATTTACGTTTATAATTATTTATTTATTAAAATTTTTAAAAAGTGTTTATTTGAGAGAGAGACAGAACGTGAACAGGGGAGGAGCAGAGATTTAATATCTTTTTATTTTCGAGAGAGAGAGTGTGTGCAAGTAGGGGTTGGAGGGCCAGACAGAGAGGGAGACACAGAATTTGAAGCAGGCTCCAAGCTGTCAGGGCAATGCCCAACCCTGGGCTCGAACCCACAAATACTGAGACCACAGACTGAACTGAATTGAGGCCTGATGCTTAACCGAGAGAGAGAGAGAGAACATGTGCATCCACAAGTGTGCACGTGGAGGAGGAGCAGACAGAAAGAGGGATTCAGAGTATCCAAAGGAGGTTCTGCACTGACAGCACAGAGCTCAACGTAGGGCTTGAATGCAGAAACTGAACTGTGAGATGATGACCTGAACCAAGCCAGACACTTAACAGATTGAGCCACCCAGACACTCCTACATTTGTCTTTTATTTTAATGTCGGGTTCCAGCTCACAACCTGCGATCAAGAGTTGCATGCTCTACCAACTGAGCCAGCCAGGCGCCCCCACATTTATCATTTAAAACCGCTAACAAGGATGTTCTGTTACCTACTGATGCCATTCACCTCTGTAGGTATATGAGGAGAACATAATTAATTGAAACTTAAACCTTTGTTTAAGCACTCAGGTTATACTTCCCTGATCACAAGCATCAAAGTGGAGCTAATTAGATCTACTCTACCTAACCTTGTTTAAGGTGCTGCTCATGACAGGCAGTGGGAATAAGGAGGAACACAAATAGCTCTGGGTATAATGTACACTGAAAAGGTTATAAAATTGAATGGGAAGGTTTTAGTTTAACCCACTCTCATTTTGTACACGAACTTGCAAGATTATCTCTGTTTATTTTTGAGTGAGAAAGCACAAGTGAGGGAGGGGCTGGAGAGGGAGGGAGACAGAATCTGAAGCAGGCTCTGAGCTGTCAGTGGACAAAGCCCAGTGTGGAACTTGAACTCACGAACTGGGAGATCATGACGTGAGCTAAGTTGGACACTCAAATGACTGAGCCACTGAGATGCCTCAAGATTACTTGTTTAGTGGCAGAGCCAGAACAAGAACCCAGATGAGTTCCTGGGTAATTCAAGGCATTTATGACAAATGTGACCTTACTTGGAATCCATAAGCCTGTAGAGGGATGAAGAGGGGAGCAGGGTGGACCTATGTGAATGCTGCAGAGTATACACACAAAGATGGTAATTATGACTTAAATCAAATTTGAGTCATCTGGAAAGTATTTACAAAAATATTGAAAACTGTGCTCTGCACCCAGGCTTATTAAAGTAGAAATTTAATTCAGTAAGCTTTCTGGGCATTTTTTATGGGATTAGAAGTTGATGGAAGAGAAGTTTCTCAATTTACATAACTTACTATCTGTGAGTACTTAAACTGCAGATTCTTTTTTTAAAATAAAAATTTTTAATGTTTTATTTATTTTTGAGAGAGCGAGAGAGAGTGTGAGCAGAGGAGGTCAGAGAGAGAGGGAGTCACAGAATCTGAAGACAGCCTCCAGGCTCTGAGCTAGCTGTCAGCACAGAGCCCGATGCAGGGCTTGAACCCACAAACCGTGAGATTATGACCTGAGCCGAAGTCGGATGCTTAACCAACTGAGCCACCCAGGCTCCCCTAAACTGCAGATTCTTAACCTCTCTCACTGAATAAGCATCTTTGGAGCCAAGGCCTTGGAATCTGATTTTTATGAGTTCTGTAGGTGACTCTCGTATTTTTAAAGTTTGAGAATTTCTGGTTATGTTTATCATTAGTCAGTGTTTTGTGTGCCTCTTACCTCAAATTCCTCATGCTATTTTTTCTACCAAGTTTGGTTTCTAACATTTCTTTGTACTGTAGTCCTGTCTTTCCCCTCGGAAGTCTCTGTGGACTTTTAAAGCAATGTTAGAATTCACATGTGTCTAATAAGCCTAGTTGTGCCTTTCAATACTGGGACCTGTCTTAAGGCTGAAAGGATCTTTTGAGTAGTTTGCCCTTTTTTTTTTTTTTAATTAAAAAAAATTTTAAGAGCCTTTGAGGACTGGGAGAGAGTCAGGGGGGGAGAGAGAATCTTAAGCAGACTCCGTACTCAGCACAGTGTCCCATGCAGGACTTGATCCCATGAGTCTGAGATCATGACCTGAGCTGAAATAAGATTCGGATGCTCAACTGACTGAGCTACCCAGGCACCCCAATTTACCTTTTTTTTTTTTAAGGTTTATTTATTTTGAGACAGAGCCTGTGTGTGTGAGTGGGGAGGGGCCGAGAGGAAGAGAGAGAATCCAAAGCAGGCTCTGTGCTGTCAGCACTTAACCAACTGAGCCATCCAGGCCCTCCTGCCCATTTTTAATCAGCTGTCAATATTAGGAGACTCTAGTGAGTTGCCTATACTTTTTATTCATTAATAGGCAGCAGTTTCTTTGGCTTAATATCCTACATCTGTAACTTGATGTTATAATCTGCTTTTTAGAGGCATTATGACTCTAAGGGGCATTAATTTTTTTTTTAATTTTCTTTTTTTTTTATTCTAGGAAAGAGAGAAAGACAGCGTGAGCAGGGGAGGGTCAGAGAGAGAGGGAGTGATAGACTCTGAAACAGGCTCCAGGCTCTGAGCTGGCAGTCAGCACAGAGCCCGACATGGGGCTCGAACCCACGAACCGCGAGATCATGACCTAAGCGAAAGTCGGACGCTTAACCGACTAAGCCACCCAGGCGCCCCGGGGCATTAATTTTTTTAATGAAACTTCTTTTTAAAGTATTTATTTTGAGATTGAGCGCAAGCGGGAGAGGGACAGCAAGAGAGGGAGAGAATCCCAAGCAGGCTCTGCACTAGATGGTTTTTTGTTTTTTTTTTTAATTTTATTTTTGAGAGATAGAGTGCGAACAGGAGAGGGGCAGAAAGAGGGAGACACAGAATCTGAAACAGGCTCCAGGCTCTGAACTATCACTGCAGAGCCTGACACGGGGCTCAAACTCATGGACTGAAATCATGACCTCAAGGCTGGTTTTTTAAGGTAATCAGCTTTTTTTTCGGATAGGGGAAGGGATTCTATAAAGTATGTTACATATTATGGGCCTTAAATTATTTAGCTATGTGTGCTAGGTTGATACTGTTTATAGAGAGCATGAACCCTAGATTCTGTGGTCTTGTTAATGTATCAAATGTATAGTAGCAGAAAGGCGAATGGCTCTAGGAGATCTGATACTATATCTACCACTATGACTGATTAGAGCAAGTAAACTCTGATAGAGGAAGTAAACTTCTCTGAGTCTTAGTATTATTTAAAACATCAGAAAAATACCACAATACTCTTGTGTTGTTAGGATTGAATTATATAGAAATTGTTTGCATATAGGTCTTTTATGAATGATTGTGATTTGTGGTATTAAGCATATATATACATATATGTGTATATACACATAAATACACACTTTTGTTTACTTTGGATCATTCATTAAATTCTTGAACAATTTTTGTTGCGCACTTAATAGTGCTACTGAGTTTCCATTTTAGGGTCCAACCTTTAGAACACATGAAGACAGGAGAGTGAAGGGGAGGTCAGTTGGAGGTGGAGCTGGAGAATATCAGATAGCTGGAAAGCATATTCTAATGACTACTTCATTCTGAATTTATCTGTCAAATGCAAAATATACTTGTACTGGGAATAGAGAGGATTTGACAAGCTATTAAAAACCTTATTTAATTGTATTCTGAAGTGTTTTGAGAAATTGGTTTTATTGTTAAATTAATTTTGGTTCAAATGTAGTTTTTACTGGAAAGCCAAGGAATGATTCAGAGAATATCAAGCCTGTCAAACCATTTCATTTGATTTGGAGCTAATGTTTTCTAATTTTACTTTTGGTTAAGCTAAAAAAATGTTAATGTATTATTTCTTTTACCTTTTGTTCTGTTATTAGTCAAAATTATTACTCAGGTACTGAATATAGGGGATTATCCAGGCTTTTTACTTCTTTTTTTAAAGTTTCTGTTGTTTTTTTTAACATTCATTTTTGAGAGACAGAGTGCCAGCGGGGGAGGGGCGCAGAGAGAGAGAGGAAGACAGAATCCGAAGCAGGTTCCAGGCTCCTAGCTGTCAGCAGAGAGCCTGATGTGTGTGGTTTGAACCCATGAGCGGGGAGATGGTGACCTGACCTGAGCCGACACTGAACCACCCAGGCGCCTCCAGGCTTTTCACTTCTAACCCTTTTGATAAAATATGTAAAGGAGGAGTCCAGCTTCTAAATTAGCAGTCTTGGAAAAGAATTTGATAGTAGGAAATGTTATTAGTTAATACATTAACTTCATTTTGTTGCTCATTTGCCAGAAATTCATTCCAGCTAAATGTACATTTCTAAATGTACCTGTAAAAACTTAAAGGGGATGAAAAGGTAGAAGATAAATATTTTTGGTAGAAGATTAAGATCTCTCTATCTTATCTTCAAAAATACATGTATTTTTTAATTTTTAAGTGATGTCTACACCCGGTGTGGAGCTCAGACTTAAAACCCTGAGATCAAGAGCCACATGCTCTACCAACTGAGCAAGCCAGGAGCGCCAAGTAGAAGATACTCTTAATAAAATACATCCCAGCTTTAAACTAGAGAATTGATGGAAAATATTTTTATTCCCTCACCTATGGAAGGTGGACTATTATATATAACTCATTAGACTCATTTAACAACAGACTTCAGAGGTTGATTTTATAAGCCACATAAAGCAGTGAAAGTGTTTTTTTTTTAATCAAATTTTAAAAAATTTAGGTCTAATTGATACTGTTACTAGTGCAACATAGTAGATTTGACTAAAGTCTATATGTTACACTCTGCTCACCACAAATGCGGCTACCATCTATCACCATACAGACTATTACAGTACCATTGACTGTATTCCTTTGCTATATGTTTTATCCTCTTATTCATTCTGTAACTGGAAGTCCGTGAATCTCCTTCACTTATTTGCCTACTCCTCCCACCTCCCGTCTGGCAACCATCAGTTTCTTTGTATTTATCGGTCTGTTTCTGCTTTTTGTTTTTTCATTTGTTTTGTTTTTTTTTAGATTTTACATATAAGTGAAATAAATCATATGATATATGTCTCCATAAAAGTGATTTTAGTATAGGGGTGCCTGGGTGACCCAGTCATTAAGCGTCTGGCCTTGGCTCAGCTCATGAACTGGCAGTTTAGTGAGTTCGAGTCCCTCGTCAGGCTCTATGCTGACAGCTCAGAGTCTGGAACTTGCTTTGGATTCTGTCTTCCTTTCTCTTTGTCCCTCCCCTGCATGCACTCTCTCTTTTTCTCAAAAATAAATAAACATTAAAAAAAATTTTTTTTAAGTGATTGTAGTATCACATTTTTCATGTTAGCCTATCTCAGCATTCTTTAAAACATTTTTTTAAATGTTTTATTTATTTCTGAGAGAGAGACAGCATGAGCAGGGGAGGGTCAGAGAGAGAGAGAGAGACATAGAATCTGAAACAGGCTCTGGGCTCTGAGCTAGCTGTCAGCACAGAGCCCAACGCGGGGCTCGAACCCACGAACCGTGAGATCATGAGCTGAGCCAAAGTCGGACGCTTAACCGACTGAGCCACCCAGGCGCCCCTCAGCATTCTTTTATTTTCAGCCAGGGACACTGAAATTTCTGTTTTATCAGGGCCCATGGAGACACAGGAAAATTAGTTGAGGGCTATATAAGTAAATTTAATTTTGGGGGTGAACATAACATTTTAAAGTTAATACAATCATAGCCAACAAAATAAATATATGCCTCAGTTGTGTTTCATGGCTTCTTAAAAGTGTAGGGAGTGGGGGGTAGAAACATGAGAGAAAGGTATTAAGCTAAGTTTAGGAAAAATCACAGAGATCTAGATGTATTCCAGGAAGAGGTTTCAAATGTGCAGATTTTAAGTAACATTGCCACCTTGTGGCTTTTAGGATATTTTAAGGAAATTTTTTTTTATTTACAGTAGTAGATATAAAATGGGGAGAAGCTCAGGTGGGATGTGTGGTTAGTATCAGTATTACCTCTAGTTATTTAAGTGGTAGGCCAGATACTGAGGGCTAGAAACTTCTTCCTTTGGTTTACACTTTATTATTTTTAAATGTATCTTTATTTCTTAAGACTGTTTCTTTAGTCTTGTCATTGTTCTTGTTGATAGGGTGGATTGATTCAAAGTTTAGGATGAATGTCCCAATGGGGGTTTGGGGGATGGGGTGTGAATTCAGTAAGATCTTGCTGTATGAATTTCCTCTATTCTTTATTTATTAGCAGCGCAATATCTTAAAGCTCTAAGAATGCATGTATCTGCCCTTCTAGAGTTTGAGCTGTTTTTTGGTTAACTGGGACTTTATAATTTTGCGTTTATGCCAGCAAATCCTTGGCAAGAACTTACCCTCGACTGACCACTTCAGCCTGTTCTTAACACATATCTCCCTGTAAACTGTCTAGCCTGTGACTCTAGGAGCAGTAGGTTAAAAAAAAAGGGTAAGCAGGTTCCACATGACAGCACCATGGGTGTAAAACCATTTGACACACCACTTTCCCTGCTACAGTGAGTCCAGTGGCATCTTCATGTTAAAAGCTTGAGTGTTCCAGTAAGATGCAAATCTATGTTTGGCGCATGGCAGTTCTGGCTGGGACTTGGACCCTTTTACTTTTATGTATTCTTCTCTCTTCCCTTTATTATATATCCATCATAATTCCCCTGGTTCACCCACTCCTTGCTTTTTATTTATTAAATATTACTAGGGTAGGATTGGTTGATTAGAAATGTCAATAAATACAACTGATCTACAAGTAAATAAATTGCCAAAGCATTTAGTGGAATTGTTCTCACTGGTAATAGGAAATATGTCATAAAAGTGAAAGCTGTTATAACAGAAGTCTTCTTTTTTTAATTTTGCTTATTTTTGAGAGACAGTGCAAGTGAGGGAGGGGTGGGGGAGAGACACAGAATCCAAAGTAAGCTCTAGGCTCTGAGTTGTCAGCACAACTTGACGCGGGGCTTGAACGCACAAGCTGTAAGATCATGACCTCAACCAAAAGTTGGAAGCTTAACCAACTGAACCACCCCAGCACCCCAGAGAGTAAAAAGAGGTCTTCTATAGAAACCTAAAGGTTGTTTTTTTTATTTAAAGTTTATTTTATTTGTTTATTTTGAGAGAGAGAGAGCAGGGAAGGGGCAGAGAGAGAGAGAAAATCCCAAGCAGGCTCAGTGCAGAGCCCGCCTGACGTGGGGCTCTAACTTGCAGACCACAAGATCATGACCTGAGCTGAAATCAAGAGACAAACGTTTAACTGACTGAGCCACCCAGGTGCCCTGAAACCTAAAAGGTTTTGTTTTGTTTTGTTTATTTTTGAGAGAGAGAGAGACAGAGTGCGAGCAAGGGAGGGGCAGAGAGAGGAGGGAGACACAGAATCTGAGGCTGGCTGCAGGGTCTGAGCTATCAGCACAGAGCCTGATGCGGGGCTCGAACCCACAAACTGCGAGATATGACCCGAGCTCAACTGACTGAGCCACCTGGGCGCCCCAAAGGTTTTAATGTCCAAAAGTGTTGAGAAATGATGCACTTTGTGTTAGAACTTTCTCTGTTGTCTTTTCTCATTCTAAAAGACTTCTAAAAAGCTGACAGGCAAACTTTTTATACTGTTTTTTTAAAAATTAATATTTTTTAAGTGATTTCTGTACCCAGTGTGGGGCTTTAATTCACAACCCTGAGATCAAGAGTTGCATGCTCTATATTGCCTAAGCCAGCCAGGCACCCCTATTTTCATTTTTGCTAAAATACCCTGTGTTTAATGACTTTCAGTGTAGATCTGAGAAATAAACTCCTTTCAAAGTTTTGTGAATTGTTAAACATAACTTTTAGGGTAGTCACTCTTTGCAGAAGAATTAAGTGAAAACTGTTACTTTCTTCTCATTTTTATTAATTTATTTTGAAATCTCATACTTAGAGGAATTTCAAGACTAGTACATAGAATACCTGTATACTCTTGACCCAGATTTGCCAGTGTATTGTTTTGCCACATTTACTTTATCGTTCTCTTTGGTGATAATGTGTGTAATTTTATGACCATTTGATAGTAAGTTTCAACTAGATTGATTTCTCCCTAAATATTTTTCTTTTTAATTCCTGAAAACAACATGCACTTACCAACCACAGCACAGTTACCAACATCAGGAAATTTAACATTGACACACAATAACCATTATATACAGATCTTATATATATTTTTCCAGTAAATCTTAATGTCCTTTATAGCCATTTTTTTAATGGCCCAGATTCCAGTCCAGGATATTCTAGTTTTCACGTCTTTTTGGTCTCTTAATCTTTAGTGGTTATTATATATGTATAGCACACCCCACTCACCCACCTTGTTTTGTTTGTGACCTTGCCTTTTCAAGAGTATATGGTGTTTATTTTTGCAGACTGTCCTTCAGTTTAAGATTTCCTTATTATGGACATTCTGATTGTGCTTCTGGCAGGAATATTATATATAAGTGATTTTGTGTCCTCAGTGTCTCACATTAGGAGATAGTTTGTTCCATTATTGGGAATGTTCATTTTGATCACTTATTTAAAATGTTTACCAAGTTCTTCAGTGTAAAGCTATTTTTCTTTTAATTGGGAAAATAGTTTGAAACTGTAAAAAAAATCTTGTTCCGCATCAAATTTTCACCCTTTAGTTATATAGCATCCATTGCTGATTCTTGTCTAATTCAGATATTATGATAGCTTACTTATTAAGGTTATGTAACATGCTCAAATTGTCACAGATTTGGGCAGTGGGATGTCATTCAAGCAAGATCCCATTGATTCTGTTTCCAACCTATAATTTTTTAGTGAAAATATTTAATTTTTTATTTAATTTTATTATTTTTTTAAAATTTTAAGTAATCTCCACACGCAGTATGGGTGTGGGCTCAAACTTAACATCCCCAAGATCAAACTCACAGCCCGAAGATCAAAAGTTGCAAAGTTGCATGCTCTACTGACTGAGCCAGCCAGGCACCCCAATGAAAATATTTTTAAAATCTAGTATTTAAAATCTTGTGAATTATTTTTATCCATGCCAAATTTATTTTACTTCTCAAGGTAAAAGGTGTGATATGAATGCTTAAATCTGTGAGAAGATGGATGTTATCTTTGTTATTTGTAAATATATAAACTTATTTTTTATGGGCACATCAAAACTGTATTTGGAAATAGAACACCAGTTACTTCACTTGCTGAGTTGTATCAATGTGATGTTTTCTTGATGTTGATCAGGAGATCATTTATTTGTATGTAATTTGTGTAATTTAAAATAAACCTGGCATACGGGTTTACATTAGGACAGAAGTTTGTTACCTGCCTTCTTCGTATCATTGTGTAGTTAAGATTCAGGAATAGTTTTAGGTTATATTTGGGGTAGAACTGAACACAGTTATTTGTGGGACTTAGCACATTAAAAGAGGAACAGACTTCTGTTTTAAAAATCTGATGATACAGTAAGTGCAGTTGCAAAATGCTGGTTTGAGTTTCTTCTGACTAAATATTGTAAATGCTGTATTAAGCATGCTGATAAACTTACATGTAAGTATATTAGGGAAAACAGATTTAGCAAACTCTGTTTTTTTAATGATTACATGATACATATATATTTTTTAATTTAAATCCGAGTTAGTTAACATATGGTGTAATAAAGATTTCAGAATTTAGAAATAGAATTTAGTGATTCATTACTTACTTATATCACCCAGTGCTCATCCCAGCAAGTGTCCTCCTTAATGCCCCTTGCCATTTAGCCCATACCCCCAGCCAGTACCCCTCCAGCAACCTTCAGTATGTTCTATGTATTTTGAGTCTCTTATGCTTTGTCTCCCTCTTTTTTATATTATTTTTGCTTCCCTTCCTTTATATTTATCCGTTCTGTATCTTAAATTCCACATATGAGTGAAATCACATGATACTGTCTCTGACTAACTTATTTTGCTTAGCATAATATACCCTAGCTCCATCCATGTTGTTGCAGATGTCAAGATTCCATTCCTTTTGATCACCAAGTTTTATTGTGTATATATATATGTACCAAATCTTCTTTATCCATTCATCTGTTGCTGGACATTTGGGCTCCTTCCATACTTCGGCTGTTGTCAGTAGTGGTGCTATAAACACTGGGGTGCATGTGCCCCTTCCAAACAGCACTTCTCTTTCCTTTGGATGAATACCTCGTAGTGTAATTGCTGGTTCGTAGGGTAGTTCTGCTTTTAATTTTTTGAGGAACTCTCCATACTGTTTTCCAAAGTGGCTACACCAGTTTGCATTCCCAGCAAATTCTAGGTTTTCTAATTTAGCAGTATAGTTTGGGGTACATAAGTTTATTTGTATTCCTTGGGTTATACTATATTAAAACCAAAGATAGTAGGCAGAATTTTTTTCCTTGTTTTATTGAGATGTAATTGATATACAACATTGTATTAGTTTAAAAGGTATACAATGTAATGACTTGATGCATATGATTGCCACAATAAGTTAACATCTGTCCCTTGACATAGTTAATGATTTGTTTTCTTGTGAGGAACACCAGAATTTTATTTAAAAGTCAGCTGTGTGGGGGTGCCTGGGTGGCTCTGTCAGTTAAGCATCAGACTTCGGCTCAGGTCATGATCTCACAGTTTGTGGGTTCGAGGCCTGCTTTGAGCTCTTTGCTGAGTCAGTTCAGAGCTGGAGCCTCCTCTCTCTGCCACCCCCACCTTCCCCCTCGCACTCTGTCAGTCTCTCTCAAAAATGAATAAACGCAATCTAATTTTTAATGGTGGATGCAAATTTTAGAAAGACATTGCAAACTGTGGTAGTTAAGGAGATATCAAGGAAGGAAGGGGTTTGTGGGTTCAATCCTCTCAACGGTCTCTGTGCCAGGAGCTCTGGTAGCTCAGAGCCTGGAGCCTGCTTCAGATTCTGTGTCTCCCTCTCTGCCCCTCCCTTGCTCATGAGTGGTGTCTCTCCCTCCCTCCCTCCCTTTCTCTCAAAAATAAACTTATTAAAAAACACCCTGAAGAATCCAGATTTTCTGAAGCCCAAGGGTAGATTTGGGTCCATGCTAGAAGAGAGGTTAGATAAATGGATAGTATCCATCCAAATTATGAAAGATAAAACCAGGTAGATGAGCTTAAAATTAATGAGAAGCAAAGTGCTATTTGAAGTTTGACTTTGGTCAACTGCAGAGATTTTTTTTAAATTGCAATTTCCTATTATATGCAGCATGTTTATTACCAAAATTGGAAAATTATATAGGAAGGGCAAAAAAGTGAGGGGAGTCAAAGCTCTTGAGATCTTTTTGTGTTGGTCTGAATTTCTTGTTCTTGGATTAGGTTTCATTTCAATAGGTAGGAGTGTATGGGTGAGTTATTTTATTAAATTTGAAATGTCAAAATGACTTAAATAATACCCCAGGAGCACCTGGGTGGCTCAGTTGGTTAAGCCTCTGACTTTGACTCAGGTCGTGATCTCTCAGTGGTTTGTGAATTTGAGCCCCGTGTCAGGCTCCGCGGTGTCTGACAATGACAGCCTGCTTGGGATTCTCCCTCTGCCCCTGCCCTGCCCTGCTCTTTCTCTCAAAATAAATAAAACTTTATATGTATAATCTTCATCCCAGATCTTGGTATGTTGGTGAATTTAATCCCTGAATTCCAGATACATGAAATGGAACATCAGAAATAGATAACTGGGTACCTGGGTGACTGAAGTGGGTTAAGTGTCTGACTCCTAATCTCTGCTCAGGTCTTGATCTCAGCATCGTGAGTTCAAGCCCTACATTAGGCTTCATGCTGGGAGTCTACTTAAGAAAAAGATAGCTGTTCTTTCCGAATACTGTTTTTATATCTATGGATTAATTTAGTGGGGGAGGTGTAGTCAGTTCATCACAAAGCTTCACTTAACTTTGTTGACTTCTATATAAATATTTGTAATAACTTGGTGTAGAGTAAGAGCCTATATAGTATATAGCCCTAGGTTTGAATCTTGGTTCTTATTATGTAATCCTGATCAAGTGACTTTTTTGAACTTCAGTTTTCTTATCTCAGGAATAATAACAATTTTTACAGGATGGTTATGAAGATCATTATGTACAGTGTCTGGAACATAGAAGCCCATAAGTAGTAGTTGCTGTTCTTGGTAGGAATCGTATTTACCATGGGGCAAATGGGAGCAGATGATTGATTCTTCTCAGGCAGATGGATGAATCAAGTAGAAATTCAGCCTTGTGCTTCTCAATGTTTTTGCTTTTAAAAGGCACATGGATTGAATCATAGTTTAAAAAATTCTAATACATGAATGTAGTGTGTGAAATGGAAGGCTGTTTAAGATAAATTTATGAAAGGCACATAAAGATGATTTTTACTAGGAAATGAGCATGTAGATTTCAGGGGAAACTTAATGTATTGTAGTCAGTTTTCAAAATCCCATCTCTAAGTGGATTTTATTTTTTTTTTTAATTTTTTTTTTTAATGTTTTATTTATTTCTAGGAGAGAAAGAGAGAGACAGCGTGAGCAGGGGAGGGTCAGAGAGAGAGGGAGTCACAGACTGAAACAGGCTCCAGGCTCTGAGCTGGCTGTCAGCACAGAGCCCGACGCGGGGCTCGAACCCACCAACCGCGAGGTCATGACCTAAGCGAAAGTCGGACGCTTAACCGACTAAGCCACCCAGGCGCCCCTCTAAGTGGATTTTAAACTTTCCCTAGGGGGGAAGAGGATAATTTTGTTTCTTGCTATGGACTAAGAGCCCATTAATTCTAGTCCTGTGAGATATATATAAAAGAAGGAAATTGAAACAAAAAAATTGAAGCCTGTGAATATGCCGTAGTGCCTTAGAACTAAGTATAGGATGACTCTAGGTTTTTGTTTTTGTTTTTTTTTAGTGTACCTTATATGCTGCTTCCCTTCTTTAGGGAATTTTTTTTTTTTTTTTAATTAATTGGTGTGATTGAGTATTACTACTTTGGTTTAAAATACAGGAAGTAAAAGTCTGTTTTTATTTGTAAGGAATATTCTGTCTAGCACAAATAAAAATTTCTGTTGAATTATTTATACAGTTTTAATTTTTAAGCATGTTCAGATAAGTTTTAACTAATGATTTCAATTTTTTTTTTTTAACCTGTAGGAACGTCAAGGTCGTGGCAAATAAAAGGCAGTTCTCCACAGACTGCAGCAACGGTTGCATCTGCACATCCTAAGAGGAAAAAAATGACCTTCAAGAGAATTAGGACTTTTTTCTTAATTTCATTGACTTCAGAGACGATTGCAGACTTGCAGTTTAAGTATTGGAATTTCACAAAAGACCTAGGACTTAACTGGAAAATGAAAAAAAAAAGAAAAAGAAAAAACTAAACAAAAAATCCCTCTAGGTAGTTTAGGTGAAAAATGTCCCTTTTATTTTGGCTTTGGTTGTGATTTCAGAGCATAATGCTTTGTTTTTTTGTCTTTTTACTATGTTTTTCGGATTTTAAAGTCCGTAAGTGCATACAGTTTTCTCTAATTTTTAAACCCTTTCCTCTCCCCGTTTTGACATTTGCACTTGGAGAACATTGAGTTTCGAAGATTTTGGGCCTCCACCCCAGAAAGTGGGAATTTGGTTTTTCCCTTCCGAACTGGAAGAACATTTTTATGAAGAATTTTTGTCTTGGAGAATTTAACAGTGTTACCCAAGGTTGTGTCTTTTAAGGGTGGTTCATTTTCTCTGACCCTTTGTTACTCAAAGTAAAGTACTAGGAGTCCTAAGAAATTTTCTGTTCTTGTACATTATACTGATTAAGTCAGGATTAATTTGATTTCAACGCTAAGAACAGTGGTAAAAACTTGTTTACAGAAATGCATTTTGGAAGAGAAAAATATTGTAAAACGTGTAGTGAATGTTTCTTCAGTTTCTTGTTCAGCCAATGAGGAAAGGGCATTGCCTTTCTTTTTACCATTAATCACTTCTCAATAAACGTGAGATCCTGTTGAGCATCACTTTTGTACCATTTATTAGTATGATATGAGTCTACTATCTTTAATGAAAGATTTGGAGTGTAAGGAGTTTTAAGAGGTAAGATGGCAACTATGTTTAGAAAGTTTGCTGAAATGAAATAGTTTAGATTTGCTTTTGTATCCAGGGCCAGACAACCATGACCTCCTGTAAAGAAAAAGGTGGGCCAGAATTCATAATGCTTCCCAGAGAAGGTAGAGCCACTGAGAAATCATTCAGCAAATATTTGAGTGAGTGCTTATTAGGTGCCACGCACTTGTCTAACCCTGTAGAAAGCTGGCCAGATAGCTTACAATTTTATTTGCAAAGTAGGTAATATCCAATATCAAAGATGTGTTTAATTTGAAATGTGGCTTATCTAAAGAGTATTCCATGTGGATGCAAGTCCAAGCATAAATTCCAGTAAGGCTTGGGTCTTTCTGAACCATAAAACAGTAATGGTGTTTGGTTCATTTTTATTTCCCAAGGTTTGGGGGCTTCTCTGCCTTAAAAGTTCAAACTCTTGGGGTGCCTTGCTGGCTCATTTGGTAGAGCATGGGACTCTTGATCTCCCAAGTCGTGAGTTCGAGCTTTGCGTTGGGTGTACAAATTACTTAAATAAGTAAAAGATTTTTAGTTCTTAAGATGTCCCAATTGTGCAGAGTTAAATGGGTGAAAACTTAATGTAATAAGAAAAGGTACTGAAAATGGGTTTTAATGATGTTGGAAAGTGTTTTGTCCTCAAACGACTTAAATCATTTGGCTATTCTACACTGCCCAGGCTACTAAATCCAGGATGTGATAAAACTAATAATGCTAATTAGTGTTTAGCATTATAGTTGTCACTTCAAGTTGAGAACTTGTCTCTGCCTGAGGCACAGTACAATATACCTAGGTATTCCTGTTTGCCAAACTTTCTGAAATACATTTCACCCATACTTGGGGAGACCTTTGCACAGTTTGAAGATGCCCAGTTTCTGAATTTAGAATTGTAACACTCATTGTTTACAGTTTTAGTTCAGACTTGTGTGACTTGTAGAGAGCACTGTCATGGGCTTAATTGTCCACTCTTTCACCTTCAAAAGGGAAAATATCCTGAGAAAAGCAAGTTCAAGGGCAATTTTACCTACATTTTTCTACCTTGTGTTCAACTTGAATATGAGATTATTCAAGATGTTTTTGCAATTTGAAATGTAAGTTTAAGCCATTGCTTCCCAGTTTTTCTTTTCACATCATAGGAAATACTGGAATGGTTTTGGGGGCAAACTGAAAGGAAATTGGAGCCTCTATAAAGGCTGCTCATCTAGCCCTCTCTGAGTGTTGAGAAGGTCCAGATGTTGGATTTGTGTGTTTGAAAACACATACACACACACACACAGGTTTTTTGGGTTTTTTTTTTTTTTTTATAGTATAAAAAACTAGATTATGTTCACACTAAGTTTGGTCCAAAAGTTGGTTTGATGAAGAACACCCAGTGCAGCTAAAACAAATTCTCTTATTTGCTAATGACAGCTTTGCCAGTGGAAATTGCTGACTTTTGATAATATGCCTTCAGTGCTTTGCTTTGTTCTGTCATTTGTGAATGTAAGATTTTGGATAGTCATGTTGTTTCTCCTTTGTTGAGAGGGAATGGAACAATTTTACCATATATCAGTGTCAATTCAAAGAAATCTAAACCTTTAAGATGAGCAAAATGCATAAATCTTAAGTTCATTCAATTTAATCTTAGTCACATTTGATTGGCTATTTTCCCCTAACAGAATTCCTTTAAAAAAAAAACAAACTTCCTTTGGAATAGTTTAAGACTTTTGTGAAAATGATATGGAGAGTTCTCATAACACCCTTTACTCAACTTTCTCCAAATTGTCAGCATTTTATATAACCATAGTACACCTATCAAAAACACTAAATACTGATATAGTACTGTTAGCTAATCTGTGGATTGTGCCAATTGTCCAAGGAATATCCCTTTTTCTCTGGTTCAGCATCCAATCCACGATCCAGTTTTTTTTTTTTAAATGTTTTATTTATTTCTAGGAGAAAGAGAGAGGGAAACACAGAATCTGAAGCAGGCTCCAGGCTCTGAGCTGGCAGTCAGCACAGAGCCCGATGTGGGGCTCGAACCCATAAACCGCAAGATCACGACCTAAGCGAAAGTCGGACGCTTAACTGACTAAGCCACCCAGGCGCCCCTCCACGATCCTATTTTGTGTTAGTTGTCTTTAGGCGTCTGGCCTATGAGTTCTTCAGTTTTCACCTTTTATGATTGACATTGGAGAGTATTGGCCAAGTATTTTGTAGAATGCCCCTTGCATTGGATTTGTCTGATATTTTCTCACTATTAGATTGAGGGTTTTTTGGACAAGAATACCAGAAGAGTCTGTGCCCTTCTCACTGCATTGTATCAGCATACATGATATCCATGTGTCTTATTACTGTTCACTTTGATCACTTGGTAAAAGTTTAATTAAGGTAGTGTCTGCTGTGTATTGCTCCACTGTATCATTACTGATTTTCCCTTTGTAATTAATAAGTAACTCAGGGAGTACACTTTAAGATTCTTAATCTTTGGTTTACTAATTTTGACATCTGGATTGTTAGTGCCTGTAACAAGTATTACTGTGGCATTTGCCACATGTTTATTCACTATGTGTATTCTACGTTTATACCAACTAGAATCCCACTGTAAGGAGGAGCTGTCCCTTCATATTTTTAAAAAATTGCATTAGTGTGGACTCAGGGATATTTAATTCCACGAGTCAGTGCTGTTTTGTTGCTTAAATTGTCCCAGCTTTAGCAATTGGGAGCACCTTTATTATTTTTAAATACTTATTTTGAGATAGCATGTGCACAAGTGGGGAGAGGCAGAGAGAGGGAGAAAGGACCCCAAGTACTGAGAGTGCAGAGCATGATGCTGGGCTTGATCTCATGAACCATGAGATCATGACCTGAGCCCAAATCAAGAGAGGGACATTTAACTGAGCCACCCATGTGCCCCTCTTATACTGTTTTCACAGCAAAATATAGGAGTCTTCTGGAGTTATGGAGAGGACTTTCACTTGGCATCATGGTTCACTTAAAGAGTGAGGCCCAGCAAATGTGGGTTGGTTTGTGCCCTTCCATAATTTTTACTTTTTGTCTTGTAAATAGAGACCTAAAATACTGGAAGAACTAGTTTCCACCCCAACTAAACTATTTTAAGGGGTTCAGAGATTTTTCTACCTGCATGAAAAATGATCAGATACTAAAGTTTTCTTCTTTCATGAGTTAATATGGCACTTGGATACTGCCAATTATTTTGACTTGTTTGAAAAATGATTTACAGACAGTCCCTGACTTAGGATGGTTTGACTAAAGATTTTTCAACAAAGCTGATGTGCAAGTGATAGGCATTCAGTAGAAACCATACGTTGAATTTTGATCTTTTCCTAGGCTAGCATTATGCCAGAAGAAGGGTATCTTTTCTTGGTGCTGAGCCGCACACCTGCTGTGACTGCCAGTCCCATCACATGATCAGGAGGGTAAACAACTGATACAACCATTTAGTGCCTACACAACCATTTTGTTTTTCACTTTCAGCAAGGTATTCAATAAGTTATATGAGGTACCCAACACTTTTAAGATAGGCTTTATGTTAGATGATTTTGCCCAGCTGTAAGCAAATGCGAGTGTTCTCAGCACGTTTAAAGTGCACTAGGCAAGAATGTGGTGGGTATGTGTATTAAATGTTTAAGGATATTTTCAACTTGATGGATTTATCAGGACCAACACAACCTGAAGTTGAGGAAGATGTGTATTTGAAATGTGTTTTGTGTCATGAATGTAGGACCCTTCTGATAAAGAGTAATAGTGTCCCTAGGATTCTGATAGTTTACTTTTTTTTTTTTGCCTTGGGAAGTAGTCGTGCCACTTAAAACGGTGTCACTCATGGTAAGTGGTTCCTGGGCAGCTGGTGACGCTCCTTACCTCTGAGAAGCCTTTCTTTAGAACTGTAATACTACAGTAGCTGCTGGGCTTGCGTATGGACAGCTGATGTCATTGTGGGGTAAGATATCCACAGCGAGATTAAGTGGATTGGAGGTCTCTCAAACGTACAAGGCCCTGCCTTCACTTTCCGGGACTGGCTCTGCAGCCCTGTCTGCACCGGGGGAGGGGGGGTTAGGTGGGGCCTCCCGCTCTGCCCCGCCCAGCCTCGGGGTTAGGACACTGGACGGCGCGTGCGCCGCTCCCTCATCCGAGAGTCTGGCACCAGCTTGGTGGCCCGCGGGAGGCGGCCCTGAGTCCTGCTAACCTGATTCTCCTTGTGCCCGCGCCCTCGCTTCCACTAGACCACTGCAGCCTAAGGGGCCGTCCTGCATGCCTTCGTTTTTGTACGCCTTTCCCCTGCCCTGACGGAATGGCTATTTTACCGCGAGAAACTGAGTTCAAGATGGGGTCTCTCCCCCTGTGCCAGCCCCGTTACCTTCACAGGTGAGCTAGGTAGCCTGCGGGATGGGGAAATGGGATTTCGCACTACCTTGCTAATGGGGCAGAGATGTCATTAGTGTCCTGCATGGTTAATGCCCATGGGGCTCCTGGCTGGCTCAGTCGGCTAGGCCGGGGTGGGGCAGGGGTTTGGAGCTCCCGCTTAGCCCCGCCTCGGGCTCTGTGTTTTCAGCTCGGAGCCTGCAGCCTGCTTCAGATGCTGTGTCCCTCCCTTTGCCCCTGCCCTGCGCGCGCGCGCTCGCTCGCTCTCTCAAAAAAAAAAAAAAAAAAAAAAAAAAAAAAGACTAAACATTGCAATTTTTTTAAGTTTAAATAATGCTCCGATGTGTGGCTGGCTCGCGGCAGCTTGGAAAGCTGTTACTCTGAACCCACCTGCTGGCCACAGGGGCAGTTCGTGTGCCCAAAACAGAAAAAGTTAGTTAAAACTTGCCCTTCAAGGACGCTCCTTGAAGAAACTCTTCAGTTTTGCTTTTTGTCCAGTTTTTCGTGTGAGTGTCCTCTGTTTTATCCATCTATTCCGCCTATATTTTGTGAGCCCCTGTGGGTGCTGTTGTTGGGCGCTGGGAGAGGGAAATGAGGTGCCTGTGCTCTCAGACGGCAGTTTAAGGATTCCACTGTAATACCGACTGGAGCCGGGGGAGCTCCAGGGCACTCGGAGAAGGGAAAAGGGGCATCTATCCAGAAGATTGCCCTTTCTGTATTGGATTTTCCTCCCTCACTTTGTGGAAATCGCATGAGCCCCTTGCCTCTTCATCCGCCTTCACGGCTTCAGCTGAGTCCTGGGCACTCTGTTCCATCACGAATGTGCTGTGTGATGTTGGGCAAGTCAGGAAATTGCTCTGCACACATTTACTCATTGGAGAGAGGAAATGACCTCTGAAGCTCTTTGATGTTTGATTTTTGAGAGATTCAAATTTATTTTATCTAGGAGTGCTTTTCTGATGAAAGAAAGAACCAATTACATACATAGACTAAAAACGTGTATATCTTGGTATGGCAGTTTTCTGTTTATCCTTCTAAACTTATATATTTTTTTTGCTTGATGACATAAGAAATCAGTGTATACATATAGTATGTGTGTATTCCTAAATGTATATAATCCACATAATTTTATAAAAATGGAATAGTACCAAACCACATGCAGGGTGTTCCTCCCCCACCAATCCGAGTCACAGTTCCATGAGTTTTATACTTTGCTTCGCTCAAGGACACAGGTCTTCTATGACAATCTAATATGGATGGTTTCTAGCATCCTGGGGTGAGCAGCACTCCAAGAGCCCAGGTCTGTCATCAAAAGCAACTTGGCAAAAGCCTGTCCTTCTAACCTTGTTCCCCTGAAGCATTGGAATCCAAACTTTTCAGATTTCTTCTTACCCTAAGCCTTTCAACTTGAAGAGTGAGGCACTCCATTTTTATTTTTAATGTTTGTTTATTTTTGAGAGAGAGAGAGAGAGAGAACACAAGGGAGGGGCAGAGAGGAAGGAGACAAGATCGAAAGTGGGCTCTGTGCTGACAGCAGACAGCCAATGTGGGGCTCGAACTCACAAACCGTGAGATCATGACCTGAGCGGGAGTCAGACACTTAACCGACTGAGCCACCCAGGCACCCCTCACTTCATTGATTTTAACTGACAAACCACAATCCAGTTACATACAACTCTTCACTACCTGCACCTATGCCTTTTAGAGTGGTTGGAGAAAAACATGCAAGCAGCATCCTATTTTAAATTCTTTTTTTAAAAAATTTTTTAATGTTTTTTATTTATTTCAAGGAGAGAGAGAGACATCGTGAGCAGGGGAGGGTCAGAGAGAGAGGGAGTCACAGACTGAAACAGGCTCCAGGCTCTGAGCTGGCAGTCAGCACAGAGCCCTACGCGGGGCTTGAACCCACTAACCGCGAGATCATGACCTAAGCAAAAGTCGGACGCTTAACCGACTAAGCCACCCAGGCGCCCCTTAAATTCTTGATCATCACTTTCAGGAGGGGATTCACCAACATTTCCTCCTCTCTCCACTTTCCTACTCATGAGAAAACTATTTCATACCTTCTCCCTTTCCTCAAACCTTCAGCACCTCAGATCCCACCTTTACTCTTACTGCTTTTACTTCCTACTTGACTGAGGAAGCTGAAGCAATCATAATGAAACACCACAGACTCCCTCCACTATATCTGCCCACTCACATCACAGTAGATCAGTGTTTCTTGAAGCCTGGTCTCCAGGCCAGCGGCATCAGCACCATCAGGGAACTTGTCAGAAGGGCAAATTATTGGGCCCCAGATCTACAGAATCAGAAGTTCAGAGGGTGGGGCCCAGCAAGCTGTGCTTTAATAAGTGTTCCAAGTGATTCTGATGAAGCTTCTAGCTTGAGAAGCGATGCCCTTGGGCTCTGCATGTTTCTGTCTAGAAACTCCCTCTGGCTATGCACTAGACTCCAGTTTCTCACCAACTCAAGAACATGGCTCCATCACATCTCCCCTCTTCCACATCCCAGTTTTACTTCTTTCTATTGGATCATTCCTATCAGCATCCAAACATGCTGTTGTTTCCCTCCTTTCTTCCTGCCAGTTACCACCCATTTCTCTATTTGCAGCAAACCCCCAAAGAAGAAGCTGTTACTCTCTGGCTCTATTTTCTCCTTCCATCTCTCTAACCCACTCTAGTCAGGCTTCCATCCTCTTCATCCCAGTGAAACTGGTCTTGTCAGGGTCACGAAGGGCTTCACATTGTTAAATTTCAGTCCTTATCTGACTTATAAACAGCATGCAGCATTGTTGCTGTTTCCTCCTTGATAAACTTTCTTCCCTTGGATTCTAGCACAGCTACCTCCTCTGATTTTCGTCTGGTTTCACTGGTTGTCCCTCCTTAGTCTCCTTGGCTGGTTCCTCCTCTGCTTTTTGTCCTCTCGATACCAGAGTGACCCAGGGCTCAGTCCTTGACCCTCTACACTCACTGGATTTCATCCAGTCCTGTGGCTTTAAACATCATCCATGTGCCAACACCTCCCAAGTAGAACCAGTTTATTTTTTATTTAAATAAAAAAATTTAAAGTTTGTTTATTTTGAGAGAGACAGGGACAGCACAAGTTGAGGAGGGGCAGAGAGAGGAAAAGAAAGAATCCCACGCAGCCTCCATGCTGCCAGCGCAGAGCCTGACGTGGGGCTTGAATCCACAAAGCTGCAAGATCTTGACCTGAGCTGAAACCAAGAGTTGTATGCTTAACCGACTGAGCTACCCAGGTGCCCCTAGAACCAGTTTAAGTGTACCTCCTGAACTCTGGGATGTTTGGCTGCTAGCTTAGTCTCTCTACTGGATGACTTACCAACAGTTCAAACTTAATATTCCCAAAGCCAAACCCCTTCCTTCCTCATCTGCCCCATCTGATTTAATGTTTATTTTGTTTTTGAGAGAGAGTGAGCGAGCACATGTATGGGGGGGTGGGCAGAGAGAGAGAGGGAGAGAGTGCGGGCACATGTATGGGGGGGCAGGCAGAGAGAGAGGGAGAGAGAGAAGAGTGTGGGCACATGTATGGGGGGGCGGGCAGAGAGAGAGGGAGAGAGAATCCCAAGCAGGCTCCACACTGTCAGCGCAGAGCCAGATTCAGGGCTCCATCTCAAAAATCGTGAGGTCCTGACCCGAGGCAAAATCAAGAGTCAGACACTTAACTGACTGAGCCACCCGCGTGCCCCTACTCCATCTCATTTAGTAACAAATTCATCTCTCCCATTTCTCCTGGGAGTAATGTTTAACTCCCTTTCTGACATCCTATATCATGTTTGTCAGCAGATCTTATTGGCTGACCACTTGTTGCCACATCCTATGGGCCAAGTCACTCTCCTCTCACTTTGATGACGGCCACAACCTTGTCGCGGGTCTCCACATCCACTCTTGCTTCCTACAGCCTGTCCTCCACACGGCAGCATGGAGCTTTTGAGAACATGCACGTCAGATCATGCCACTTCTCAGCTTACAGCCTCTCGTGGCTCCTGTTTCACTCAGCGTAAAGGCCAAAGCCTTCCGTGGCTCACAAAGCCTTATGCCATCTGACCCCGCATTCCACATTCCTCCCGCTGTTTTCCGTGCTTATGTGTGTACTCTTCTCAAGTGTTCCACTTGCCTTGGCCTCCCCAACACCCTCAAACATGCCAGGCTCCTGCCAGAGGGTCTTTGCCCAGCTGTGGCTTCCACCTGGAACACCTTTTCATCATATATCTGCGAGGCCCACTCACTCCCTCAACTCCTTCAGGTTTTTCAGCACGGTTATCTTTATCAGGGCGGTCACTCCTGATTACTGTTTACATTCGCTGCCCCATCTCCCACCCTGTGTCCCCGTAGGCATCGGTGGACCTGAAATTACACCCACCCTAGATCTGTCTCTTCGAGGCAGAGAGTCAAGGGAGCTAATAAAAAGTTATCAAGCAATTTTAAAAGTTGAATGTGTCTGAAATTTCTGGTTAACAATTACAAAACAAAACAAATTCTAACCTTAAATTCCAACTCCTGCTTTCCTAGAGTGGTAGAGCATTTCTGGGAGGCAGAACCCTTGGAAACTAGGCCTGGATCTGTCACTAAGCTGCCCTGTGGCCTGCGGCAAGCCAGTCATTAGGCTTGGTCAGCTTGGGAAGGATGGGAGCTGGGCTTAGTGACCTATGAGGTTCACTCACCTCCAATCCTGTCAAGTCTCCTCCCAGAGAATTCGCCCAGTGCTGTCAGTGATTGTCATCCCTCTGCCACCACCCTCTCTCCATGCTGCTGTTGTCTCCTGTCTGGGATACTGCCTCAGCCTCCTTACTGATCTGCCCGGTTCACTCCCGTCCTTTATTCCGCCTTTCACATAGCTGCCCAAGTTCAGTGTTTTTACAAATATAAATGCCCATTTCTCTCTTGAACCCTCCACTGGCTTCCTGTTGCACTTGGGATCACCCCCATACTCCGCCCTCTGGCCTACAAGGCCCCTCGCCATCTGGTCGTGTGCTTCCTCTCTCCCATCTGGTTCCAGCCATAGTTCCAGCCCCTCCAGTATGCTAAGCTCAGGCCTGCCTTGGCAAATCCTTTGTCTTGTGTGCATGTTCTTCCTCCTTGGATTCCCTTTTATATTTTAGGACTCAGCTTCAGTGTCATTTCCTAAGTGCACACTTCCTTTCCTGGCCACCTTATCTAAAGCCAGATCTCCCTTGTTATCTTAAAATTCAGCTCACTACTTACTTTCTGTTTGCATCATAACATCGATCACAATGGAACATTTTCAGTCATGCAACACACAGTGGGCTACCATACCACTGTAAAAAAGGACAGAAATCTATGTATTGATACAGAATGGTGTCTTAAGATAAATTGTTAAATGGAAAAAAACACCCAAAGTGCAGTACAGAGTGTGTAGCATACCATCATTTGTATGATAACGGTGGGGGTGGGGGAGAATAGATTTACTTGTATATACGTGTGTTATCTCTGGATCGGTACAGAAGAAACTGATAACGTTGCTTGCTTCTCTGGAGGAGACTAAGTGGCTAGGGGAGGAGTAGGGGGCTTTTCACTGTGCATCTTTTTGTATTTTGACCCACATAAAGTACCACCTATTAAAAAATAAGTAAATATTTAAAAGTTGTGCACTTGCTCTGTTTCCTGTCTCCTTAAAGAGGATATAAACGTCGCGAGAGTGTATACCATGACCTTCCCTGTTCACTTTTATATCCTCAGCACTTAAAACCATGTCTGGCACCTATTGGTACTCAGTGAGCATTTACAGAATGAATGGAAGAAAGAATGAAGGTCTCTTCCAGCTCTAACACTGTGGTTCTAACCTCAGGGCTTCAAAAATATAAGACACGGAGGGGTACCTGGGTCATGATCTCATAGTCTGTGGGTTTGAGCCCTCCGTTGGGCTTTATGCAGAGCCTGCTTCGGATCCTCTGTACTCCCTTCCCTCTGCCCCTTCCCCCTCACTCTCTCAAATAAATAACCATTTAAAAAAAAAAAGAAAGAGAAAAAGAATATAAGACATGGACCCCAGGGCCTAGCCATTCAGAGGCACTAAGAGAGATACCAAATTGTTCTGCAGTGTGGTGTACTGTTTTTCTTCATTGTGATCAATAAGCTAAACAACAAAACAAAACAAACAAACAAACCAGGAGTGTGTGGAGGGTGGAATGTGGAGACCTTGTATGGCACAGATATGCTTCCCAAATGAGAGCTCAGGTCATGCTCCAATCATGGCCTCTGGGGATGGCGGCCTCAGGGACAGGCAAAGCAGCCCCTTTCCTGCCACCTCACAGATCGTAGCAGCACGCTCCAGTTATGAGATTTCTGCACTAGATTCTGAACTCCCTGGGCTCAGGAACTGACTTTGTCTTGCTCACCAGTACGCTCAGAGCCTGGCATTGGTTGAACAAAAGAATGAATAAATGAAAGAATAAAATTTGAAGGAGAGACACCAATAACAAGGAGAGAAAGCCTGGAATCAGGAGCTATCATACCCCATCTAGCCAGGAGGTGGCACTAGAGGAGCGTTTTCTGAGTTGTTGGCTGAATCTGAGCCTTTCAGTCTGGAACACAGCCCTGTTTTGACCAAGGGAGAGGGTAGTTGATTTTTGACAAATTTAAGTGCTCAGCTAGGCACCAGGGACTGTGAAGAGGCACAGCTGGAACAGGGAAGTAGAAGCCCCACACGGAGATCAACACTACATATGAAGACAAGTGCTCTTCTGACTCTTAGGATCCCTGAGAAGAACCTTTTAAATCTGTTTGAGGCATTTGGGAAAAGTTCACAGAGGAAGTGACATCAGAACTGGGCCTTCAAAATGAGGAGGATTTATGCAGTTGGAGGACATTGTAGGTAGAGGAAATAGACCTGTGGGAAAGTGGGAGAATGGCGAATTGACAAGGAAGGCTGGGTTTTCCCCGTTTGCTGGGAGATAAAAGGGTAAAGAAAAAGTTCTGCTTGGAGAGTTTACTTTTTCTTTCTCTAAAGTAGACTCTATTTCCACGGTGGAACTTAAAGTCACGACCCCGAGATTAAGAGTCACATGCTCTACCAACTGAGCCAGCCAGGTGCCCCAAGAGTTTACATTTTTGATTAAACAACAAAAGACTTTGAGATTAATTAATGCAACATTTAAAGTAGGGGCTCAAAAATAGTAAATGGATTGAGATTAAAGTATCAGGTGTATATATATGTATATATATATGTATATATATATGTATGTGTATATATATATGTATGTATGTATGTATATATATATATATACATTTTAAAGAGAGTTAAAAAATTTTTTTTAGTGTTTATTTATTTTTGAGAGACAGAGAGAGTGAGAGCAGGGGAGTGGCAGAGAGAAAGGGAGACAAAGAATCCAAAGCAGGCTCCAGGCTCTGAGCTGTCAGCACAGATCCTGACATGGGGCTCGAACTCATGATCTGCAAGATCATGACCTGAGCTGAAGTCGGACGCTTAACCAACTGAGCCACCCAGGCACTCCAAGTATCAGGTAAATAGTAGAGGCTGGATAAACATGTTGTTGAGGGAATGAATTGTGGGAATTTGAGTGGTTTCTTTGAGAAATCACATGTCCTTACTGACGGTTTTATTTTTTTTGTTGTTTATTTTTTTTTTGTCCTTACTGATGTTTTAAGAGCAGGTTTTCCAAGATTCATTCCCTCTGGGTCCAAAGCTCTTCACAGGCAGCTTTTCTTTCTGCCGAAGACAAGAAATCCTGACCCTGAAGGGCAAGGATTGGAATAACCTGGCATCCAGAGCCTTATACAGGATTCCCAAGTCCTGTCCCTAGAACACAGTCTCCTTCCTTAGGACTAGATAACAGTAATCATCAGTTATATTTGTATGGCTGACATTATCCATTGCTTCCATATTGCTAAATCCGCTGGAAACACTTCAGTCTGCTGCTTCCTCCAGACCTTCTCCTTGCTACCAGTGTGACCCTGTGCTCTCCAGATTACCACCTGCCTCTCTCTTCTTGGTTTCTTCTGCCAGCTTCTCCGGTTCCTCTCTGTAGCCATTAAAGGTTGAGTTCTGGGCCCTACCCTCCTCCGCTTTATCGTCTCCCTGGGTAAGCTAATTCTTCCCGAGGTTTCAATTACTATCCAGATGTCAACAGCCCTCAGAGCTCTCTCCGGAGCCCTCTCTCTCAGCACCAGCCCACACATCCAACAGCCAGCCCACTTGACTTTTTCACTTGGGTGTTTCTTAAGCATCTGAATCTCAACATGTATAAAAACTCCTGATCTTCCCCACCTGCTCCCCCTCCAGGGTCCCTCTATGGTGCATGGCCGCATCACATAGCCTGTCATTGCAGCCAGAAGCCTGTGTGAGTCATCCTTGACTCAGGTCCTGATCATCCCACCCCCTCAATATCTCCTGAGTCCTTGTACTGCTCTCCATCCCCACCACTGCCATTATCTCAAGCTGCCCCCTCTGGGGGCCATTCTCTTCTCAGTAGCCAAGATGCCTTTTTAGACATTCAAATCAGAGCATGTCTCAAAATTCTTCAAATACCCTCCTATTTCCCTTATGTAAAATCCTTTAACCATGACCTTCATCACCCTGCATGATCTGGCTGATGCCCATCTCTCAGCCTCCATCTCCTGCTGCTCTTTCCTCAACTCCAGCCAGTATGAATTTCATTTAAGCATGCATGCATGCATGCATGCATTCATTCATTCATTCATTCATTCATTCAGGCAACCAGGTATTTATAGTGCCTCATTTGTGCCAGTAGTGTGTGGACCATTGTGAGCAAAGAGAATGGCTTTATCCTCTTTTTTTTCTGTGTTTTCTCTTCCTGCTTCAGGGTCTTCTCACATGTGGCTCCCCCTGCCTGACCTCCCTTCTCCAACACACACACTTCACTTCCCTTAACCTCTAGCTCCAGTTCATCATTCAGACTAAAATTAAATGTCATTTCCTCTCTGAAGCTTTCCTGGACCGCTCAGGCTTAGTTAGGAACGCCTGTTGTGGATTGCCACGGTCCTGAACTTGCCCTTCATTACTCATGTCTGTTTCCCCTTCAGCACCAGAGGCCCCTAGAGACTGAAAACCAGGCCTGACATGTTCACCAGCACCTGGCACTATGCTGGGCTCTTATGAGCTCAGTGCATAAGGCTTGAATAAAAGCACATGTCCTTTTCATTTGGATCTGCTTTCTTCTTCTTCTTTTTTTAAAAAAGTGTATTTATTTATTTTTGAGATGGAGGGAGACAGAGTGGGCAGGGGACTGGCAGAGAGAGAGGGAGAGAGAGGATCCCAAGCAGGCTCCAGAGTATCAGTGCAGAGCCCAACATGGGCTCAAACTCATGAACGGTGAGACTATGACCTGAGCCATGAAATCAAGAGTCGGACACTTAACCAACTGAACACCCAGGTGCCCCTCATTTGGATCTGCTTTTATAAACTTATTTTTAATGTTTTATTCATTTCTAGGAGAGAGAGAGAGAGAGACAGCGTGAGCAGGAGAGGGTCAGAGAGAGAGGGAGTCACAGACTGAAACAGGCTCCAGGCTCTGAGCTGGCAGTCAGCACAGAGCCCGACGCGGGGCTCGAACCCACGAACCGCGAGATCATGACCTAAGCGAAAGTCGGACGCTTAACCGACTAAGCCACCCAGGCGCCCCTGGATCTGCTTTTAAAAAATACTTGAGGGGCACCTGCGTGGCTCAGTCAGTTGGGCATCCGACTTCAGCTCAGGTCATGATCCCGCGATTCGTGGGTTCGAGCCCCGCGTCGGGCTCTGTGCTGACTGCCAGCTCAGAGCCTGGAGCCTGCTTCAGATTCTGTGTCTCCCTCTCTCTCTGACCCTCCCCTGCTCACGCTGTCTCTCTCTCTCTCAGAAATAAATAAAACATTAAAAAAAAAATACTTGAGAATGGGCACCTGCGTGGCTTAGTCGGTTAAGCATCCGACTTCAGCTCAGGTCACGATCTCACAGTTCATGAGTTTGAGGCCTGCATTGAGTTTTCTGCTGTCAGCGCAGAACCTGCTTCAGATCCTCTGTCTCCCTCTCTGCCCTTCCTCCACTCTCTCTCAAAAATAAACACTGAAAAGAAATTTTTAAATGTTTTATTTACTTTTGAGAGAGAGACAGACAGACAGCGTGAGCAGGGGAGGGTCAGAGAAAGAGGGAGACACAGAATTTGAAGCAGGCTCCAGGCTCTGAGCTAGCTGTCAACACAGAGCCCCACGCGGGGCTCAAACCCACGAACCATGAGATCGTGACCTGAGCCGAAGTCGGTCCCTTAACTGACTGACACACCCAGGTGCCCCTTGAAAAAGTTTTTTAAAAGATTTGAGGGTGATGTCTTAAATGTTGTCATTTAAGGCACAGTCACCCTGGTTAGCCTTGCACAGTCAAGTCAGCCATGTTCCAAATGCTGTGCTTTGAAGGAGACTGTTGATCCTGATATCTCCCTGGGTTGAGAAAACAAACACCCAGCCCACACAGAGATTTGTCGCTAAGCCCCTTGCATTCAGTTAGCTTGTCCCACGGAAAGCCGGCTCATGAATGTCAAAGAACACAGGCCTATCCTGAGAGGGATCCTTGTCTCCAGCCATGGCTACTTGCTTATATGAACAGGCCATTCATCCTTTCTGACCCTCAGCCTTCCTACCTGTGAAGACAGGCATAATAATATGTGTATTGCTGGGCTGATGGGAGGGGTTCACAAGCTGTCACAAAGGACAAGCGGACCATTCATGTCAACTTTTTTCCTAACCACAAGGCAGTGTGGGTTAGTGGTTAGCAGTCTGGGTTCTGGTTCAGAAACACCAGGGTGTGAGCCTTGGCTCTGTCACTTCTTAGTAAGCTGGCTATGGGGAAGTAATATAACATCTTAGTCTCAGTTTCCTCATGTAGAAAATCGGGACAAAGTCATACCTGCATCTCGGGTGTGGTGGACACTTACATGAAGTCAATGTGTATGAAGGACTCAGCCCAGAGCCTGGCACATGGTAAGCACCCAATACATGTGCACAGCACCATGACAGGGATGGTAAGGGAGGTAGAGAAATGGTGTCCATAGTTCTGATCTTCACTGGTGAAATCATCGGGGGGCTGTTTATCATCTAATTTGCGGGGACTCCTCAGGGGGCTGCCATCTGGCACAGACCTCACTCCTAATTCTAGTAGAAGAGAGAAAACATGTCTATAAGTGAGGAAGACTTCAAGTGCAAGAGTGATAAAATTTATTTAAAAAAGAAAAAGCCAGGAGACTAAAAAACTTATTGAATGAAAAAAGAAGAACATATATTACATGATTCCATTAAACATTTTTTAAAATGTTTATTTATTTTTGAGACAGAGAGAGAGACAGAGCATGAGCAGGGGAGGAGCAGAGAGAGAGAGAGGGAGACACACAATCCAAAACAGGCTCCAGACTCTGAGCTGTCAGCACAGAGCCCGACGTGGAGCTCAAACTCGGGAACAGCGAGATCATGACCTACTCAGGTGCTCAACCAACTGAGCCACCCAGGTACCCCTACATGATTCCATTTTTATGAAGTTCTATGGTGATAGAGGTCAAAGGTTCCTACTAGGGCACTGGCTGGGGGAAAGCATGAAGGAACTTTCTGGAAATGTTGTGTGTCTTCATCTGAGTAGTGGAATCCTGGGCATATGCAAAATATACAAAAAGTCAACCAAAGGTCCACTTAAGACTTGTGCACTTTACTGTATGTAAATGATACTTGGAAGAAAATTGTGCCAGAGGAGTTTAGAAAAGGGAGTGATTTCTTCTAGCATAAGTAGACAGTGGAGGGCCGCGTGGCCTGGAGAGGAACTGCAGGGGGTGGAAATGGCCACTTTCTTTCTCTTGGTGGCTCAGTAACAGGATCTAAACAAAGCACTTAAATTTACCTTAATGGAGTCAGGAATCATCAGTAAGTGGTTTTGGAGATTATTTGCTATCTGTTTACAATGCAAAAAAAAAAAAAGTTTAGGATTATATAATTGCAAAAGTCATATTCAGGGAGGTAATTATCAAGTGTAACATGAGTGTTCTATTTTGGGCTTCATCACTAGCTCTCCTGGCCCTTCGTTCCCTTTGGCTAATGTGATTGCAAGTTGTTTTGCCGGTTCTCTTCTGTCGGAGGCAGTGGAATGATGGGAAGCCATGGATGGGGAATAGAGAGTGGAGTGATAAGTCACATTTCTGCTGGACTTCACTCTTCACAAAGCACCTGTGCACACAGCCTCTCACTCGATAGCAATCGAGGAGGGAGGCAGGGGTATCAGTCAAGGTTATTGATTGCAAGCAACAGAAACCAACTGTGAATAGCTTAAGCAGAGAAGGAATGTATTAGGTTATCAAATAGTTCACAGAAACCAAAGAAAAACTGGAGAATGAGGGAATGACAGGCAGGAATCAGGGAGGGCTTACTCAAACCCGTGTATTTTAGGATGTTTGTTTCAGCAGCGTAGGTAATGCAGTTACATTTGGGAGTGATCAAGACAGATTTTCCAGGGGTGCCTGGCTGGCTTAGTTGGAAGAGCATGTGACTCTTGATCTCAGGGTTGTGAGTTCGAGTCTTGTATTGGGTGTAGAGATTACTAAACAAAACAAAACAAACACACATAAAAAACCTTGGGGCACCTGAGTGGCTCAGACCATTGAGCGTCAGACTTTGGCTCAGGTCATGATCTTGTGGTTCGTGAGTTTGAGCCCCACATCAGGATTGCTGCTGTCAGGGTGGAGTGCCTTTTGGATCCTCTGTCCTCCTTTCTCTCTGTCTCTGTCTCTCTCTCTCTAAATAAAGAAAATATTTAACAACAACAACAACAACAACAACAAAACCCTCCATTAGAAAAAAAAAAAGATTTTCCAAGAAGCAGTGGCATGGACAGGGATGATGAGAGGTAATTTGACCATCAGAGAAAGGAGAGTCCAGGAGGGAATCACTGCATGCCCAAGGCAGGTAGGTAGAGGTGAAGCTGGGAGGGCAAGCTGAGCTATTGTGGAGAGCTTTGCATGCCTGGGTGATGACCTTGTACTTAGACCAGTGGGCAGAAGGACCCAGTGGAGGTTTTTGAGCAAGCGAATGAGATTTTCTATTTGTCCTTTAGGAAGAACGACCTGGTACCCAGCAGAGGACCGTGTGGAGTAGGAAGCCTGGACCAAGCCCAGCAAACAATAAGCACCAGTGTCAGCTGCTCCTGAGAGACTGAGGAGGAGGGGGACCAAGAAAGGGCTCTGGGCCTGGGTCACTGGGAAGCAGGAAGAAAGCAGTGTCGGGAGTGTGCTGGGGTCACGCTGGTTTGCAGAGCGAAGGACTCAGTGGGTGCCGAGGATGTGGAGTTTCAGGAGAATGAGAACAAAGGGTTCCCATCAAGCTCTCTACCTCCTGCCCTGGACTGTCACCGCCTTCAGCTGCTTCTGGGCTCCCCACCCCCTTCCTCGATTACCCGCTGCCTTGGAGCGGAGCTTCCTCTCTGGAACTCTCTTCCCTTCTGTTCCCTCGAGCTGGGCAGAGAATCTTAGCATCCGAGGAGACCTTAGATGGGAAAGCGGAGGCTTGTGGGAAGGGAAGGGACTTGCCAAGGACACAGCCAGGAGGAGGCAGAGCCAATAGCGAAAATCCATCTCGTCCACCCCACCCAGGGCTCTTCTCTCCAGCCCTGGCGTAGACATGTCTCTTCTGCAAAGCCCTTTCACTGGTTTATTTTGTAGCTCCATGGTTCGCATGCATCCCGTTTGTGGTGCATTTTCCACGGGCGATTTAGAATTCCTCGTCTGGTTGTCTTCCAATGAGAGCTATTGCCTTGTCCTTGGCATCTCTTCCGGAACCTAGTCCAGGGCTCTGCACGAGGCTGCATCATGTAGGCCAGGAGCCCAGGGTTCTCCACCTGGCTCTGCCTCTCAGCCTGGGGAGGGCGCCGAGTGCAGTCCCAGCCCCAGGGGCAGCACTGGCACGAGAGACGAGGAAGGGCCCAGACAGAAGGTGCTGAGCCAGCCTTCTGCTCCTTGGAAGTCCCCCTGGGGATCCCTCCACCTCTGAGGAGAATTCAAAGCACTGCCCCTGGGCTATACAGGCCTGGGCCGCACATGAATTCCTCCGGAGCAGGCTTATGGTCCAGGACACGTGTTATGTTAATTCTTCAGTTGTGATTCCCAGACATGTGAGTAGTGTAAAGTCTAATTCCAAACCTGAGCTTAGATTGTAAATTCTCCAGGAAATACCCAACCCACCCTCACACTCCCACTCAGGCTTCGATATACAAGTTTTCTTGTTTCCCTGTGCCAGAGGAGAGTTTTCCTCATCTTCTCTTTCACTGAGGGCACAGTTCTTTGAGGGTCTTGGTTCATATGAGGGTTTCAGTTCTGGCTCCTTACCCTATACTGCTAGAACCTGGACTCACCTACCCCTTTGCCATCTTCTGACTCATCTCTCCACCCCGGGAATCTTCCTCTTTCTTTCTTTCCTTTCTTTCCTTCTTTCCTTCTTATCTCTATACCCAATGTGGAGCTTGAACTCATGACTCCGACATCAAGAGTCACCTGCTTTGGGGCGCCTGGGTGGCTCAGTCAGTTAAGGGTCCAACTTCGGCTCAGGTTATGATCTCACGGTTTGTGGGTTCAAGCCCCACGTCGGGCTCTGTGCTGACAGCTAGCTCAGAGTCTGGAGCCTGTTTCAGGTTCTGTGTCTCCCTCACTCTCTGCCCTCCCCCACTCGTGCTGTCTCTCTCTGTCTCTGTCTCAAAAATAAATAAAAAACAAAAAGATTTAAAAAAACTTGTCCTTTATTAAAAAAAAAAAAGAGTCACATGCTTCTACTGACTGAGTCATCCAGTGCCCCCCACCCCAGCCCTTCATGCTATTCTGTACTTTCACACTAGATGAATCTTAGTAAAATGTGGCTCTGATAATGCTCAAGAACTTTCAGTGGCTTCCCGTGGATTACAAAAGTAACATTTCAGGCCTCAACCACAGGGCTTCAACCCAACTTTGCAGTCTCTTCACTGGCCTTAGCAGCGAGGCCACCAGGTAGGCAGACAGTAACTCAGGGGGCACCTGGGAGAAGTGCATGTCACCTGCAGGGCACTTGGGGCCACTTGCTGGGCCAAATGATACCTCCCCCCACCCTCCACTACGCATCATTCACATTCTTCTCAGACTTCATTTGCCCATTTTATTCATAACTTAGCAAGGAAGAGGAAAAATGCTATTTTAAAAAGCTGCCTGGAATGATAAATTTTATGTTATGTATATTTAACTACAAAAAAAAAAAAAAAGCGCTGCCTGACAGCATTTTCTATACTAAGCCAGACTTCGTCTTGGTGAAAGACTGCCTTTTTTGGGACAACATACCTACTTGGCCTTTCAGCAATGCAAAGCAAATTCTGGAATGAATGCAGAGGGAAAAGCGAAGCTGAGACCGAAAGAAATAAATGAACATGGTCACCATGAGATAGAGGGCGGGAAGGTTGTCAGGTTGTTGCTTCTGTTTGGTTATAAAAGCTGTTCTTGTTTTCTTCCTCGGAGGACCCAGGAAATGAGTTTGGACACTGAGAAAAAAGGGCAGGGTCAGAGGACTTGGATCTGAGCTGAGGGCCCCACGAACGTGGCAGGAGTGGGGGTGGGGAGGGAGGGAGAAGGACCTTAAGCTGTCTTTTTAATTATTGTTAACTGGGGTCTACGCCCAATGTGGGGCCTGAACTCACGACCCCAACATCAAGCAGTGGATGCTTTACCTACTGAGCCAGCCGGGTGCCCCTCTCCAAATGCCTGTCGTAGCCAAATTTTACCTGAATCATAATTTGAGGAGGAGGCTGGTCCTGTGGAAGCAGGTGAGGAAGAATCTTACGTAACTTGGGCTGTGGAAAAAAAGGGAATGCTCCCAGAGTCAGGCAGAAGGGAGGTGGAAGGTAGGCCTGGCTTCCTCTGAGGCCCGCGGCTCTCTCTGACATCAAGGCCTGTGGGCAGCAAAGTGCTGGGGGGCTTTGCGCTGGAGATCTTCTCTAGAGCCCAGGCCTGGCTATAGAACTGGCAGGAAAAGTAATGGGAACGAACTCCCGCCTCATTAAGTTGCCTGGCCTTGAGGGCTAGTGGGAGGCAGGTTGGCCTGGCTGGCAAATGGCTGAGGGTTAGCGGTCCCGAGAGAAGAGCAGGCCAGGCTCCTCTCCCTGTCACTGTGGAAAGGGAGGAGAGGGAGACATGGGCAGTTTGCAGGTCTCCCTGGAGCTCCCTTCACTTTCAGAGAAGCCTGACCGAGTGGGATGAGGCATGTTTCCAAATGCAGTGGAGAGAGGAGACCAGCCTCTCTCCACGTCCCCTCCTGGTGAGGAGAGACCTGATGTCTAGGCCACTTGGGCAGGATTGGCAGCAGGAGGAGTTTTATTAATCTGTATAAAGATGAGGATACATTTGGATATTTTCTGCTTGTTGTAAAAGGTTTACAGTGTTGCACATATATAACAAAATCATGTCATTCCATCATCCCGAGATAAACCCTATTAGCATTTGGGGTCAAGCTTTCCATACTTTGTTTTCTTAGGCATTCTTACACATTCATGACCCAGAGGTTGGTGGGTTCTTAAGACTGAGATAAGTCGGGGGGTGCGCACAGTGTCTGACTTCAGCTCAGGTCATGATCTTGCAGTTTGTGGGTTCAAGCCCCATGTCTGGCTCTGTGCTGACAGCTCATTTATTTTTTCATTTTATTTATTTGAGAGAGAGAGAATGAGAGCATCAGTGACGGGGGACAGAGGGAGAGCAAGAGAATCTTAAGGAGGCACCATGCTCAGCATGACCTGAGCCGAAATCAAGGGTGGGACACTCAAGCAACTGAGCCACTGCGATGCCCCTAACTGCTTAATTCTTAGTCTCTGCATCCTTCTGGGTGTCCTAGTGTCTAACTCCTAGGGCAACACGGCCTGGTAGTAGCTGAGACCAGGAATTCTAGCACCTGTTTTCCATTTTCAGAAAAATTCCCATTCACAGGAAGCCATGTGTGTATTGCAAACCTTTATTTTTTTTTTTAAATTTTTAATGTTTTATTTATTTCTGAGAGAGAGAGAGAGACAGACAGCATGAGCAGGAAAGGGTCAGAGAGACAGGGAGATACAGAATCTGAAGCAGCTCCAGGCTCTGAACTATCACTGCAGAGCCTGACACGGGGCTCGAACTCATGGACTGAAATCATGACCTCAAGGCTGGTTTTTTAAGGTAATCAGTTTTTTTTTCGGATAGGGGAAGGGATTCTATAAAGTATGTTACATATCATGGGCCTTAAATTATTTAGCTATGTGTGCTAGGTTGATACTGTTTATAGAGAGCATGAACCCTAGATTCTGTGGTCTTGTTAATGTATCAAATGTATAGTAGCAGAAAGGCGAATGGCTCTAGGAGATCTGATACTATATCTACCACTATGACTGATTAGAGCAAGTAAACTCTGATAGAGGAAGTAAACTTCTCTGAGTCTTAGTATTATTTAAAACATCAGAAAAATACCACAATACTCTTGTGTTGTTAGGATTGAATTATATAGAAATTGTTTGCATATAGGTCTTTTATGAATGATTGTGATTTGTGGTATTAAGCATATATATACATATATGTGTATATACACATAAATACACACTTTTGTTTACTTTGGATCATTCATTAAATTCTTGAACAATTTTTGTTGCGCACTTAATAGTGCTACTGAGTTTCCATTTTAGGGTCCAACCTTTAGAACACATGAAGACAGGAGAGTGAAGGGGAGGTCAGTTGGAGGTGGAGCTGGAGAATATCAGATAGCTGGAAAGCATATTCTAATGACTACTTCATTCTGAATTTATCTGTCAAATGCAAAATATACTTGTACTGGGAATAGAGAGGATTTGACAAGCTATTAAAAACCTTATTTAATTGTATTCTGAAGTGTTTTGAGAAATTGGTTTTATTGTTAAATTAATAGAGCCCAACGTGGGGCTCGAAACCACGAACCGCGAGATCATGACCTGAGCCAAAGTCGAACGCTTAACCGACTGAGCCACCCAGGCGCCCCATGTATTGCAAACCTTCTTAAGGTCAGAGGGACAAAGAGTGAGGTTAAGTTGCAGAAATACACATCCTTTAAAATTGAGGTTGACTTGGGGCACCTGACTGGCTTGTGGGTAGAGCAGGAGACTTTTGATCTTGGGGTCATGGGTTTGAGCCCCATGTTGGGTGTAGAGATTACTTAAATAAATAAAACTTTAACTGATGGATGTGGGGGGGAGGGGGGAGATGTGCATGGAGGAGGGCACTTGCGGGGATGAGCACTGGGTGTTATATGGAAACCAACTTGACAATAAACTATTTGTAAAAAAAAAAAAGGAAATATAAAGCAAAGAAAGTATATAGGGAATAAAAGATGTATTTGCAACAAAAAAGCAAATAAAATGGAATTACTGAAAAAAAAACTTTAAATAAAAAGAAAGAAATAAAACTGAGGCTGACGTGCTGTTGGGGAAAGCTCTGGGGCTCCCTGACGGGCCTGCGCCACTGCCCTCCTTCCCTTCCTCTCCCTGTAGATCCCACCAGAGGGCAGAATGTTTTCCGTGCACTTTTGAAGCTGATCTGACAGAGAGCTAATGCTCTTGGGTGCAAAGCTCTTCCCCCTTCAAGTAGTTTATCAGTGTTATCCTAAAGAGAGACAATTCTCTCTCTAAGGAGCCTGCTGCCATCTGCTAAGGCGATAATTCCTTCCATCCTGCTAGACATGTCTTTTTTTTTTTAAATAAAAATGAGCTCGTTCTAAACATTCTCTGTGACAACAGAACTGATCTTCTTTTCTCCATTTTTTAAAAAAAAATGTGTTTAATGTTTTTTTATTTATTTCTGAGAGAGAGAGACAGCGTGAGAAGGGGAGGGTCAGAGAGAGGGAGATACAGAATCTGAAACAGGCTCCAGGCTCTGAGCTAGCTGTCAGCACAGAGCCCGACGCGGGGCTCGAACCCACGAACCATGAGATCGTGACCTGAGCTGAAGTCGGACGCTTAGCCGACTGAGCCACCCAGGCGCCCCTTCTTTTCTCCATTTTACAAAAGAGGAACTGAAATGAAACCTTGGCCTTTGCCTAAAAGCTGCTCCACCCAGATCTTTCCCCGTCTAGGTCTCCAGGCCAGTCAGATCCGTGCCCTGGGTTCTACAAACTCGCAAACAGCTCGAAATGGCATGCTTCATGTTGTGTTTGTTTCTTATTTATTGTTTACTCCTCCCACTAGAATGTAAACTCTGTGAGGTCACAGACTCAATATGTTTTGCTCAATGCTCCGTCTTTGGAATTCATCACATAGTAGACTGTATTATTCAGTGCTCTCCAAAGACACAGAGGCATTAGGAAGTGTATATAAATATATATAGAGAGAGAAAGACTCATTTAAAGGAATTAGCTCATGAGATCATGGAGGTTGGCAAGTCCAGGGTCTGTAGGGGTGGGCTGGCAGGGTAGATGCACAGGGAAGACCTGATGTTGCAGTTCAAGTCTGAAGGTTGTCACCCTGGAGAATCCCCACTTGCTCGGAGAAGGTCAAGTCTTTTGTTCTATGCGAGCCTTTAAATGATTGAATGAGGCCCGCTTCCATTATGGAGGGCAATTTGCTTTGCCCAAAGCCCAACAATTTAAATATTAGTTTAAATTAATCCAAAAACCCTCACAGAAACACCCTGACTAATGTTTAGCTAAATAGCTTGGTGGTGTGGCCCAGCCAAGTTGACGCATAAAATTAACCATCACAAAGGCACGTGTTAACTATTTGTTGAATGAGTGACTGACTGACTGACTGACTAAATAAATAAATAAATAAATAAGCTTGAGGGGAGTGAGAGTCCTGCCTGGGTCACACAGTTGGCAAAAAGTAGGTGCAGGTCTTCTTTTTTAAAACTTTTATTTATTTATCTATTTATTTTGAGAGAGAGAAAGAGAGAATGCACAAAAGCAAGGAAAGGAACAGAGAGGAGGAGAGACAGTATCCCAAGCAGGCTCCACACCATCAGCACAGAGCCCGATGTGGAGTTTGAACCCACAGACTATGAGATCATGACCTAAGCCGAGATCAAGAGTCGGACGCTTAACGACTGCGCCACCCAGGTGCCCCTTGGTCGGTACAGGTCTTCTGAACTTGAGGCAGGCAGCTGTTCTCACCTCCCCACCACAAGGCTTTTCTGAACAGTGACCAGAACCAGCCTTGCGCGGTTCCTACTTTCTCCTGCCAGCTCTTGACCTTCCACAAAGGTTTATGCTCACATCTGGCATCATTAATACTCCTGTTTAGAATTATTACAAAGTAGGCCTTTTGATACAAATGTTCACCTGTGTTACCTGAAGCAACTAAAAACGTATTTCACAAAAAGGAGAGCCTTACCTAAACTCTCCTGCCACATGAATAAGCAATGAGCTAGGCACTGTGCTGTGAAGATCTGGCCCTAAGTCACTAACCTGCTCAGTACACTGTTGCCCACTTCCCTTTGTGCTCTTTACCTTCCAGTCAAACTAAGCTACTTCCTGCTCCCTGTGCAGACCCTGCAATTACTTTCCCCCTCCCTGGTACTGTTACCACACCTGGAATGCACCTCCCCCTATATTTCATCCATGTATTTATTCATTCGATAAATATGTCGTAAGCACATAAAGGCGGCAGGTAGTACCTTTGCACTGGGCATACAGCGATGAGCAAGAGAGGTAAGGTGCCTGCCCTTCCAGAGCTCACATTCTGGTACTGGGAAAACAGACACAAGTCAAGCCGTAAATGAACAAGATGATTCCAGGTGGTGATGAGCACTGGGAAGAAAGCCAGGAAGTAATAACAGGTTGCAACAAGCTGAAAGATAGTGCTAGGGTGGGGGAGAGATGAGCTCAGGGCTGGTGTCTGAGGAGATTCCCCAGCCACCTGGGGACTGGGGGAAGAACGTTTTAGGTAGAGGGAAGAGCAAATGCCAAGGCATAGGGCAGAGCAAGCTTGATGTGCTGGAAGAACAGAGAAAACAAACAAACAAACAAACAAACAAAACCAAACGGTATTGCATACTTGTCAGGCATGTATTGCATACATATATTGCATGTATGTACCGCATACGTGTACTGCATACATGCATTGCATACATGTCAGACATGTGGTAGGTTCTGTGCACATAAAGATACGTGGCGTGTGGCCCTTTCTCCTAAAGAGTTCTGCGGCGAGGCAGAAATTATAGCTGACATCTTTTGCAGTAGGTACTTGAACCATGAATCAATGACCCCACCCCTTACGTTCCCCAGAGACTTTTTCACCTTCCAGGATGCTGGCCCCTGGCAGCCATGTTTGTGGTGTGTGAGCCCACCCTGCGGCAGTGGCTGATTGGACCAGGGGGATCACCTGACTCCAACAGGACCAATCAGGTTTCCCCCTCTCAGGACCGCTGAATGGGTCCTGGCACTAGAACATTTATCAAGTCTATAGAACTGTCCCTGGCGGCTGTAGTTAGGCTGACCAGCCGTGCAGATTTTTCCACGACTGAGAGGTAAAACTAGGAGATCCCCGGGGCGCCTGGGTGGNCACCACCACCCCCTGCCATCTTTTAAATAATACCATCCTAGTGGTTATGAGTTGGTATCTCATTGTGGTTTTGATTTGCATTTCCCTAATGACGAATAATGTTGAGTATATTTTCATATGCTTCTGTCCATTCTTATATATTCTTTGGAGAAATGTCTAATTCTGATGCTTTAAATATATTGGGGCGCCTGGGTGGCTTAGTCGGTTGAGCGTCCGACTTTTGCTTAGGTCATGATCTCGTGGTTCGTGGGTTTGAGCCCCGCATCGGGCTCTGTGCTGACTGCCAGCTCAGAGCCTGGAGCCTGTTTCAGAGTCTGTGTCTCCCTCTCTCTCTGACCCTCCCCTGCTCGCGCTGTCTCTCTCTCTGTCTCCTAGAAATAAATAAAAATATTAAAAAAAAACAAAAAACTAGGAGACTCCCAGACAAACCAAGAAAGTTGGTCACCTTGCCCTCTGTGTACCAGGCTGAGAGTTAAACCCGAGAATTTAGGAGCTGGGGGAGGTGGGCAGACCCGTCACCGTGACTGCAGCAGGAAGGGAGAGCCATGTGTGGACAGAGAATGGAGAAGTGCAAAGTGAGTCCCGCATTCTGTTCTTGGTCCCAGGATCTTTCTAGAAGTAGTCTCCATCCCAGAGGCCCTGTTCCCTGTTCCCAAAATGAATCTCCTTTGGGGCGCCTGGGTGGCTCAGTTGGTTAAGAACCGACTTCAGTTCAGGTCATGATCTCACAGTCTGTGGGTTCCAGCCCCCAGCTGGCTCTGTGGTGATTCTTTCTCTCTCCTTATCTCTCTGCCCCTCCTCTGCTTGCCGCATGCTCTCTGTCTTTCTCAAAATAAATAAACATTAAAAAAACAAAGTTTTAAAAAAATGAATCTCCTCTGCTGGGTGTTAGCTGCAGTGGGCTTCTGATGGTCTCTCTCAACTCCCCACGACTTCATCTGACCCTTTCTCATAACACTTACACCGCCCCCCTTCTATCTCACATGCCACCTTCTAGACTGTAAAAATTCAAGTATGATTCATCTTTGTACTTCTCCGCAAACATAGTATCTACTCTGTCTTTTGTATAGAAAGTGTTCAGTTCAATTATTACATGCAAGAAAGGAGTTCTACCCAGCCAGGAGAGTGTGGATATTCTTACTGGGGTAATGATAGTCTTTTGCATTTGTGTGGTGCTGCAGTTTATAAGGCATTTTCTTTTCTTTAAAAAAAAACTTTTTAAATGTTTCTTTATTTTTGAGAGCGAGAGTGAGCACAAGCAGGGGAGGGGCAGAGACACAGAATGTGAAGCAGGCTCCAGGCTCTGAGCTGTTGAGTCACGAGATCATGACCTGAGCCGAAGTCGGACAATTAACCGACTGAGCCACACAGGCACCCCTATAAAATAGCATTTTTAAGTTCATTATCTCATGGATATCCAACTCTTCAAAATTTGGATATTAGTAATAATAATAGCAGCTGCTATTTATTTTAAGTATAGTCTATGTGCTAGGTGACCAAAAAAAAAATACTTTGGGGCTCAGAGAGAGTAAGTGATTTGCCCAGGATCCCCAAATTTGTATGTCACATATCTGACCACAGAGTCTTGTTTTCACGCTGCAAACACATGTTCTGTCTGTGCAGCTGGGATATCAGAGGAAGGTACAGACTGCTCATCCCGTCTCCCAGACCATCTGGGGTCTGATTCATGTCCTCTGGGCTGGTCCTGCTCTGCCCTGACCCCTTTGGGCGCTGCCGGCCTCAGGTCGCTCAGTTTGCCAGTCTGGCCAAGTCAGGCAAATTCAACTCTTAGGAGCCTCCGTGGTTGCCATGGCACCTTCCCTGGGCTCCTCAGTGTAAACCTGAGGGCGAGCTGTTTTGAAGCAAATGGGGAAAACAGAGAAATTTTCCCACTAATGTCGGCAACTGGCAGTCTGCCTCTCCTTAAAATTTCAGTGCCTCACAGTTGAGTCTTGGGTCCATGGAGTCCAGTTGCTCCATTTCACAGGTGAGGAAACTGAGGCCAGTGTGCTTAGAGTTCCACAGAGAGATTTTATACCTTGGCCAGAAGGCTCTACAGACTCAGTCCTGGGTTCTAATCCAGCCCCTGCATGATGTTGAGTAAGCTCTTTTTATTTTATTTTTTTAATGTTTAAATGTTTATTTATTTTTGAGAGAGAGAGGAGAGAAGGAGGGGAAGCAGAGAGAAAGGGAGACACAGAAACGAAGCAGGCTCCAGGCTCTGAACTGTTAGCACAGAGACGAATGTGGGGCTTGAACTCATAAACTTTGAGATCATGACCTGAACCAAAGTAGGATGCCTAACTGACTGAGCCACTCAGGTGCCCCCATGACATTAAACTCTTGAACTGCTCTGAGCCCTGGATTCCTCATCTGTAAACTAGGGATGGTGATCCTCCATTCTTGAAAGAGTTATATGAATGGTTAAATCAAATCATGTACATAAAAGTGCTTTACAAAATGCCTGCCATGTTGGGGCGCCTGGGTGGCTTAGTCGGTTAAGCGTCCGACTTTCGCTTAGGTCATGATCTCACGGTTCGTGGGTTCGAGCCCCGCGTCGGGCTCTGTGCTGACTGCCAGCTCAGAGCCTGGAGCCTGTTTCAATCTGTGACTCCCTCTCTCTCTCACCCTCTCCTGCTCACGCTGTCTTTCTCTCTCTCTCTCCTAGAAATAAATAAAACATTAAAAAAAAAAATGCCTGCCATGTGAATGAAGCAGTTGCCCAAGGTCACCCTGCCCAGTGTGGGAGAAGGGGCATTGTTACCAGATTCAGGAGATGTGGGTTCTGATCCTGACTCTGCTACTCACTTGCTGTGTGTAAGTCCCGTTACTGCTTTGGACCTCAGCATCTTTCTCTGTAAATCAAAGGAGGGTTGGACTAGATGATGCCTAAGCTTTTTTTTCCAGTTCTACAATTCTGTGCATCTGGTGACAGAATGCTAATCCCAGGGCCCCTAAAGCTGTCTTTGCTTCACCACACCACCCTGCCTCACTACCAGAATGGCCCTGGGGCCTAGTCAGGAGACCAGCTCCCTGAGCCTGAGGGCCATTTTAGGAGAGAGAGATGCTTCTGAGGGTAGGAACTTCCCAGGAGGGCTGGGGCTGTGGGCATTCCTCTGGCTCCCCAGCACCCCTTTCTGGTTCAGGGTGTTGCCCAGGCTTTGTGGGGAGAAGATGGGGAGGACAGGGATGCCTTGGAAGAAAGAGACTAGGACTTGCCAGTAGCGAGTATCCATCTGACAAGGTCAACTGCAAGCAGTTCTTTTTTTTTTAATTTTTTTTTTAATGTTTTATTTATTTCTAGGAGAGAGAGACAGCGTGAGCAGGGGAGGGTCAGAGAGAGAGGGAGTCACAGACTCTGAAACAGGCTCCAGGCTCTGAGCTGGCAGTCAGCACAGAGCCCGACGCGGGGCTCGAACCCACGAACCGCGAGATCATGACCCAAGCGAAAGTCGGATGCTCAACCGACTAAGCCACCCAGGCGCCCCAACTGCAAGCAGTTCTTAATACCCTCAGCATCAGAGCGTGCAGAGGAGAGATGGGCAGCTTCCGTGCTCCAGAGAGTCATTACTGAGGACGAAGGAGGAGGGTGGCAGGCAGGGGGTGACGTGAGGGATTCCAGTGGAGGGAACGGGAACTCCACATGGAGGTAGGAAGAGGTTTGGGGGGGCGAGAAGCTGAAGGGAAGGAGCAGAGAGGAGAAACTAGAGAAAGGCAAGGTGAGAATGGATTTTTTTGTCTAAGGAAAATGACAGCTTGATAGAAAACACAGGAGACAGAGCGTGTTCATTCTGCCATCGTGTGCTTTCCTCAAGCTCCCCCCTCCCCCGCCCAGGAGGCAGGCAGCTGAGGCACTGTGCATGTTCTCCAAGTAGAAGTCTCCAGAAGGCCCTTCTCCCCACCGGGTCACACTTGATTGCCTGGGTTGCTGGAGCTCCATGCCTCAGAGGCCCATTGCCTTCCTCCTGTAACACCGAGTCCTCTATTCATGCGGCTCTAGCTGGCACTGGCCTGGGGAACTCAGCCTTTCTCATACTCTCCTCCCAGCCCGTGTCCCTTCCCTGCCACTCACTCAAGTCCCTTCTACCCGTCCCCTCAGCACTCCCCACTCTAAACAAAAAAATCTTGCAGATCAACTCCAGCCAGAGCCCAGCACACTATTCAGCACAGGTACCCAACAATGGCCATATCCTGGGGATGGGTCCATCTCAGTGTGGGATCAGTTTGCCTCACATTGAGAAAGGAAGGCTGATATAAACATGGTTATTGTAATAATAGTACTAGCCAAGATAGGAAATTATTAAATGTTTCCAGCAACCAGCTCCATGTCTGCATTCCCCCATTTCTCTCCTTTATAATCCTATGAAATATGTGTTATAATCTCCTCTTTTTTTTAAGTTTATTTATTTTGAGAGAGAGAACGAGTGGGGGAAGAACAGAGAGAGAGAGAGAGAGAGAATCTCAAGCAGGCTCTGTCCACGCTGTCAGCACAGAGCCCAAAGCAGGGTTCGAACCTACAAACCGTGAGATCATGATGTGAGCCAAAACCAAGAGTTTGATGCTTAGCCCACAAAGCCACCCAGGCACCCCTGTCATTTCCTCTTAATAGAAGAGGAAATGGAGGCTTGGTGAAGTTGGTAAACTTACCCAAAGTCACATAACTAGCATGTTCAAACCCAGAGTTCATACTCAGCATGGAGCCCAACACGAGGCTTGAACTCATGACCCTGAGATCAACACCTGAGTTGAGATCAAGAGTTGGACACTCAACTGACTGAGCCACCCAGGCACCTCTACACAAGATTTCTTGATGCAGGCAGTCCAGAGCTGGTGTACTTAGAGCTCAACAACATCATGAAAAGACCCAGGCTTGTCCTGTCTTTCTACTGCCAACCTCGCCATGTTGGCTTTTCATTGTCATGTTTATTGCTTCATGATTACAGAATGGCTGCTACAGCTCCAGGCATCATATCAGCATCCCAAGGGGTTTGGGCAAACAGTTTTCTTCTCACTGGACTTTGCTTTTTATCCTAGAAAAACAAAGCCCATCAGCAGATTTGTTTTTACATCTCAGTGGTTACATATCCACTCCTAGGATGCAGGATGACACAGGGAAGTATGTATTATGGTGGCTCCTGCTTCGCAAATCATCCCCAAACTTAGTGGCTTGAAACCACAACCATTTATTACCCATAAGCTTGTCTGTCGATAGCTGAGTAGTTCTGTGATCTGGGTCAGGCCTGGCTGATCACTGGTCTTCCTTGTGTGCCTGTGGTCAGCTGTTGGGTGGATGGGGGGGGGGGTGCCTGGTCTAGGATGGCCTTATGTACTCACATGCTTCATGTTGGTTGGTTGTCAAATGGGGTGATGGGGTGATGAGTCTCTCATCCAGCAAGCTGGCCCAAGCTTGTTTCCATGGCGGCAGTGGAGTTCCAAGAGTTTGGGTGGAATATATGCAAAGCCTCAGGAGACCCCGGACTCTGAACTGGCTGGCTGTCATTTCTAGCCCATCTTTTGGGCAAAGCAAGTCACAAACCTGGCCCAAGTACAGAGGTAGGAAATAGACTTCACTGCTTGATGGGAAGAATTGTAAAGTCACACTGGAAAGGGCCTAGACACAGAGAGGAATGAAGAATCACGACCATTTTGCAATCTAGTACAGATTCCTGTGATTTATGTAGGCCAGTTCATCCCCTGAGGCAGGGAAGGAGCTCCCTTCCCCAAAATCAAGGGAACACACACCTATCCCTGATCAGAGTTTAATTGTACAGAGTAAGGGGAAGACATGATTGTGTGACAGGTGGCTGACAGTGTCTAGACATGGGGCTAATGCCAGGTGTGAAGAGGGGAGGGACATTTTGCAGTTTGGATATCTCCCTATCATTTTCCTTCTTCCAAAGACAGTGATTTTCATCTGTCTTTGTGTCCATGCCTGGTCTGGGCCTCATGAGGGTTTCTCTAACAGGTCTATATTTTCCCTCCTTGACATTCAGTGCTACAAAAACAATTAAAAACATTTTTTTAACGTTTATTTATTTTTTTGAGAGACAGAGAGAGACAGAGTGTGAGCAGGGGAGGGTCAGAGAGAGAGGGAGACACAGAATCTGAAGCAGGCTCCAGGCTCCGAGCTGTCAGCACAGAGCCCGACGCGGGGCTCAAACTCACGAACTGTGAGATCACGACCTGAGCCAAAGTTGAATGCTCAACCAACTGAGAGAAAATGAATAAATAGGGGTGCCTGGGTGGCTCAGCCAGTTAAGCATCCAACTCTTGGTTTCGGCTCAGGTCTTGATTCACGGTTCATGGGTTCGAGCTCCACTTCGGGGCTGACAGTGCAGAGCCTGCTTGGGATTGTCTCCTCTCTCTCTGGTTCCTTCCCTGTTCATGCTCTCTCTCTCAGAATAAATAAATAAACTTTAAACAAACAAATAAAACAAACTCTGCCCCAGTTCCCATCTATCTAGCAGGATTGTGGGAAAATCCTGTGTCAGACATTAGAGGGCCTGGTAGGCGGATGGATTAGGCATTCTCCTTCCTTGAGGTTTTCATGATCCAGAAAACATGAGGCAAAGTCTTTTGGCATTCTGTCCATCAAGGTCACCTCTGAGGTGCTTTTGTCCAAGGCCTAGGGGTCCACCTGAGAGCAGGAGCCTGTATCTCTGCTCCCCTGACCCTGAACTTGTTGCAGAAATTTTCCAGGTTCTTAATTTACTACCCATCAAAGTCCCCACTCAAGAAACCTACAGCCTCCTCCATCCTCTCCTCAGGGAGTCACCCTCCCCCATCCACTCCTTTCCCACGTCCTCTGGACAGACCCAGGCCTCCCCTGCAGCGTCTGGGAGGGATGGTCTTCTAGAAAACCAGGACCTGACTGCGCTTGCAGGAGGGAGATGTGCCTCAAGGGAACAGACGGTGTGTTCTGGGGGAGCAGGGACGGGAATGGCATCTGAGCCGAGACGTGATGGGGGTGTAGGAGTGGGTTAGGTGACAGGAGAGCTGGGGAGCCGGCAGTAGAGTGCTCCAGGCGGAGGACCCGTCACCACAGCAGTAGCTCACACACATTGTGCACTGCCTGCATGCTGCTTGCTGTAGAGCAGGTGCTTCTGCCGTCCCCAGTTATTTATTTATTTTTTTAATGTTTTATTTATATCTAGGAGAGAGAGAGAGAGAGAGACAGCGTGAGCAGGGGAGGGTCAGAGAGAGAGGGAGTCACAGACTCTGAAACAGGCTCCAGGCTCTGAGCTGGCAGTCAGCACAGACCCGACGCGGGGCTCAAACCCACGAACCGCGAGATCATGACCTAAGCGAAAGTCAGACGCTTAACCGACTAAGCCACCCAGGCGCCCCTCTGCTGTCCCCAGTTTATGAAGCTTATGGAAGAAGTCAGATGACTCACCCAAGGTTATACAACTAATAAGTGGCTGGGCTGGGATTTCAATCAGTCTGACCTCCAAACCAACTGCCCTCCCCTTACTTATTTGGATGAACCTGGAGGTGGGAGAAGCAGGTTATTTGGAAAACCACAAAGCCTGGATACAGGGACGCCATGTCCGAGGTGATTTCAGTAGTTTGAGCGAGACATAGTGGTACGTCCAACTGGGAAGATGCTAGTAAGAATGAAAAGCGGTGGCAGCATGGCTGTGTGGGTTATCTAGGAAGAATGGCCAGGACGTGGTGATTGCTTAGAGGTGGGGGTCGGCGACGGGGAAGAGAGAGAGGAGTCCAGAATGATTCACAGATTTCAGGCTTAGCCAACTAGATGGATGGTGCCAACTGTATTTCCTTCACTGATCTGCTGTGGATCTTTGGGCATCTCAGCCAGGCTCTCTAAATGTCTGTCTTCCTAGCAAGAAACTGAAGATAATGAAACCTGACCTCCCCATGTGAACTGATGGTGTCAAGATAAGATGAAGTCATCAATCTGGAAGTGCTTTGGAAAGTCAAAAGTGCTTTGCAAATGCAAGTGGTTATTATTTTATGGTGATGGTTAAGGTCATCACCCTCCTGGGGCTTGCAGATGAAGCCAGACTGAAAGGCAGCCCAGGGGAGCTGCCCGCTCACTCACAGTATTTTCCATCAGGCAGATCTGTCTCTTTGGCAGGTGGGAGCCACATTCCCACATACTAAATTGTTAATAGCTTCCCCAGGGAGTTCCTTTCTGCTCTAACTCCTTCAATGATTTCTGTTTCTCCGCGGCTGACGCCAGCCTGCTGATGCCCTACATTGGCCCAGGATTTCCCATCCAATTTTGTTTTTGTTTTGTTTTGTTTTTTCCTTTGAAATCAAGGATGGGGACAAGCCCCATGCAGAGCCAAACCCTTTGGTAACCTAAGGGTGGAGGGCTGTGTCGACTCTGCTCCAAGATTCAAGAATGTCCTGAGCTCCAAGTGACTCATCATCCTTCTCAGTGGGGAATTCAGCTGAGCAGAGACAGGAGTGATGGGCTCTTATATTTTGGTGGGGGGACTTTCTAGTTTTCTCTCCAAGAGACAGCATTGTGTGGCAGTCAGATTGGCTTTCAGAGTCACACAGAGCTGGCTTGGCATCCCAGATCTGGCTTGGGCAGCTAACCTAGTCTCTGTAAAATGGAACAGTAATAGTAGTAACCTCACACGTATAGGGCTGTTAAGATTAAATGAAATAATCCACCAAGCACTTGGCCCAGTGCCTGGCACATAGCAAGCTCTCTATTAATGGTAGCCAGTAGGATTTTTTATGAGTTGTGACCACAGAAATGAGACTGCCTTTCAAAGATAAATAGATGTGAATGCTCACATCCAAGTAAGAGCTGGTCTCTTCAAAGTACCCACTTGGGAAGGGCATGTGGAAAACCCCTTTAGGTGCCTTTCAAGTTTCCATGCATTCTTCTGGTGTCCTCAGTGGGGGCGATTCATGCTCACTTGGCATATGTCGTAGTCAGTTTGGGCCGCTATAACAAAGTACCGTGGACAGAATGGCTTATAAACAACAGGAATGTATTTCTCACAGTTCCGGGGGCTGGAAGTCAGAGATCAGGGCGTCAGCATGGCTGGATTCTGGGTTGCAGACTGCTACTTGTGTTCTCAAACAAGACAGCAAGCAAACTCTTAAAAGGCGCAGTCCATGACAGCATATATGTTTTCCTACAAATTATTTTGTTCACACACTTGGTCATTTACGTATCTTTCCCAGCTTCTTGGTTGTGAGCTCCTTTAAGAGAGCAACGGTCTTACTCATCCCCACATGCTCACGTAGCCTTTCTTGGTTGGCAGAGCATCTCCTGTTTCACCAAATCTTCACCCCAGTCCTGCACCTCTTTGCTTTATAGATGAGAAAACTAAGGCTCAGAGAGGTTAAGGGGATTCTTTTTCTGTCTCCACCATTGTTGTGGCTTTCCACCATAGCACTTTTGTACCCAGGAGGAACTCAAAAAACATTGTGGAATGCAGTTTTTAAAAATTCCCTTCAGCCCAGTATAGGGAAGGAATCAGAAGGGGGCAGTGATAAACCCTAGTTGGGACCAGACTTGGGAAGGCCCCCGAAAGCAATGCTGAGGAGTTAGGTAGACTGGTGCTAGCCAGCCGAGGAAGGGAGGGGCTGGAAACTAGTATTTCTGTTCTGAATAAGATGTAGTTGCAGAATTTATGCAACGGGTTTTAGTTTCTTAAAAGGATTCCTAAGTCCTATGTTATGCTCTTTCTCTCTTCCTCATCAAAATGGGAGTTCACCAGAGTTGGAATTGAATTTCACATTTAATTACTCATCAAGCACCAGGGACTGTACTAAGGCAGGGGTACAGAAGTTCACAAGACCTGTTGTAAAGGTGATGCACAAAAATCCAGTGATTACACAAATAAGTTTTTGGGAAATTCTGTAAAGAAGAGGCACATGATGCCATGAGAACTAATAACAAGGGCATCTGCTCTAGTTGGGGGCAATAGTCAGTGAAGTTTTCATGAAGAAGTAATATTTAAAGGGCACCTGGGTGGTTCAGTCGGTTAAGCATCCAACTTCGGCTGAGGTCATGGTCTCACAGTCTGTGAACTTGAGTCCTTCATCAGGCTCTGTGCTGACAGCTCAGAGCCTGGAGCCTGCTTCAGATTCTGTGTCTCCCTCTCTCTCTCTGCTCCTCCCCCAATTACACTGTGTCTATCTCTCAAAAATAAGTAAACATTATTAGAGTTCTGCCCCACTCCCTATCCCTCCAACAAGCCAAATTTTTTTCCTACCTCAGGACCTTTGCACACTCTATTTCTTCTACTTGCAAGGCTCAGCCAGTTCTCCAGGCTAAACGCTATTCATCCCTCAAGTTTCAGCTTAAATATTACTTTTTTGTTTTTTTCTTTTTAAGTAGCTCTCCTCCTCTGGTCCCAGTTTCTCTCCCGTGGCACCAGAGTACCAGGCTGTTTGGGACAAGGGATAGTTTTGGCAGCCCTTGTGACTACAGTGCAAAACTTGCCTATCCAGGGGTGCCTGCCTGGCTCACTTGGTAGAGTATGCAACTCTTGATTTTGAGGTCATGAGTTCAAGCCCCACGTTGGCTGTACAGTTTTGTTTGTTTTTTTTTTTTAAAGAAGTAACCGTAGAATTTTTGCTTAGTTGATAAGTCCTTAGGTAGTTGAGTGGGAAAGCCTTGGGTAGGAGTCTGCTGTAGCTGGTAGAGGGGGTTGGACAGCAGCTGGGAGAGGCAAAGAGAATGAAGAGGAGGGCGAACTTGGGAATTTTGGTTTTGTTCTTTCTGGGAAGAGGTAAGAGCCTTGAACATAGATGGATGACTCAGGTTAGGAGTGATGTGAGTGAGGGGTCCTTGCCCAGCCACTTACAGAGCCAAGAGCAGCTCCCTAGAGCCTAGTGCTTGGGAACCCCAATGTGAGCCCATTCTATTCCCCCTTCGGACTCTTATTCATCCAACTAGCATTTGCTGAGCACCCACTGTGACCCCAGCCCTCTACTGGGTGTGGGAATTGATCAAGCCTGGTCTTCCCAAGGAGGAAACGAGCCCAGATAGAAATAATTACCCTATGGGATAATTTAGTACCCAGCTGAGTCTTCTCATCTGTAAAATGGGCACACTAGTAATAGACTCTACTCCAAAGTGTTGGTGCATAGATAAAGTGCTTATCACAGTGCCTGGAACAGAGTGATGGTTGGTAGAGAGAATGTTCTGGGAAGGACAGGAGCCCCAACAAAGAGGATGACTCTGGGTCTGGGCTGGTCAGCTTAGGGCAAGGGTATAGGAAGTGCTCCCCCTTCCCTGTGCTCCTACAGGAGCCAGAGTGATCCTTAAGGTAGTCTTTGAGACCCTGCCTACTACATCATCCCATTCTCCCTACACTTGCTCCTTGCCTTCTCCTCATGTTGGCTTCCTTTTAGTTCCTCTGACCACAGGGTCTTTGCACATGTGGTTTCTTTCTCTGGAATTCTCTTTACTTGCTTCTTAAGTTAGTTCCTTCCCAAACTTCACATCTCACTTGAGGTGTCATGTCCTCAGGGAAGCTGTGCTCACAGTGGGTTTTCCTGGTCCTGTCACAGGAATGTCTTGCTTTCCTTCACTTTGTCTTCAGTAGTGTAATCTTAGGATTGATTCGCCAATGGGCTATAAATCCTAGGAGGTAGGCTCCACAGCTGGTTTTGTGCACTAATGGATGGATCCCCAATAATACCTGGCTCTTATATTTGGTACCCAAAAATATCTGTTGAACAAATGGGGTGCAAGAATATCTAATAATGTTGTTTTTGTAACACTTATTATGTGCCTGGCACTCTTTACTCCAGTCCTCTTAATCTCCACCACAGCCCTCTGAGAGAGGTGGTGCGATGAACCTCATTTTATAGACGAGGAAAATGAGGTTGAAAGAGCTTAAGTGACTTGATCAAGGTCACTTTTCATTAGTGCAAGGAGGTGGGATTCACATCCAGGTCCTTCTGACTCCAAAGCGGCAAAGGGTGAGGAGATGACCCTGGCCAGGGTAGGGGTGCACCCAAGCCCGCCAAGCATCCCTAGGGAGGAGTGGATAGCTTTCCCGGCTCAGCTCCAAACCGGTGGTGCAGCGCCCGCCCCCGGTCGCGGGCGCAGTCTGGCGGCCGCCTCCGGGCCACGTGGTGTGCGCGGCGGGCGCGTCCAAGGAGCCCGCAGCGGCTCCGGCTCAGAGCGCTCCGCGCGAGGAGAACGGGCGGGCGCCGGGGGCAGGCGGGGCGGGCGGCCAGGCGAGCGGAGGGGGCGCGGGGCCAGCCCGGCGGCCGGGGCGCTGCAGCCCGCGGCGTCGGGGCCGCGGCCTCGGCCCTCGGCGCGTCCCTCGCACCGGGGCTCTGCGCCCAGGGCGCACGGCGGGGAGGGACGCGGCACCGGCCTCCCGGCCGCCATGGAGCCGTCCCCCTCCGCTGACGCCGAGCTGCAGACCCCGCTCCTCGCCAACTCTTCGGACGCCTTCCCCAGCGCCTTCCCCAGCGCCGGCGGCAATGCGTCGGGACCGCCGGGCGCCCGGAGCGCCTCGTCCCTCGCGCTGGCTATCGCCATCACCGCGCTCTACTCGGCCGTGTGCGCCGTGGGGCTGCTGGGCAACGTGCTGGTCATGTTCGGCATCGTCCGGTGAGTCCGCTGCGGTCTGGCGCCCCGGGGGTGACGGTGGGGGCCGGGGACCGGCCCCCCGACCTCGGACCCGGGGCTCCCCGGGTCCCCCCTGCACTTCCTGCAGGGGGAGCCTGGGGCGCAGCTAGGAGACCGCTTCCATTGAGAGATGGACGTTGGAGTGTGTGTGTGTGTGTGTGTGTGTGTGTGCGCGCGCGCGCACGCGTGCGTGTGACTAAATAACATTCGATCATTTTTGAGCATCCCCCTGCTTGTGCATTAGGCTATGTGGATAGTTTGGCGACAGTTAGTGGTCTGTCAGTTTATGAGTAGGTGATTCTGTGTTCCTGACAGTACAATTGGATTCAATGTTTGGACCTCTAAAAACCCCGCGGGGGTGGGCTTCTGGGGAGACAGTTGTCTGTGCAGGTGGGGGGACAGGGGAGTGCTTGTGTATCTGCACCATGCAGTGGGCGCACTTACCAAATCCCATGTGATGACCTCTCTTGGGGTTCCTGCGTTGGTGTATGCTTGTCCCACACTGTCAGTTGGTATGAGACTGTGACTGTGTGACTGTTGTTTCTTGTCAAATCCTTGAAACCCAAGGGGGAGGAGAGCATCCGGAGTGGCTTCAGACCTTTGCGTTTGTGCCCCTGTGTATGTGTTTGCAGATGGAGAGGCTGTGGCTCCTGGGTGCAGTGGGCAGCAGCTGCGGGCCAGCCAGGCAGTAATAGGCTTCCCTCCTCAGCTGGCCATCTGGTCTCCAGGTCTGGCTGCCATTCAGTGAAGCCTCAGCTCCTCACAAATGCCCTGTCTCACTCTCTCCTCTCCTCTGACGGGCATTTCTTTCTGCTAGAGGCAGCGGTGGTTTATTTGGGCGGGAGTGGAGCTGTGCTTTCGCCTCCGGAAGACAAGTTCTCTTCTTGGTATCTATGTAGAGTGCTGGGACTTTCTCAGAGAATCTAAAACATCATCGGCTTGCCTGGAAGCAGCCTCCTGACCCAGTTATGCCAGCTCAGACACGGGCAAAGAAGGATAGAAAGGAACCTCCTATCCTTATAACAACAAAGATGCCCTTGTATTTACTGTTAGTTGGAAATGGGTCATCCATGCTGGTTGACTGACAGCACAGCCCTAAACCTCTCTGGGCTGTGGTGCCACCCAGCAGGGCAGAGGGCAGATTCTGGACTCAGAGGTTGGGAATGTGAACTGTGGTCTCAGCCCAGTCACTGATGCCCATCACAGAGGGCACCCCAGTCCCCCTGTCCCACACTGTCTGCCCCATCTGTCTCATTTTCCCTGTCTGAAGAATGGAGACCCGATCTCCTTGGTTGGGAGTCTGAATTCCAGAGTATGGGGTCTCTGCAGGGGAGGGCGGGGGGTGTTGGAGCTGCCGATGGGTGCGTGGGCGTTGAAGGAGCTTTGGCATTGATTATCTCTGGGGGAATCTTTGCTCAGCCAGGAAGAGTGGAGGGCACAGGAATCTCCTGTGCTTTCAGTGACTCATTACCAGCGACACTGGGAAAACTCCCCCAAGCCCAGCAGGACTGGTCTTTGCTGTGTGTTTTTGTTCGTGATTCTTCTCACGTTGTCTAAGCCTCACAGGCTTTAGAGTGGGGCCAACCTGAGTGTTAATCCCAGCTCTGCCGTGAACTGGCTCTGTGACTTAGGAAAATCACTTAGCCTCTTTGAGCCTCAGTTTCTTCATCTATAGAATGGGGTAATAATAGAACCTTCTTCACCAGGGTTTTTGTGAAGTGTCAGTGAGCAAACATATGAAATGCAGCTGGCCTGGTGCCTGGACCCAATACATGGAAGCTGTCTGTGTGAAGAAGAGAAGGAATTTTACAGATTCTTCAGAATCTAGTGCCTTTTAAAGAAGGAGGCACTTGTCCTAAGGTGGGCCTGAGGGTAGCTAAGATTCTGAGTTCCAGGTGCCTGGCACGCACGCTCTCTGGGGAGCTCTCGGTGCTGAAGTCTGGGAAGAGCCCTGTCAATGTGCTCAGTGCCATTCCCAGCCTCTTCTCCAGGGGCTCCGGATGTTGGGCTGATGAGCACAGCTTCCCCCTACCCATGAGTCAGGGGAAGGTCTCTCACTTCTGAGGGTCCCCTCAAGGCATATACTCTGGGCTCAGCCTGCTAGGGCTGCTCCCAAGCAGCCTTCCCCAAATCCCATCATCAAATGCATCCTGCAAGCCACAAAGAAGACCCCCATCATGTTGCTAAGACGTTTCCTGGGCCAGTCATCTATGTGATCACTATCTCTGGGTCTGAATGATTTAATCCTCACCTACAAGCCTGTGACATAGGCATCAGAATCCTCAATATGATCACCTCCATTTTACAGACGTGGAATCTGTAGTTCAGAGAGAGGCAGGATGCCTCGTTCTCCTAAGTTCCCACGGCTAGCTCCAGACCTGGAGCTAAAACCCTGGTCTTGTGACTCCAAGTCTAGAACTTTTTCCAGAGTTGCCTCGGGTAGAGGATAGTCAAAGAATTTAACAGAAGGAGGGGGCAGAATTCCCTCCTCTTGTCCTAGAATCACCAGAGAACATGGAGATAAAAAGACTGTGATCCTACACATTATTTGGCCAGTGTATTTTACGGTGCTGTCCTTGGGGGGAGGGGTGATGATGGGGCTGGCACTTAATTCTCCCCCACCGATGGAGAGGCGCAGGGTGGGGCAGCTGCCTGGGGCTCTGCTTCTGCTGGCAAAGCCCTGAGAGCAATGGAGAGAAGGGAGCCCAGGCTGAAGAGAGGCCCCTGATCTGTCTGGTTTCCTGGCACCCCATGCAGGCCTTGGCACAACCAAGTGAGTTAGTTGATGGGTTGAATGAATGAATGGTCGAAGGAATGGATTCTGCCTGCCGGTTCTGAACTCGGCAGTGGAGGGCAGGGGTGGGTTTCCGAGGGAAGATCCAGATAAACCCTTGTGGTGGGAAAATGGGTTGGTACAGTGGCAGAGGTGGGGCTCTGAAGCCGGACGTACCTAAGATCAAATCCCAAGTTCAAAGCCACTTACCTGCTGTGTATTTGGGCTACGGACTTTACCTCTCTGGAGCTCATTTCTTCTGCTGTAAAGTGGGAATAACAGCAATGTGTCCGGGGCTGTGGTGAGGATTAACATGTTGTAGCTGAGCCATTTACTGCTTTTGAGAAAAGGGATTGTCTGTATGCGAAGGAATGAAAAGAATTAACTCATTCAAGAAAATTCTGTGGTACACTGTGCTAGATGCTGAGATACAATGGTGAGGAAAGTACACCATCCCTGCCCTCACGGTGGGAGAAATGACAGTCATCTGCTAGCCATCTAACAGCCTTGTGTTTGTAGCAGGCAATGAAACAGTAGGTGGGGGCTTTGGGAGCCCCTGATGTGTGTCTCCGAGGAGCTGAAGTAGTAAGCTCCTCTGAGGAGGGAGTAATAAGTAAGAAACAGAGAGGGGCTCCTGGGTGGCTCAGACGACTGAGCGTCCGACTTTAGCTCAGGTCATGGTCTCACAGTTCATGAGTTGGAACCCTGAGGTGGGCTCTCTGCTGTCAGCCTGTCAGCACAGAGCCTGCTTCGGATCCTCTGTCCCCCTTTCTCTCTGCCCCTCCCCTACTTGCACGCTCTGCTCATGCTCTCTCTCTCTCTCAAAAAATAACTAAAACATTAAAAAAAAAAAAAAAGAGGGGCGCCTGGGTGGCGCAGTCGGCTAAGTGTCCGACTTCAGCTCAGGTCATGATCTCATGGTTCGTGGGTTTGAGCCCCACGTCAGGCTCTGTGCTGGCAGCTCAGAACCTGGAGCCTGTTTTGGATTCTGTGTCTCCCTCTCTCTCTGACCCTCCCCTGTTCACGCTGTCTCTCTCTCAGAAATAAATAAAAACATTAAAAAAAAAAAAAAGAAAGAAAGAAATAGAGGAGCCCCTGACGAGAAGCTGGACTTGGATGAGGGGCTGAGAAAAAAGACTCAGAATCCCACATCACGAAGCACCCTCCAGCCCCACCTCCCCTACACTCTGGCCTCTCCTTACATCACGCACTCCCTGTTGGAGAAGCCCACTCATCCTTCCACACGCACGAGAGGGGCATCTGGGAATTGGGCTCTTAGCAAACGGCCTGTGCTTCCTGAGGCTTCTGTGAAATACGAGCAGGATTTGGGGGGACATCAGGTCCCCAGGCAGAGCGTCGCCCCTTAGTCCTGTAGTGTGAGTTCAGCCAGTATGGTGGCCCTGTAGGCCCTCAGAGCAGTCACCCAGCAACCCCTCTTTCTAGGTGGTCAGAGCCCTGAGCAGGGCTGGGATCCAGGAGTTCCCACCAGTGGCTCACTGGGGAGGGCCGAATGTGAGGGGCTTAGCAGCTCCCCATCTCTGACAGGTGACCCCATCGATCTGCCCTCTGCACGGCCCAGGACTTCCTGGTGCGCCTGCCCCAGAATCCAGGCAGGAGAATGGAGTCGATGCTTTTCCACGTGGCCTCCTGTCTGTTCCGCAGCCTGCCCTGTCTCCTTGCCCGTACCTCGCCCGGATCCTGGTTTCAGCGGGTTTGTACCCTGCTGTGTCCCTGACCTCCCATATCTCCCCCACCCTGCCCCTTGCATGTAACCAGCCCAGCCTGCCTCTTCGTGACTGTTTCGGGCCCTGTGCTTCTCTGCCACTTGGTCTTGCCCTCGGCCCCTGCCTCTTCTGACGACTCCTGTATCAAGTGCGGGCTCTGCCACCTACTAAGGTCTTTAGTGAATTGGATTGCCATTCTGCTCCTTGGTTTCTTCTTTTACAAGATGTGGATCATAGTATCTGACTCATAAACACCTTTTTCCTAAAGATGACAAGGTCATGTTGGTAAAGCATCATGTCTTCCCCCCCATCCTAACTGCAGCGCAGAGCAGGGAAAGGAGGCTGGGCCAGGCATAATGGACTGGGGTGGGGCTGTGACAGGTGAATGGCTTCTGGCTGTCCCCTCTTTCTACTATTGAGGTGCCAGGGGCTGCTGGGATAGGTGCTGAAGTGTCATCTTTGCAGGATTGGGAGCTCTGAGTCCCCATCTTGTTTTTGGAGGCCCTTGCTTTCTTGTCTCCCTCCCCTGTCTTGCCTGGATTGGGGTCCGTGACCCCAGGGCTCCTAGGCCAGGGGAGTTGGTGCGAGGAGATGCAGTGCAGTGGTAGAGGTCACAGCTGCAGATCAGGTGATGCCAGGTCTCCATCCCAGCCTGACCATGTCCTGGTGGTGTGGCTTTCGGCAAACAGCTTGCCCTCCCTGAGCCTCAGTTCTGCATTTTGAAGCTGGGGCAATCAGGGTAGGTTTTGGGGAGGATTAGATGAGTTCGTGCATGTAAAGGCCGCAGCACAGCACCTGGCACACAGTAGGCCCTCAGCGTGTGCCGGGTGCTATGATTAACCAGCACCCCTGCAGCTGCTCCAGGCGGGCAGAGCGTGGCTGTGGTGCCTGATTACTTATGTTTTCCATCCTGGGCCCTTTCCTGCTTCCTGAATTGTCAGCTCATTTACTCTTACAGCAAGCATTGGCTGATGCTGACCCCTGCCAGGCCTATCCAGCCTTATCTCCCATGGCCCAGACCCTCAGCTTAAGCTTCAGCCTGGCCTCTGGCTTCTAACACAGCACCCTCACCCCTTAGTTATAGCTCCAGGGATAATCACATCTTCCTGGAGCTGTGGGGAGTCCAGGGCAAGCCCCTGACTCAGCCAGAGGAGGTACTGAGGGTGCTGAGTGGTGCTGAGTCGTGAAGGAACAGCGGCAGTTGGCTACTTGGAGAGGTGAGGGCAGAGCATTCCAGGCAGAGGGAATAGCATGAGCAAAGAGAGGTTTGCAGGATGACGGCGAGCTGCAGAGGGCAGGGAAGCTCACCCTGGTTGAGCTGAGTATCAGGAGCTAGTGGGGTCTGTGAAGGCGGAGAGGCTGCCGGGACCAAAGCAAGATACGTCCTGCAGGTAGATGTCGTCCTCAGCACGGCTGAGCCCCGGAACCAGTGATGAATCCACCCTCTCTGGTCTCTGCCTTCCACGATTCCCAGTGTTGTAGGAATGTTCAAGGAACTCCCTGGACCAGCCCCAAGTAATTGGAGGGAGTCGCTCTGGTAGGGACCATCTGAGGAGAGGCCTGGAGACAGGCCGGCGTTAGGGGCCGGAGACTGCAGGTTCGGACAGTGGGAGCTGAGGCTGTATGGGTGCTCAGGTTCATGGGAAGGGGACCATAGTGGGAAATGTGGGAGCTTTGAGTCACAGGTCACGGGGAAGAGGACTTCAGGGTGATCTGTGCAGAATGGTGTTCAAGAGGACGGACTGGGTGTGGAGGGGCATGGGTCAGGATGGAGGCCAAGGGCCTCTGTGCAGGGAAACCCCAGAGGCTGGCCCAGGGCGACGGGACAGAGCTGTGGGGCCTTGGATGGGTCACCTAAACCCTGGCGTCAGTTGTCCCCTTTCTAAAATGGAGTGCTGTCAGACCGTCAAGAAGGCAGGAGGCTGGGCCAGGCGAGTCCTAGAGAGGCCATGGGGAAGGCAAGCGACCGCCCCGGCTGGTGTTGCCACTGCTCCTCCCAGCCTGGCCCCCGGCTGCCCCTTCCCCAGCTCTGGGGTCTGTTCCCTGGGCAGCGTGTGACTCACAGACACACTGGGGTGGGCTCAGAGTCACCAAGGGCACCACGAAGCCTCTCCCGAGCCCTGCTGTGTGCCAGAGGTTTCTCCACACTGCATGCCAGCCCTGCGGTGGGGGCTGTAGAGTCTCACTCACAGATGAGGACCGGGAGCTTCAGAGGCAGCAGGTGCCTCTCACAGCCCGAGAGGCGCAGACCCAGGCCTTTCTGACTCCAATCCCACTCCGTGTCCACTCTGCCACCATTGTCCAGGAGACAGACACATGGAGCGAGAGCTGGTGACGTCTAGTTAGAGAAAGGGAGGAACCGGCAGATCGCTGCCTGCAAATCTCCGAGGCCTCTGCGTGGGCTGACAGCGGTTGACATCAGAGTGCCGTTTACTAAGCGAGTGAGCATAGCAGTATATGCACAACCTCTCTCAGTTTTCTCATCTGTGAAACGGGAGTAAGCATTAGACCTTCATAGGGCAGTTTTGAGAAGTTTATGAGGCATGGTGTGGAGGACTTCAGTATACAAGCAGGCATTTGGCAAGTTTTCAGTAAACATTTTCCATCATGTCTGTTTCAAAGGCTTGCTTCTCATTAATTCCACCAGCATTTATTGAGCCCCCGAGGAACCAGAATTATTAGGTAGATCTTATAGGGAAGTTTTATTAGCTCAATATTAGAAATTATCTTTTGCTGTAAGGGCAACACAGTAGTTATTTCAGAAAACATGGGGAAGTTTAAGTAGAGACGTCATTACCCCTAATCTCACTACAAAGAGAAAAGCTTTGTTATTTTGGTCTATTTCCTTCCCATTTCTCCCTCTTCCTCTCTGTCCCTCTCTCTGCCTCTGTGTGTGTGTGTTTTAATGACATCAGGATCACAGTATTGGAATAGAGATCATGTTATATACAGTATTTCATAAGCTGCCTTTTCACTTGACATTATATCATGAGCATGTTGTCAAGTTATCAAACATTCTTTGAAAACATGATTTTTTGATGGCTGCATTGTATGAATGCGTTCTATTGGGGGGGGAGTTTCTGTTATTTCCAATATTATTCCAATCTAAACAATGCATCTGTGAACATTCTCGAACACTTATATTTGTGCACACCTCTTATTATTTCTACAAGGAATTTTATAACAGTCAAAACTCTTCAAGAAGGTATGGGCTGCTGTGTAATGTAGGGAGCTTCCCATCTCTGAAGGAATGCAAGAGGGTGCTGGAAAACCACTGGGCAGAGGCATGGCACTGGGGATTTGGGTGGAGAAGAGATAAACGTAACTTTAGGCTCCTCTTCCCACAGTTGAGATTTAGAGCTGCTGTGATCTCAGATTCTCCTTCTCCCCTTCCTGGCAGATGATGCCTGGGAGCTGTGCAAGGGCAAGGCGTGATTTCATTACCCTCAGAGTCCTGGGACCTTTAAATCCAATTGGCTACCCAGAACATCATAACATGCACAGGAAGAGGGATAATCGTGGGCTTGAGCAGAAAGCCTGGCTTAAATTAGCAATTTACCATCACACAGGCTGCAGCAGCCCTATTACCAGCTGGGGGATACGGGGTGGGATGGGGCGTCTGGGTTGGGTTCTATTGATTTATAGCTCCCAGTGCAGCTGCAGAAATCAACAGCTTTGTCTCTGGCCAAGGTGGGTGTGCACAGAAAGAATCTTGTCTTCTGAAGCTTTCTGAGTCTTGATAAATTGAAAGAACTCAAACTTCAAAGTCCTGTGAGGTCAAAAAGCCCTGTCCAATAAATACAACGCAGGGAGGGGTGGAGATGCCCCCCGCCTTCTCCCCTGCAGAGGTAACCTTTTTACCAAGGCTTAGAGCTTTGAATCATGGATGATGATTCTCTTCACTGAACATTTATTTTGTGCCAGGCAATCTGCTTAGAGACATACATACATTATCCCATTTCATCCCCCAGACCCATATGAGGTGAGTTTGCTGGCCCCATTTATAGATGAAGAAACTTGAGGCACAGAGAAATTCTATAACCTGCTCAAAGTGCTGGAGTCAGATTGAACTTAAGTCATTCTGATGTCAGAGCCCACACTCTTAACCATTGCCCTATCTCCTGACGCCTATGTGTCAAGTTCAGCCCCTCTGATTTAAAAATGAGGGAACCAGGGTGCCTGAGTGGCTCAGTCAGTTAAGCCACTGACTCTTGATTTTGGCTCAGGTCATGATTTCATGATTGGTGAGATCGAGCCCTGCACTGGGCTCTGTGCTATCAGTGCTGAGCCTACTTGGGGTTCTCTTTCCCCCTTTCTCTATCCCTCCTCCACTCATGCTTGCTCTCTCTCTCTCTCTCTCAAAATAAACATTTAAGAAAAATTTAAAAATAAAAAGGAGGGAACCGAGGCTTGAGAGGTTCAGTGTCTCTTGAGTTAGTGGTCAAGGCAGGACCAGAACTTGACTTTCCTAACCGCTTGTCCCTTCTTGTATCTCTTTCCACACTTGGGGTTACCTGGGCTAAGGGAGAGCCAAAGGATATCTAGAAATAGCTGGACCCAGGAGCAAGGGGAGTGGGTTCCCATTCAGGGCAGCCTGGCCTGGGGGCCACTGACATCTCACAGGCCCGAAGAAGTCCAGGATTCCTGGGGCCGAGCCAGCAGCTGGCAAGGTGGCCGCATCCTTCAGGTGCAGAGACTGAGGTTCAAACCCAGGTCTGCTTCCTGCTGGCCGTCTACTCTTGGGCTCACCTCACTGAGCCTGTTTTCTCATCTGTGAAATGGGGATGATGGAAAATCACATGCCTCACAGGGTTGTGGCAGACGTACATTCAGCAGCCCCTCCTCATACCGGGCACGGTTCTATGGGCTGGGCATGTAGCAGTGATCAAGACAAAATCCCTGCCCTCATGAAGCTGACAGTCTAGTGGGGGAGAAGATAGACAACGCGTAAGTCGATGTAAGGCCAAGGCTATAGGCAATGAAGCCAAGTAAGACGGGCCTGGGGACGGAGCTGCAGTTGTGTCTGGTGAGGCTGGGGCAGAGGAGACAACTAAGCAGAGGCCTGTCGCTGGGAGGAAGTGTTTTGGGGCAGAGGGAACAGTGAAGGTGAAGGTTAAGGGAGATGATGTATGGCCCTGGCTCAGGGCCTGGCCCGGAACAGGAAGTTGTTGGTGATAATGATGTCTTCTGGCTGGTTTCCCAGCTCTTGGGAACCTGGGATGAGGATTAAGCCGAGGGAGAAAAACTGCCTCGCCCGGCCCAGATGCTCCTGCCGGACAGATGGAGATGATCTGTTTCCCTTGGTTACAAAAACTCATACTCCTGGAGTGCTGGGAAAGCCCCACATCTAGTGATTTTCCATTCCTCCCTGGGAGTGGCCAGGCAGGCGAGTGAAGCCCAGCACATGGCCGGAGGGCTGTGCTGCTGGGAGGGGCAAGTAGTCCTAAGACACGCCCCTCACCTGCTCAGGCCTCGTCATCCCAGATAAGAGAGGGTTCAGTGGCAAAGCAAAGCACGGCATATTGACTCCACAGGGCTTCACACCAGAAATAGCACTGCTGACCTTTCTCAGGTGCTGACAAGGTGGCCACCTTTGTGCTGAGTGCCTCCTGGATATTACCTCCTTTAATCCTCCTGACTCTATGAGGTTGGTACCATGTTTCTCTCCATTTGACAGATGAGGGCACTGAGGCTCAGAGATGACACTTCACTTGCCCAGGGGCCACAGTTGGCCGATGGCAATCAGCTTTTGAACTGGGGCCCTCTTGACTCCCAGAGCCTGCGTGCACCAAGAGACCATAAAGCAATGGCTGAGAAGAAGGTTGAATTCATGACACCCTCTGATTCCAGCTGTGGAAAACGACTTGTATGCCGCTGGGGTTTAGGAGAGGCCGTGGAGCAGGGTAGACTGAGTTGTAAAGTTATTAAAATGATAAATTGTTGATAAATAAAACACGGGTGAAATTCTGTGTGTCGTGCAGAGGGATATGTCATAAGCAGTGTACAGCATGGTCTAAGGTCTAGAGGTGGGAAACCTGGGCGTTTTGGAACATCTGATTTTGGATCCTGGTTCTGTCCACTCTGAACTCCTCAATAAGCACCTCTCCTCTGTGGGTCAGTTTCCTTCCGTGAACAAAGTGGGAATGTATAGGTACGTACTTCCCATGGTGCGTGTGAGTCAAAGGAGAGAACGGATGTGGAGTGCTCTGCACAGGGCCTGCCTTGCCCATTGTCCTCAAAGAGTGTCCCTTGGGGGCTGGGGACAGGTTAGGCAAACTGTATTATCCCTGTATCACCCACACAGTGGTCACTAAGGATGACAAACTTGTGCACGATATTTTTACATGAATTGTGGGACATTTATTTGGCGACAGAAGGACTCAGAATAATTCAAGGATCCGCCAAATACGACTCTGGCAAAAAACGAGCATGTGCTTTAGCAACAAAACAAGGCTTCATACAGGGGACCTTGTAAACTCTCCATCTCTCCAACAGTTTCATGGTGGTGGGTGTCATTTCCCTTTTCTGGTGAGGAAAGTGTGTGGCTGCCCGCATCAGCCTTAGCCTAGAGCATGGGCTTTCAGGAATGGATCAGACATGGTCCTATCAGAAAAAGGAACTGGTAAGATATATTTCAAGCAATTGGCTTATGCACTGTGGGGTCTGGCTGGGCAAGTCTGAAATTTGCCAGCTGGAAACTCTCTGGCAACAACTGATGCTGTAGTCAACACGCAGAGTTTCTTCTTCCCCTGGGAAGCCTCAGTTTTGCTCTTAAGGTTGACCCTCATTACCAAGGGTAACTTCCTTAAAGTCAGCTGATTGCGGATATTAACCACATCTACAGAATACCTTCACTGCAACACCTAAATTAGTGTTTGATTAAATAACTGGGTACTATAGCCCAGTCAAGGTGACGCATAAAACTAATCATCACAGAATCAGACCCTGGCTTGAGTCCTGGTATTACAACCTGTAGGCTGTGTGACCTTGGGCAAGTTTCTCTGCCTCTCTGAACCTCAGTCCCCTTGTCTGCCAAATGCAGTGCTAGTGCTCACCACAGTGAGGGTGAAATGAGACAATGTAAATCAAATGCCTTTGTCTGTGCCTGTCGCATAGAATGAGGGGAGACACACATGGTCATGAAACAGTATTTTCTAGTTGTAATGTGGTGTTTGCCTTCCCTTATACACTCGTTGCTCCTAGAGGTGGGAACTGTGTCCCTTTCATCTTCTGTTCTATTTCGTAGCTCAATCCCTGGTCCGAAGGAGGCATCTCTAAGTATCTACTAAGTATCTAGTTGACACTTTGTTAATGAGATTCTGTCTATGGAGTAGTTGGGATCTATAATAAAAATCCTCAAACTACAAGACAAGAGGGAAGATGTGTGGGAGCCTCAGGCCTCTCCTCTCTAGAGTAACACTTTGCTTCTCAGCTTAGTAAATCTCTCCCCCAGGCCAACAGACCCCCTCCTCTGTGTTCCCACAGTGTCCTATGTCCCCCATCCGCACATACTTTTCTACACACTTGATTGCGGATCTCTCTCTTTCTCTTCAGACGGGCAGGTGAGGGGCAGGGGGAGTAGCCTTTGTTCAGAGCTGGAGCCCCAGCCTAGGGTCTGACCCTCGGGCAGCATGTCAGTAGGGGTTTGTAGGAGGGACATGTCCTATTTCCAGAGACCCTTGGGCTGACATGCCACACTTGAGGGTTTGCTTTCTCGGGGCCTCTGGTGTGTCTGGCTGCCCCATTCCATGGTCCAGCCATTCAGAAGCCAGAAGTAGAGCTGAGGTGATGGAGAGGAGCTTCTCTTCCCTGGCTTCCGTGGGCATCCTGTGGTCTTAGACTGAAACAAACAAGGCGTCTGCTCCATTTATTGCTGAGCTTGACCTGACCTCCCTGCCCCCCAATTCATGTTCAACTCAGGGTCCTTTATTTCCATATTCCAGCCTTTAATCTTCTCCCGTGACATGCCTTGTTATAATTAACCACTTTCCTTCCTCAGGCTTTGCCAAAACTGAGACAGCTAATTAATTTCTGGCCACTTGCCACTCCTGTTAAATGGTGGTGCCCAACCCGGCTTGTTTTGTCAGTGGGAAGAGCAACCACCCTTTGTCTGCAAACACGGGCAGCCCCAACTGGACCCTGGCTGGCTGGCAGAGCTTTATTGAAGCTATTTACTCCCCCACGGTGGGCAGAGCCTTTGTGATCACTGCTGTGCCTGTGCCTTGGTTTTCTTGTTTATAAAACAAAGAGACTTAACTTGACAAACTGAGAAAGGAAGGTGGAATAGAGGTTAAGCTACTGGGTTCTGGAGTCAGAGGGAGTCGAACCCCGCCACGCCTAGCTGTGGGACTTGTGGTGGGTTTCTTCACCCCTCTGAGCCTCACCTGTGGGATGGGGAGAACGCTCACCTCCTGTGCAGATTCAGTGGGATAAGAACACACTTGTGGCACTTATTTAGCAGCACAACCAGTATATAGTAAGTGCTCGGTAAATACTCCTGATGGGCGGGGGGTTCAGCGGGGGAAGAACTTTTGTTGGGAGAACTGGGGAGCAGAGCAATTTTAACAGACATTGATTGCTTCTGTGTTTGAGGCCACGGCTGGCGAGATGATTAACCACTCTGTATTTATTTCTCAGGGGTGCTGTAACAAATGACCATAAACTGGGTGGCTTAAAACAACAGAAATATGTCCTTCACAGTTCAGGAGGCCAGAAGCATGAAGTCAAGGATGGCATGCTCCCTTCGAAGGCTCTCGGGAAGGACCCCTCCTTGCCTGGCTCTGGGGGGGTTGCTGGCGATCCCCGGCACCCCGTAGGCTTGTACCGGTAGCTCTCCAGTGGTTGCATGTTTTCACATGGCTTTGTTCCCTCTGTGTGTGTCTCTGTGTTTCCTCTTAGAGGGATACCAGTCACATTGGATTTAGGGCCCACTCTGATCTAGTATGACCTCATCTTAATTATATTTGCAAAGACCCTATTTCCAGATAAGTTCACATCTGAAGTTCCAGGTGCACGTGAATTTGTCGGGGGGGGGGGGGGCACCGATTCAACCCAGTATACTCCGCGAGTCTCGTTTTCCTCCCATGTGTAAGGATGATAATGGTAGCAATTGCGTAGGGTTGTTGGAGGAATTAAACGAGGTAATCTATGTAATGTCATGATAGAACTCAATAGAATATGTCCAGCCGTGTAAGCACTGAGTCAGTGTAGCTCTGTGATAGAGATGGTGAAAATGATGATGGGGAGGGGGACGGTTCCATCCATGGACGTCCCCTACACTGGCTAATCATTGGACACAGGGACCTAGAATGTGGGCACCTAGTAGGAGCCGACGCCCTCATCAGGAATGTTGAAGCCTTGGCCGGGAGCCCCCCTTTCCCTTTGGCCTCAGCCACCTAGAGCCTTCATCTGAGAGTTAGCTGCTAGGAGGACAGCTCAGTAGCGAAGAAAGAACTTGGCTTCTCAGGAGTTCGGAGAATGACATTCTGCGTAACCTCGTGCAACTGTCTTTTCCTCTCCTGGGCTCAGTTTCCCAATCTGTGAAGTGGGAGAGGAGATTAGAACTCAGTGTTACAGATCAGGGCCTCTTCCAGTGCTGAAGTTCCGGCACAGGGCTCTATGTCTCCCTAAAATGGTGACAGGTTACCAAAGGGCAGCACAAGAGTCAGGAGGAGCCCGGGTCCCCCAGGGCAGCTCAACAGGTATCATTCTGAGCCCTTTACCCTTGTCTGGACAAGAGAAACCACTATGATATGAGTATGCCAAGGAGTGTGCTGAGGACATCATAGGCAAGAACTCACTCGGTACCCACCACACCCTCATGAGGTAGGATCGTTGTACCCAGTTCGCAGAAGAGCAGACTGAGGCTCAGGAGAAGTTAGAACTTGCCCAGGGTTGTACAGTTAGTTAGAGACAGCTGAGGCTTAAGTCTAGGTGTGTGTAGTGCCAAAGGCCGTGCTTCTCTCTGGGCCACACCTTTGCTGCCTTAGTTTTCTAGGGCTGCCCTAACAAATTAACACGGGCTCAAAGCCACAGAAGTGTATTCTGTCGCAGTTCTAGAGGCCAGGAATTCACGAGGTGTCTGCAGGGCCGCGCTTTCTCCGAAGGCTCCTGGGGAGAGTCCTTGCTTGCCTCCTCCAGCTTCCGGTGGCTCCAGGCCTGCGCTGTGGCTGCATCACTCCAGCCTCTGCTTCTGTCTTCACCAGGCCTTCTCCTCTTCTCCCTCTGCATCTTTTACAAGGACACCTGTCATTGGCGTTAGGCACCCCCCACCCCCAAGAATCCAGCATGGTCTCATCTCACGATCCTTAATTATATCTGCAAGTAAAGTCGGTACATTCACAGGTCCTAAGGGTTGGGACATGGAATTGTATTCCTTGGGGCCACCATTCCACCCACTACAGTTATTAAAGGCTTGGTGGTGATGGTATCCCTGCTGAGCCCCTGGCCCACAGTGTAGGTGTGCAGGGGGCAGGGAATTTCTGGAGCAGTTCAGGAGAAGGAGATGAACAGAGTTGTGAGCCGAGGAGACCCACCGGGGGCATGTGTGATGGGGGCTGCAACCTAAGCTGATGTCCCACTGGCAGAGATGAGTGAGGTAGCATCTGGGCGGGGGCAGAATGCAGCCAGTTATGGGGCAGGGGCCTGGACACCTGTCCACAGAGGCCAGCCCTGCTGGCTGGGGCACATGTCCACATTAATGGATTTGAGGTCTAGATCCCACAGAAAATGGATTTGGCTCCACTTACTTGCTTGGAGAGATGGGAGGAGGCCAGGCCTGAGCACCATCTGTGTGCCTGCCAGGTGGCTTACCTTCATCGTCTTTGGCCCTCCATTAACGCATTTAAAAAGTATCCTATTTACTCAGATAATCATACTCAGGAACGTACCTGAGGGCTCCATGTATGGCCATGTGGTGCTGAGTACTCAGGTAACCAACCAGCCATGACAGCTCACATGGACTGAGCACTTACTTGTATTAACTCTGATCTCACCACAGCTGGATGAGGTGTGTGCTGTTAATACCTCCGATTTTCCAACACACAGAAGGGAGAAGGGTTAGTTTTAGATTCTGTGATTTTGTGAGCAGAACCAGAAAAAATAGTGCTGGGTGAGAAAAAGGCAGTCCTTACTTCCAATAAAGAGAGAGAGAACTTGCTGACCCTGTGAGTTGTCCCAGCCGTGGGCTGGATTGTGTCTGCAGGTGGTGAGTTCCCTGTCTCTGGGCACACTCAAGCAGAAACTTCAAGGCCATTTGTCTGGAGTGCCTTAGAAGGAACGCCCTCACTGTAAAGGTTCCTTCTAGCTCTGAAAATCTAGGAAATTTTTTTTTTTTTTTTTTTTTACCAAGGAGACGAACAGATATCTGAGTACACAAAGGTGTTTATCATAACATTATTTATAATAACAAAAAATCTTTCAATGGGGGATTTATTAAATTATTTCATGCAGGGGCTTCAGTGTTGAGACTAGATCCAGCCTGCGGTCTGTTTTACGTGGCTCTTCCTTGAGCTAAAAATAGTTTTTATACTTTGAAAGGGTTGTAAAAGAACAAAACAAGAATATGCAACAGAGATCTTAAGTGGCCTGAAAGCCTAAAATATTAGCCCTCGGGCCCTTTACAGAAAAGGTCTGTTGACCTCTGGGTTAGAATAACTGTCCGTCATCTAAAATTATATTAATTTGTACCTATGGATATAGAGAGATGGTCACAGCATACTTTTGAGAGAAAGGAACAGGTTACCTAACAGTATTAGAGCAAGATTCCATTTATATAAAACAGGGTATGAGTGTTTGCAAGTTATCTGTAACAATGGTCTGTAATATTAACAGTGGTTTTAAATTTTCTTTATTAAATGATTTCTATATTGAGCATTTTGTAGAGAGCAGGTATTGTTTTTGAGATCTCAAAAAGCATTTGGAACAAAGTTGATTCTAAATACTCCAGCAGACCATGCTACTTGGAAACAAATGAGTTTTGATCTAGGCCATTTTGTTCGATTTGTCCCTACGGTGCCACAAGGTTGACCGGTCTGAGGTGGTGCTCTTATCTTGTTGCTGTTACTGCTTTTCTTTTCAGGTCACTTGCCCGCACTTTGATCTTCATGGGCTGTGGTGTCTTAAAATACCCCTCAGTTTAGTTAGAAACAAATTAGCTGCTTTGGATAAATGATCTGACATTTCCCTTTGCCACGGCAGATCTGAGTCACTTCAGATTCAGGGCAAACAGGGTCAGGCTCAGGTGTCCTTCAGGGAACCTGGGTTGGTCTGGGTTGAGGATAGAAGTGAGGAGGGGGTGGGAAGGAGGAGTTGGCTCAGTGTGAGCTCTTCAGTCTGTGGCTGGTTCCTTCCAAGCATCAGGCACCTTGACTCCTCCGTCCCACTGGGCCTCCTCCAGTTAGCCCTGTGTCCCCTCTGACCTGGCCCTGTGCTGAGTCCTGGGATACAGCATGGAGGGGACACAGTCCCTGCCTGAAGGATGTCCCAGTCCAGTGTGGAAGACACACAGTGACATTTATTTCATTGACCAAATGTGTTTTGAGCAATTATTTGTGCTAGGAACTGCTGTAGTTTCTAGATACATAGTGGTGAGCAAGACAAACACCATGCCTGTAGAGAGCTTATATTTTAATTGTCAACAAGAGTGTGTGAGGGGTGCACAGAGTATTTTGGGTCCATGGGAGGGAAGGTGAAACCGAAGTTAAGAGGAAGGTGCCGGGTTTTCAGGGAAAAGCACTCCATTTGAATCTCCACTCAGCCTCTTTCTGACTCTGCATCCTTAGGCAAGTTCCTTTACTGCCCTCTGTTAATTGAGAATAATAAATAGTCCCCACTCTGTGAGGTGCTGGGAGAACTAAATGATGGGAAATGTTTCCCTGTGCCTGGCACATCTTCAGTGTCCAACAAATGTTTATTATCTAGTAAAAACAAATTTTTTAAAAAAGAGGGGTGTGCCTGGGTGCCGGTTAAATGTCCAACTTTGGCTCGGGTCATACACTCGAGGTTCGTGAGTTCGAGCCCCGCCTCGGGCTCTGTGCTGACAACTTGGAGCCTGGAGCCTGCTTCACATTCTGGGTCTTCCTCTCTCTCTGTCCCTCCCCTGCTCTCACTCTCTCTCTCTCTCAAAAAGAAATAAAGATTAAAAAAGAGTAAGAAACAAAACACAGGTGTATGGAGTATGTTAAATCATGCCTGAGAAAGACCCGGAACTTGCTGCTTGTCTGTAAATGCTGGCCCTTGTGACCAGAGGCGTACATTTAGTTCTGAATCGACCTCTCTTCCTCGTGTCTCGTCGTTGTGCCCGTGACATTGTTCTGAGGTTTGTGGGTCTCTCCCAAACCCACCCCAACTGTAAGCAGCTGGGCTCCACACCCCCGGACCATCGCAGGTGCAGGAATGTGTGAAAAACAGAAGGACGCCGCGGAGCCAGCCCACGTCCAGACGTTTACTCCACTTGGTCTTGGCCCCTCGCCGCCGCCACTGTTGATAAGCTAGTGCAGGTGGCAGGGAGCCCGGGGGACAGTGAACAGCGAAGCGCAGAGACCAGATCGAAGGCTGCGACCTGTCGCCGGCGTTTCAAACCGCATGACTTCAGGTGAGCTGTGTATCTTAGCTCATCTGCGGAACAGGGACGGAATTAGCACTCAGGGCTGCAGTGAGATGGAAATGAAATCACTCATTCGTTGGTTTGGCACAGAGCCTGGCCCTTGAAGGAAAAGACACGCAGAGAGTATTGCTTAAAGAACACAACATCTCACCCAAAGATGCCAGACCCGTCCCACGCGGGCCTTGCATGAAGCTGGGGATGTTGTTTTCTTTTTTTAATATTTTATTTATTTTTGAGAGAGAGATAGAGACAGCATGAGCAGGGGAGGGTCAAAGAGAGAGGGAGACACAGAATCTGAAACAGGCTCCAGGCTCTGAGCTGGTTGTCAGCACAGAGCCTGATGCAGGGCTTGAACCCACGAACTGTGAGATCATGACCTGAGCTGAAGTCGGACGCTTAACCAACTGAGGCACCCAGGCGCCCCAAAGCAGGGGATGTTTTGAGCACCAGGCACTAAGACATCAGCCACTCTAACCAAATGCCGTGGCTCTGGCTGGGGGAGAACATTCTTACTTGGGGCTTGTCAGCTGAGAAGTGCAGCGCTCCAGAGGCCCAGGAGCATGTTTGGACTTAATGTGCTTCAGGTACAGAGCACACCCGGTCTCCATCAGGTTGAGGTGGTGATGATCTTCCCTGCCGGTGGGGCTCGTCCGACAGATGATGGAATGGGTTTAAGGCTGGGAAATGAACGTGGCTGGCCACTCGGAGGCCTCACCGAGGACTGAGAAACCAGATCACTATGCTTATTTGTAGGGAGAAAATTCCCCCAGCAGCTGTGTAATTCAAAATGACCTGACGGAAGAAAAAAGCAAAGGATTTCCCAAGGCATCTCAGAGTCAATTGAGGTTTGCCAGGCTTCCTGTCCTCACCCCCAGGGGTGGACCCAAGGGGAACCTTAGGAGAAAAAGCGGAGAAGTATCAGGGGAAAAAACCCCAAAGTGCTGCCAGTTCTTGTGGGCACACATTCTAGTAAGATACTTTCACATGTGTTGTTCCTAAAATGCCAGTTACACTGAAATTGCCAACAAGGAAACAGGTTTAGAGAGGTGAAGTAATTCACCCAAGACCACACAGCTGTGTGCTGAAGCGCCAAGATCCACAAGGATTTCCACACCCACACCACACTTTTTTTTTTTTTTAACTTTTTAATGTTTTTATTTATTTCTGAGAGAGAGAGATAGCATGAGCAGGGGAGGGTCAGAGAGAGAGGGAAACACAGAATCCGAAGCAGGCTCCAAGCTCTGAGCTGTTGCACAGAGCCCAACGTGGGACTCGAACCCACAAACCGTGAGATCATGACCTGAGCCGAAGTCGGACGCTCAACCGACTGAGCCACCCAGGTGCCCCGCACCCCCCACCACACTCTTAAACTGAGAAAATAGACACAGTAACAGCACTTTATGATTCACTTTTTTTTTTAATGGTATAATACACATTACATAAAACTTACCATTTTAACCAATTGTAAGTACATTCCCATTGTTGTGCAGCCATTTCCACCCTCCGTCTCGAGAGATTTTTCATCTTCCCAAACTGAAACTCTCTACCCATTAAATAATAGCCCCCCAGCCCCCCTTCCCCTAGCTCCTGATAACCACTTTCTGCCTCTGTGAATCTAAGTGCCTCATTATAAGTGGAATTACAGAGGTTTTTGCCCTTTTGTCACTGGCTTATTTCACTCAGTACACTGTCCTCAGGGTTCATGCATGTTGTAGCATGTGTCAAAATTTCCTTCCTTTTTAAGGCTGAATAATGTTCTGTTGTACGCATAGACCACATCTTGTTTATGCATTTATGTGTCAAAAGACACTTGGGTTGTTTTCACCTTTTGGCTATTTTGAAGAGTGCTACTTTCATGTATATAGATACCTCTTGGAACCCCTGTTTTAATGCTTTTAGGTATGTACCCAGAAGTGGAATTGCTGGCCCATATGGCAATTCTGTTTTCAATTTTTTTGAGGAATCGCCATTGCTGTTTTTTTCCACAGTGGCTACACCATTTTATATTCCTATCATCAGTGTACTGATTTCTCCACATCTTTGTTGATACTTGATTTTTTCTGATTTTTCTTAATGTTGATTTTTGAGGAGGGGCAGAGAGAGAGGGACAGAGGATCTGAAGTGGGCTCTGTGCTGACAGCAGAGAGCCCGCCTCAGGGCTCAAACTCACAAACTGTGAGATCAAGGTCTGAACTGAAGTTGGGCTCTTAACTGACCAAGCCACCCAGATGACCTTCTGTTTGTTTGTTTGTTTGTTTGTTTTTTTGTAGTCATCCTAATAGGTGTCAAGTGGTATCTTATTATGGTTTTGATTTTCATTTTCCTGGTGATTAATGACTTTGGGCATCTTTTCATGTGCTTCTTGGTCATTTTGATGTATTTAGAGAAATGTCTGTTCAAGTTTTTGCCCATTTTTTAATCCAGTTGTTTGCTTTTTTTAAAGTATTGAGTTGTAGAAGTTCTTTATGTATGCTGCATAGTAACCCATTATCAGGTATGTGATTTACAAATATTTTCTCTCAGTCTGTGTGGAGCCTTTTCACTGGGTCGATAGCATCCTTTGATGCACCAAGTTGTTTAATTTGGACGCAGTCCAGTTTTTCTGTTTTTCTTTTGTTGCCTGTGCTTTTGGTGTCGTATCCAAGAAATCATATCCAAATCCATCATCATGTAGCTTTTCCTCCTATGTTTTCTTCTAAGAACTTTATAGTTTTAGCTCATACATTTAAGTCTTTCATCCAGTTTTTTAGTTAGTTTGTTTGCTTGTTTATAGGGGGGAGAGAGAGAGAGAGAGAGAGAGAGAAAGAACCCCAAGCAGGATCTGCACTGTTAGAGCAGAGCCTGATGTAGGGCTCAAACTCATGAACCAGGAGATCATGACCTGAACTGAAATCAAGAGTTGGATGTTTAACTGACTAAGCCACCCAGGCACCCCAAGTCTTTTTTTTTTTTTTTTAAGGTTTTAATGTTTTATTTATTTTTGAGAGAGAGAGAGAGACAGAGGACAAGCCAGGGTGGGGCAGAGAGAGAGGGAGACAGAATCCATGAAGCAGGCTCCAGGCTCTGAGCTATCAGCACAGAGCCGATGCAGGGCTTGAACCCGTGAACCATGAGATCATGATCTGAGCCAAAGTCAGATGTTTAACTGACTGAGCCACCCAGATGCCCCGCGCCCAAAGTCTTTCATTCATTTTGAGTTAATTTTTTATATGGCATAAGATAAGGGTCTAATGTCATATCTATAGCTTTTTGAAATAGGAAAAAAATAGAGACCAATGGTAGGGTTTTGAGGGGTGGGGCAGTAAATGATTCATCTTTCTAGAAAGTTCAGTCTCTCACCCAATCTTGCTCTTCCCTTCATCTAGCCTCCATGCAATAGTTGAAGTGATCTTTTAAGAAACACACACGAGTCAAATCACATTGCCCTCTTGCTTAAAATCTCCAATGGCTTCCTGCTGCACTCAGAATAAAATCCAAACTTCCTGCTGTGTATGACTTGACCCCTGCTGAGTTCTCCATGCTACATCTTCTGTTACTTTCTCTTGGGCTTACTGCCATTTAGTCACACTTAATTTCTGACCATTCCTGCAGCCCATTAAGCTCTTTGCTGCCACAGGATCTTTACATGTGCTGTTCTTTCTGCCTAAACCAACCTACCTCCTTATCTTCACATGGCTGACTCCTTCTCATTCTTTCCAACCTGGAAGAAATGTTACCTTGTCTTAATCAGCTCAAACTGCCATTTGAGCAGTTTGAGCCAAAATACCATTGACTGGGTAGCTTAAACAACAGAAATGTATTTTCTCACAGTTCTGGAGGCTAAAAATGGAAGATCAAGGCCCTAACATGGTCAGTTTCTGATTAAAACTCTTTTTCTGGCTTCTAGGTGGCCACTTTTTTGCTGTGTCCTCACTTGGCAAGAAGAGAGGGTGGGGGGGGAAGGAGAGGGAGAGAGGAGCAAGCTCTCAGGTGTCTCTTATAATTCAGTTCATACCACAAATTCTCAGAGAAGCCACTGTTGACCTTCCAGTTGAAGCTAGATCTTTCCACAAATCCCCCTCACTCTCTCTCTGGGTAGTGTCATCACTATACCCTGCTCTTATCCTTCAGGGAAGAGCTGTAATAGTGGGTAACTGTTCATTAATCAGTGCAGCAATTTGTTTAATGTCTGTCTCCTCCCTGAGACCATAAATTTCAAAAAACTAGACTGTCCTCACTCCTGTATTCCTTATTCAGTGCCTGGCACATACCAGATGCTTGATTAATACCTGTTGGAAGAATGAACAAACCTCAGCCTATAGTGAGTTCACACTCCTTGACTTTTTCACCAACTCTGGGGTGGGGGGTGGGGCAAGAAGGAAGGTAACATGTACAGAAAAGTCATTACCACATGTTGGCACTAGACAGCATGAATTAAATACCAGCGCTACTCCTTACTGGTCATGTGACTGTGAGCAAGTCACTTCATCTCTTGTGCCAGTGTTTATGTTCCAAAGCCACATATTTGGATGATGCAAAGCAATTCGAAGGGTAGTAACAGGCTGAGCAGGGGTGAGGTACAGGACTGAAAACAGGGTCAGGGGATGGATTCTCTATAAAGGGAGCATTGAGACCCTTAGGCCCTCCACCCTTGTACCCTGCACAATCAGGTGACTAAATACTCTGCAGGAGGTTAATGGTTTTTGCCTCAAGAAGTTAAGCTGGGGGAACTCTGAACTTGGGCCCAGCAGACAGAGAAAGGATCAGAGTGAAGTACTAAATGGAAAGAGGGGGATCCACAGACCTCTCCTCCAGCTCTGGTACCATAATCCTGACAGCCAGAAGTATGCTCCCCAGGCAGGAGGTTAGAGGATTCTTTTTTCAAGGCCCCAGAGAAGAGACATCCTGAAACTGATATTTAGGTGTTTCCCAATGTAAAAGCTTGGTTTTTGCTTAGTCCCCCTATAGTAAGGCCCACCAGTTGACAGGACCCGCACGCTGATGGACACATGCACACATGTGCACTCTCTCTCTCTCTCTCTCTCTCACACACACACACACACACAAACACACACAGCTGCCAATTAGTTATTTAGTGCTTTACTCAAAGATCAACCATTAGTCACATATCACTAGATATTTGAAGGAAATCTCCAGGATAAAAGAAGGAGGCCAAAATAGACAAATAAACAGAAATGTTTGAAGCAAACAGTGCAGCAAGCAGGAGAAAATACAAAACAGAAACTATCAGTATCCTCAGAGGGATAAGAAAAGATATTGTATCCATGAAATAGGATGCTATAAATGCTATATAAAAAAGAAATAATAAAAGAAAGAGAAATGACACTGGGAAAATAAAACATGAGAGCCAAAATAAACTAAAAAAAATCAATAGAAAAATTGAGAGGTAATGAAAAGTGAATTTCCCAGAGGATATACCAAGAAGACAAAGAGATGGAAAATAGGAAAGATAAGAAAATTAAAGGATCAATCAAGAGGCCCAATATCTGACTATTTTCTAGGGATTCCAGGGAAAACAGAAGGGAGTAATTATCAAAGAAGTGAAGCGGGGATATTTCATATTGAAGGACATGAATCTTCAGAATGAGAGAGACCAATACAAATGAAAAACAACCACCTTAAGGCATATCATCACAAGATATCAGAATACCAGGGATAAAGAGAAGACCCTAAAGTTTTGAAGGTGGGGAGAACAGATTATATACACATCATCAAGAATCAGAATGGTTTCAGATACCTCAGTGGCAACACTGGAAGCTAGAAGATGAGGGAGCCATGCCTTCAAAATTCTGGAGGGAAATTATTTCCAACCTACTATTCCATAAATAGTCAAATCAGAAGTGAGATAGAATAAAGACATTCTCAGACATGTATAAATGGGTATAAAAAGGGTATAAAATTTTACTCTCTATGTGTCCTTTCTTAGGAAGTGACTAGAGGAGGTGTTTCACCAACATGAGGGCATAATCCAAGATAGAAAAGACTTGCAAACCAGGAAGCAGGTTCTTCAACACAAGAGGACAGCTATGCAGCTGGTCTAGAAAGCAACTAGTCCCAAATTAAAAGGGAGGAGGAAGACTCCAGGAGGTGAATCACTAGGAAAACAAAAGGAACTGATAGATTATGTGACTGTGTAGGAAAAGCATTTTACAAGTCTGCTGGAATATTTGAGGAGATTTCACAATATGTACATAGAACTAAGCAAATAAGGAAAAAATGGGCAATTACCAACTCCAGGAAAACCAAAAATATGTACAAAAAATAAATTTAATTATAGTATACCGTTTGGTTCAGCAATGGGCAATATCTATATTCATAAGAATGTACACCCTAAAAAAGAGATATTAAACCCCAGATTTTAATTTAACTAAAAATTTAGAAGTTGTGATAAAACTATATTGAAAGGATGGAGAGAGGAAGTGGAGCTGGGTAGTATAAGAAAATTAATACTTGTCTACTATATTAGGGGTTGTGGAGAATATTACTAGTATTCACTAATATCTGGCTTTCCTTGCTTCTGGGCACATAGAAGACTGACCTTGTAGTTGGGTGGGGCCCCATGACCAGTTCCGGTCAGTCACCTGCAGCTGTCTCTTTTCCCTCTGTGTTGTTCAAGGAGGCTTTGGGTTAAGATGGCAGAGCCACAAGACTGAAACAGGCTGGCATTGGTTCATGGAATATAGCTGTCCCAGAGACATTGCATGGACTCTGAAAGGATGAGCAATAAACTTTTATTGTGTGAAGCCACTGAAATTTCAGGATTATTTGTTACTGCTGTAAGCTATTTTGTAAAAAAAACAGTTAAGCCTGGCTTAACTGATACAAACTTCAACACATGCTGTCTAAAGCTGATAAATTAAGAAATAGCCATCTAGGCATATTATTTAGAATCATGGAGATAATCTCTAGAAGAATAATAAAAATATTAAAAGTGATTGCCTCTAGGGAGCGGGAAAGAGGAGTTAGGAACCTGTTTTCATTATAGTGGTATGCGACTTTTTTACATAAAGTAATTTGTAATTGCATTACATTGGAAAAAATAAAATTTTATAAAAATTTGTGTGTGTGGGTGTGTGTGTGGGTGTTGAAAGGATTCCCACCAAACCATTACAGTGGCTTTCCTTAGCAGGAAGAGGACGCTAGACTGGGCATCTGAGGAACTACAGATCATGGAAGGCACTGTGGGAAGGGAGTCCACCCCATTGGAATGCCAGTCTGAGGGATCTGATTTTCCTCCAAATGGCAATGGAGAGCCATGGAAGAGTCATAAGCCATAGAGTATTCTGAGCAAATCTACTTTTGTAGTGAGCACTGTGACTTACCCGGATGATGAACTGTGGGGGAGAGAGGGGTCTGCATGGTCTCCATGAGAGCCAGTGGTCTAAGACCTGCAGGCAACAAATGTCTGTCAAGGGCCTGATATTTGCCAGGTGCTATTGGTACGCCCAGCCACACAGCAGGGAACAAAATGGACAAAGTGCCCTGCCTTCGGGAAGATTACATGGGCGAGAGAGGCAAACGGAGGCAAAAGAAGTATGAGTCAGGTGGTGGCTCATGCTATCAAGAAAAATGAAGCCCCTTAAGGAGACAGAGATGGTGGGGAGAGGGATACTTTAGATGGGGCGGCCAGGCATAGCCACTTGTGGAGGTGACATTCGAATCGAGTCCTGAATTAGGGAAGGAACAAGCCATGCAAAATGTGGGGTAGAAGGAAGAGCTGTCCAGAGGACCTAAGGTGAGAATGGGCTTGATGTTCCCAAGGAACCGCAGAGAGGCCAGTGGGGTGGGGACGGGGCGTTTCCGTCAAGGGGAAAGTTCTGGGAGCTGAGGGCCTGAGAGGTAGCAGGAACCAGTTCATGGAATACGGAGAGAACCCCGGGGAACTACCGGCGGGTGGGGGGAGAGCGGGAGAGCGGCATGGTTTGTCCAAGGCGGCCAGTAGGGCCAGGCTTGGCAGTCAGTAGTTGAGGAGGAGGTGCAGGCGCTTGTTAGGACGGGAGCCTCTGGGGCTCTGCCCGGCCATCAGTGCGGTGCCGCTCAGCCCTGCCTGGACCAGCTACAGCAGCTGCATCACCCACTTCCCAGCATCCCAGCCCCCTCTGGGAATTGAAGGATCCTCACAAATCAAAATAGCAGGCAAAGAACAGCCGTTAATTGTTCTGCGTAAAAGAAGCGAAATTAGACGAGTCAGCTGTGGGGTTGAGACCGCCTCCCACACAGCTGTGACCCCGCACCCCGCTGAAGACAGACTTCCCGAGAGACTTGCAGTTCTGCTGTCTCTGAGCAAAACTTTCTGCGTCTCCAGCCCCGGGGCAAATGACAGCTATTTGGGGAAGGAGGGAGACAGATGCTGGCCCTGGAGGACAATGAGAGAGTCCTTTTTTTTTTTTTTTAAACTGGAAAAAAATCAGTCCCTTCACGAAGGAAGAGATTTCGCTGATAGGAGTTCATTCAGTCATTCGAAACACACTGAGGGCACTCAGTGTGCATTCTTCATCTGCTCTCACGGGCACCACCGCGGCCTCCTGGGTGCCCAGCGCCGGACGTGGTTGGTAGCTGGGGGTTTCTAGGGGGTGGAGGCAGCCAGTGTGGCTCCGCCTTTGGGGCAGAGTGGAAAGAGAGCACTGCTCCCGAGTCAGGAGGTCTAAGTTCTCGCCTTGGCTCTGCCACTGTGGCTGTATGACCTTGGGTGAGCCATGCCCCCTCCCTGGGCTTCAGTTTCCCTGTCTTTTCTCAGTAAGGGCTTTAGGCCACATGATGTTTCTCAAACTTTAGAGCCCGTAAGAGTCACTTGCGGGTGGTGCTTATTGAACAAGATTTCTGGGGTGCCTGGCTAGCTCAGTTGGTACAGCATGTAATGTGACTCTTGATCTCAGGGGTGTGAGTTCAAGCCCCACGTTGGGCCTAGAGCTTATTTTTAAAAAGTAAATAAAAAAGATGAAGATTCCTAGGCCCAGTTGCCATAGATTAAGATTTAGTGGGTCTGAGGGAGGGTCCAAGTGTGCATTTCTAGGAATTCTGAAGGGAGTCCTTGGACCACACTTGCATAAAATCACTTTCCCTCAATCTCTTGGGGCTCTTCCTGCTCTGAAATTTGAGGAGTTGCTCATGCAACCCTTCTCTGGGTTTCTCAGACCACTCTAGGAGCGTGAAAGAAACCCGTGTGTTTCCGTGCCCATCATACTGCCCTGGGACAGAATTTCAGTGTCTGCACCCCCCCTCCCCTGGGCTGTCCGGTGCCAAACACAGGCCCTGGTACCGAGGGGGCCATGATGGAAGTGTAGGCCACGCAAGTGGCCAGCTGTGGTGGAGGCAGCTGCACAGCAGCGTGGATCGTGGAGGGATGTTTCACGTGCAAGAGGGCTTAGTCGCAGACATCTGGCTTGGACACCGGCGCTCATGCCCTGGGTTGGATGGATGGGTGAGTCCAGCTGCGTGGGGCTAAGAAGGTCTGGAAGGGGCCACAGGAAGGACTTGGAGCCCTGGTCCACCACAGAGGGCACCCCAGCAGGCCCAAGGCCCCAGCCAGTCTGCTAGGCAGAGTCCCTTCCTCAGAACTGGCCAGTCATATTTCCAGAAGGTCAGTGGAAGAAGCCAGAGGCTCAGGTCACTCTGGTCTAGTGCCCAGCTTCACTGTCTGTATATGAAGAATAATAACTACCATCTGCTGAGCACTTGCATGCTTTGGGCTCAGGGATAAGTGCCGTATGATCTATGAACTCTATGAGGCTGGCAAAAGCACTGCCCCCCTTTTTACAGTTACAGACTCTGAGGCTTAGAGAGTTCAAGTTATTGGTCCAGAGTCCCTCTGTTAGTAACTAGTAGAAGCAGGGTTAGAACCTAGATCTGTTTTCATCTGGAGCCCAGTTTTGTTTTTAACCATGTTGCTTAGTACCCCTCAGATAACAAAGGATTTTTTCCTAAAATACCGTCTGCCAGTCATCCGCAGCCAGAGAAATCCTTTTGCATCTGTTATAGTGAGAAGGAGTGATGCTGAGTCAGGGTGTTCAGGGTTCCCTGCCGCTGACCTTGTGTGTGACTGTGGGCAAATCATTTCCCCTGAGTCTCATGTGAAACTGAAGTCTGTGAAATGGGAACAATTACACACACACTTCTTTTTAAGGTACACAAAGATGAAGACAGCCACCAACATCTACATCTTCAACCTGGCCCTGGCAGATGCACTGGCCACCAGCACCCTGCCCTTCCAGAGTGCCAAGTATCTGATGCAGACATGGCCCTTTGGGGAACTGCTCTGCAAGGTTGTGCTCTCCATTGACTACTACAACATGTTCACCAGCATCTTCACACTCACCATGATGAGTGTCGACCGCTATATTGCTGTCTGCCACCCCGTGAAGGCCCTAGACTTCCGCACACCCGCCAAGGCCAAGCTGATCAACATCTGCATCTGGGTCCTGGCCTCAGGTGTTGGTGTACCCATCATGGTCATGGCCGTGACCCGCCCCCGGGGTGAGTGAGTGAGGAAGTTCTGCCACAGCCACTGACCACAGGAGGCAGCATGGGGACCCCAGTGGGTATGCAGGCCACTTACTAGAGTGGATATAGGTGGCTTCATACCAGTGGAGGTGTGGACTGCTGATCAAAGTGTGGATGGTAGTGAAAGGGTGGGGAGTCAACCAACTGGACACGAATAGTTGGCTGTTGTGAGAATGGATGACTGGTCAGTGGTCAGATGGGTTGCTGGTCAACAGAAATTTATGAATGGGATGGTGGAGGGTTGATCTATGTGGATGTAGCAGCTGGCCAGGAATGTGTAGATGACTGACTTAGAGACAGATGGATGGCCAATGGGGTGAGGGTGTCACTGACCAGGGAGCAGTGGAGGCCATAAGATCTACAGCCTCATCCCAAATGCCCTTCCACCCCAGTTTGAAAACCACCGGCCCCAGATGACCAAGACAAGCCCTAGAGAATGGCCTTTAGAGAAAAACAGACAGGGGTGGGGCGCCTGGGTGGCTTAGTCGGTTAAGCGTCCGACTTTCACTTAGGTCATGATCTCGCGGTTCGTGGGTTCGAGCCCCGTGTCGGGCTCTGTGCTGACTGCCAGCTCAGAGCCTGGAGCCTGTTTCAGTCTGTGACTCCCTCCCTCTCTGACCCTCCCCTGCTCACGCTGTCTCTCTCTTTCTCTCCTAGAAATAAATAAAACATTAAAAAAAAATTTAAAGAAAAACAGACAGGTACATATTCCTCAGAGTAAAAATGGTAACTAGTTTAGTATCTACTTGTATCAGTCAGGGCAACAGCTGTAACAAGCCATCTCCAAAGCTCAGTGCTTAACAGTATAGTTTGTTTCTCACTCACATCACAGTCTAATGTGAATCGGAGGAGGAGGAGCTCTGTTCCACAGTCCTCCAGGAACCCAGGCTCCAAATGATGGTTTTGGAATCCTCCACTGCTGGCATGTGGCCAGCAGATGAATATGGAGGAGTGGTGAGAGAGCAGGGCCACCTTTTAGATGTTATGGCCCATCTCCTCCTAGTGATACCTGGTTATGTGGCTCCTGCTTGACATAAGGACGTGGGACAGGAAGTAGTTTTAACCATGTGAAAGACACTGGTCACTTACCTATCTGAGCCACACTGTATCGTGGGGTGTTGAGAAGATTAAATGAGGCTCTGTGTAAAATACTTAAGACAAAGGCAGGGACTCCTACCTCTGACTAGTATGAGCATCCAGGATCAGAGAGGTCAGGTGGCTTACTTAGGGTCACACAGCTAGGCATTTGGTGAAACTTGGCCTAGCACCAAGGCTCCTGCCCTCATATCTGTTGCTCCCATTGCCCCCTGAGTTGGAGGTTTGTGGAGGGTCGGTCTGTAGGTGGAAGGGGAATAGGTTGGTGGGAGGCCTTTTGACCACCCTTAACCCTCACATACAGCTTCTCTGTAATTGGTTTTGACTCAGCAGCTGGGCCCCATTCCTCACTGTCAGCCTTCAGTTTATGGGCCATTAACTGCAGCCCTGCTGGGGGCCAGACCAGATGGGCCTCCTCTCTCCACACTCCATCCCCTGCACACCCTCCCCACTCAGCACTTGTTTCTGTATGCAACTTGCTGTGTGACTGTGGAAAAGTGCCGTTCCTCTCTGAGCCTTGTTCTGCCATCTGCACAATTAAGTCGTTGGACTCAGTCATCCCTGAGGGTCCTGCCATCCTGTTGTCCAGTGGACCCCCTCTGTGGATCCCCAGTACCCTTTCTACAATTCTCAGGATCCAAGTCCACAGCATGGCTCCTCAAATCCCAGAGTTCCGAGAGAACTTGGTAGGTCCCCAGGACAGTCTCAGGCCTGTTTCTGAATCATAAAACATTCATGAAGGTGCTCACCCAGCCCACACCCACACTCCAGGAACAGGGAGCTCATTCCACCCTGGGTCCACCCCCAGACAGATCTGGCAGTCAGATAGCTCTTCTTGCCATTAAGCTGAGATCTGCCTCCCTGACCCTAACCCTGACTTCTGGACTCTTACATGTATCTGTCCCTCTGGCCTCACCGCTGCACCAAGAGCTTGAACCGCCTTGTACTAAATGCTTCACATGCCTTAGCCTATTGAGTCCTTGCAATAGCCCTGTGAGGTTTAAGTACTGTTACTAGTCCTTTATGGAAGCTCTTCTAGAGGCTGAATAGTTTGCCCAGGTCCACACCACACATCTGGTAAGGCCCGAGTTGTGTTCTTAACTCATGCCCTTTAGATCAGTCTTAGCAGTACCCCGTTGTAGCTAGTCTGGAAAAGGGCAGGGTGTTTTGAGTTCTCACAATGACTGGCGTTTGGTGTGTTTGGGCTAAACTATATCATTACTGCTGGCCACGGATGCGGAGGCTTCAGAAGGGACTGGAAGAAAATATAGAAAGGAGACCTCCTGGATTAGGGCCAATCCCGCTGGGGTCTCTAAGGATGAGTAGGAGTTCAAGTACAGAAGCGCAGGAGGACATTCGAGGCAGAAGAATTACCTTGCGCCAAGGCCAGGAGGCGGGGTGGGACCGGACCAAGCCAAGAAGGGTAGCGAGCAGCCAGGGGACGCTGAGGCCCACGCACCCCTCACCTGCTGTCTGTCTCTCCTCGTTTCCCCCGGCAGACGGGGCAGTGGTGTGCATGCTCCAGTTCCCCAGCCCCAGCTGGTACTGGGATACGGTGACCAAGATCTGCGTGTTCCTCTTCGCCTTCGTCCTGCCCATCCTCATCATCACCGTGTGCTACGGCCTGATGCTGCTGCGCCTGCGCAGCGTGCGCCTGCTGTCGGGCTCCAAGGAGAAGGACCGAAGCCTGCGGCGCATCACGCGCATGGTGCTCGTGGTGGTGGGCGCCTTCGTGGTGTGCTGGGCGCCCATCCACATCTTCGTCATCGTCTGGACGCTGGTGGACATCGACCGCCGCGACCCGCTCGTGGTGGCCGCGCTGCACCTGTGCATCGCGCTCGGCTACGCCAACAGCAGCCTCAACCCCGTGCTCTACGCCTTCCTCGACGAGAACTTCAAGCGCTGCTTCCGCCAGCTCTGCCGCACGCCCTGCGGCCGCCCGGAGCCGGGCAGCTTCAGCCGCGCCCGCGAAACCACGGCCCGCGAACGGGTCACCGCCTGCACCCCGTCCGACGGCCCCGGCGGGGGGGCGGCCGCGTGACCGCGCCGGCCCGCCCCGCCGCGCGTCCTCCCCCTGCCGGGGGCGCCCTGGCCGACTCCCCGGGCTCGCCGGGGGCGGGGCCGCTGTTTTGGAGAAGGGGCCCGGGCGGGAGCGGGGGCCGGGGCTGGGGCCGAGAGAGGGGTGGACCTCTGGTCCGGGGCGGGGCACGGAGGGGGGGCGGGGGGCGGTGCCTCTGGGCAGGGGGCGCGAAGAGCTAGCGACCCTGGTGCAGCAGAGCCTGCGGCCCCGGGACTTGGCGGCTTACACGCGGCCTCTGCGGCGGGCCAGCTTCCGGTTCTCGCCAGAGCAGGCTTGCTGGCCCGGGACCTCAGGCTGGGGCCCAGGAGCCAGGGGGCAGTGGTGGAGATGCAGGCTCGAGAAAGGGGCTGCAAGAGTGGGTGTCTGTGTGGTGGGGCCGGGCCTCCTCTGGGGACGAGGGGGACGGACAGGACAGTGAGGCGGCCTGCAGCTCCAGATTGGGCCGTGAGGTAGGGCCTGGGTGCGGGGGATGGGCGGGCGCCCTAGCCTCGGGCTAGAGTCCCAGCCCGGAGTTCTAGCGAGAGGCGGGGCTTGCCCAGGTCCAGGTCCAACTGGACCTTTATTTCTTTATTTTAAAGAGAAAATAACAGACGGAGGGAGAGAAACGACACCTTTTCTGTCCTTGACAGCCATTTTCTTGGAATGGCTTCAGCAGCGACGTAGTGTCCCCAGGACTCTGTGCCAGTGGGCCTTGGGACAAGCCGGTGGAGCAGGGCTGGTGGCTTCAGGCTAGGAGAGCAGGACAGGGCCTCAGCTGGGGCAGGGTCCCCAGCCCTGAGCTCTGTGGGGCGAAGGAGGAGGAGGGAGGTCCTGCAGCTGCAAAACTGGGGCTGCAAGTCGCCTCTGTGCCAAGGGTGGTGGGTGGACTGAGGCAGAGGCGGGCTGGGGAACTTCCGCTTTGGCATTAGGTCCTCAAGCTGGAGGATGCTTTGGGGGGGGGGGGTCCCAGGGGCCTGACTCCTCTGCCCAGGTACCGCAGGACAGAAGACCGCGCTAGTTAGAGCTCCGTGGACGGTAAGTGGCACTTAGGACCGGCTAGGGGCATCTGAAGCACCAACGTGGATTTTCCCCCTCCCGGCCTTGGGTCTCTGGTAAGCACCTCCAGGAGACCCCCTCCCTTCTCCCAACTCCTGGCTGCGCCCAATGTGTCCAGGGTTTCCATTGTGTATGCGCTCCCCTGGGCCCCACTTATCCTAGCTGCCCCCTTCTAGCTGCTGAGGACGGGTCCACCCAGAGCAAGGCATAGAGGTTTTTCTCTTACTGTGTTTGGCATTTTATTCATCATTCCCAGATTTTTGTTTCCTGAGGACGGGGGTCTGTCCTCATTGCCTGAGCCTCCCCCGTGCTTCCATCTCCTCTCCCCGCCCCCTGCCCTCACAGGCACACACACCCCTACCTCCCTATTGAAGCAGGGAGCTGACATCCTTGTAGAAACAAATTAACTTTCTTCCCTTTTTGGGACAGATGGAGAGAAATTGACGTCTTTGTCTCAAACCACCAAAAAAAAAAAAAAAAAGAAGGAAACAAGATCCCTCTTTTCTCTTTCTCTTTGACAGTCATTTCCTTGGAACAAAAGCCTTTCCCTTGTCTGACTGACTGTCACTCCAGCAGGGGCTGAACTGACATTCAGGAGGTTGGGTGCTTAGGCGCCAGGATGAGCTTTGGGCACATTAGTAGATGCGCTTAATTGACAAAGCACAGTCCCCTTCTCAGGGTAAGGCCCCCAGAAGCTCCAGACCTGGGAATTTTCTTCCTCCAGCAAATGGCTCCAGTAGCACTTGAGAAGATGTAGGGAAGTGCCCAGTGACCATAGAAACTTCTGCGTCTGAATCGGGGGTGTGTATCAGCAAGGCGCAGGGACCCTCCTGGGCACTCCTCATCACGTGGGACTCCTCCTGCTAATGCCTTGGAGAGATGTCAGAGAGGGGACCATTTAGGAACTGGGGGACATTTCTGAAGAAGGTGACATTGGCCAGGGCTGTTGATTCTCTCTGCAAAGACTGTGTCCCCTCCCACTCTCTCTCAAGGCCCCTCTGGGTCTGCTCACTGCCATTTCCTGTGGCTGTAATAGATCTGGCTGCTTTTTACTTCTGATACATAAATTTGTCCAAATTTGTCCTGGGGTCAGCAGAGGCTGGGTCCAGACCACACACATCTACTGAAATCGACATCATGCCAGGCTGTGCACACTGGGCACTGGGACTTGGAAATAAGTCAGATGCAGCCCCACCCTCAGGAAGTTCAAGCCCGTGCTGGGAGACAAGACATAAACAGGTCATTGCATCTCAGTGTGATGCATGCAGTGGCTGGAAGCCCCAGGGAGGGTGTCCTAGGGAAGTGCCTTTTCTAGCTTATACTAAAACACATTCGTAACACTTCTAGAAGAGATAGAAAAGAGTCAAAGGATCTTAAAGGAGGAGTAGGAGTTGGCTACCAAGAAGAGGGAACAGCATGTGCAAAACATGGAAGTGCTCAGGTGCTTGGCAAACCTGAGAAGTGCTATGTGCATTTGAAGCGTGGGGCTTAACTGAGCACTTCCGAGTGCCAGGCTCTGAGCCAAGCGCTTGATGCACATCCGATCCTCACGAGAGCACAGTGGAAGTAATATTACCCTTATTTTACATAAGAGGTTCAGAGAGGTCAGTCCACTCGCCCCTCCGTCACAGAGCCTGTTGGTGGAAGAACTCAGGTCAGTAGGACTCCAGGGTCCAAGTTTCTGGTGAATATTAGGCATCCTTGAAGTAGAAGAGCCTTAATCGCTGGAACCCTGGGATGAGGATTTTTGAAGACTTAAAACCAAATGGAGAAATCTGAAGGAAAGGGGCAATTTTCCATGAACTTTTGTTCCTCCTGAAGCTCTCCAAATCTTCACATTTCAAAATGTACTATGCATGGTGCATTTCAAAGCTCCAAATTGACAGTGTAATTCTAGATCATCACAGGGCTCTCAAAAGTGAAGTAGGTCTGATTTCCTCCAAGGTTTCCTTTCCTCTGTCTTCAGGAGGTGGAGGCAAGTTTTTGCCTCTGGTCCTACAATTTCATATCTGTTCTTGTGGTAATAGAAGTAGTGGTGAAAGCTGGAGTCAGATTTTGGCTTTCTCTCTCCCTACCTCAGTTTCCTCCTCTGCAGAATGGCCTTCCTTCACAAGGTTGTTGGGAGGATTTAATGAGTTAATGTATAGATAGGGTCCAGAACACAGGTAGGCTCTTAGCACATGGTAAGGGGCTGCGATCACTTAAGAGTGGAGCTACAGCACAAGGTCAGAGCTGGAGACCTAGAGGGAGAAGTAGATGAGCTTTCAGGGACAGCAATGACGAGAGAAGAGACGGGGGACCCTTCCTGGGGATCCCCCTGCTTTCTAGGCTCCGGAGCCAACAGCGGAGAGTGAGACGCTCCCCGAGAAGCAGGAGGAGGATGGGGAGAATGTGTTGCCATGGAAACTGGAGGAGGAGGGCGTTCCCGGGGGGGAGGGAATGATGGATAATGTCAGGTGTCATAGAAGAGAGGTTGGAGGTGGGGAGGGCAGGAGGGTGATGGGAATAAACCAGAGCCTTCAAGCTGAGTTTCCTACGTGGCTTGGGAAGACCTAAATCTGGATTCAAAGCTCTGAAGCTAACTGGCTGTGTGACCTAGGCAAGGGGTTTGCCTTCTCTGAGCTTCTGTCTTCTCTTAGCTCTAAGACAAGGGAATGGGTGAGTCTCTAATATGATGTTCTGTCTCTAAGGAAAGTCCTGATTTTGCTGGATTCTTGGCCGCTTGCTAGCAGTACGATCTGAGGCAAGTCACTTCACTTCCAAGAGCCCCATCTGAAGATGAGGGATGTTAGCACATAGTAGGTGCTCACGACAGAATTATTTTGTGACAATAGTGGGGAGCCAGAGGCAGCTGACTAAGGAGGTTTGCTTAGCTTGGAATTTGAAATGCTCTTCAAGGTGGAGGCAGCCACCAGGGTCCCGAGAGGACTTGGAGGAGCCACCATCCAGACTAAGTCCCCACCAGGCCTCTGCCCAAAGACCAGCCTCTCTGTTTTCAGCGGTGGATCCTTAGCCTGGCCTCTGGCCATCTTCTCTGCCTGGACCTACTGCAGATCCAGGCTGGGAGCCAGCTCAGGCTCCAAACCCCTAGGAAGTGACCCCCCCCACCTCCAGAAAATGGTCCCAGCACTCACACACAAAACACTACACACAACTTTCTCTTGTCACTTATTTATTCATTATTATGTATTCCTTTATTTCATTCCTGGGCACTGAGCACATTGTGCCGGCAGCTCCAGGGAGTGAGGGGAGAGAAGCCTGGTCCTGACCCCATCTCCGAGCTTGCGGATGTTGGGGGAGCGGAGGAGACTGGGGACCAGCGCAGCCCGCTGTGGGGTTCTGGCGGCAGGCAGCTTGGGAGTTGAAATGGGGCCCAGGGGGGCTGGTGAGAGCCTTCGTTTATCCTGAGGTAGCAGAATGCTAGGCTGGGGGCTGTACGGTTCTGGCCCCATCACCAGTGCCAGCCATGCACCCCCCACCTGGTACAGAGTGCTCCCCCCCACCTCAGTGAGAGGCCAGTGTAGCATGAATAGTGTGCAATCAATCCACAGCCCACACCTCTATTCCAAGCACTTTACACAGATAATTTATTTAATCTTCACAGCATGACTATGAGGTAGACACTACTACAATTATTACCCCTACTTTACAGATGAGGAAACTGAGGCTCAGCAAGGGGAGTGGGCTGCCCAAGGCCACATGGCTTGCCCATGGCTGAGCCAGCTGGGATCTCATCTTAGATCAGTCAAGTTCACTTCCTCTGTTTTCCCCCTCCTTCCTCCCACGAGGAAACAGATTATGCAGAGGGCGCCAGGGAGACGGGTGTCCAGCTCATAGTCATGGACTGAGCCTTCCCAGTGCTGGGTTCTGTGTCTCATCACCTGGGCAGCGGAGACGCATGCCTGCCTCCCAAGAAACTGCCATGACCTTGGCAGGTCCCTCTGTCCGTCCATTCCCTCCCTGCGTTGGAATGCTTGCTCATTCTATAATTTTTCAGCTACCTGCTATGACTTTGCTGTATGACCTTGGGCAAGTCACTTCACCCTTGGAGCCCCTTTCCTCAGTCGTGGATGACAACGCAAGAAGTTGTGAAGATTTATAAGAAGGCCTGTCTGTTTCGGTCACACAAATGTTTCCTGCAACCGGCCCACAGTATTCTCCTGAGCGGATGAGTGAAGTGCATAGTAAATGCTCAAAACGTGGAGCTTTTAATGTGATCTAATGTTTTAGGTTATTCCTGCTCTGACCTACATCTCTTAATGCTATAGGAGGGTCATGGGCAAAGGACTTTCTCTTTTAAGCATCTCCTTGAGCTTCAGAAGAGGGGACAGCATGCACTGGAGAGGCAATTTTCAAGAGGATGTCTTCTCCCCAAGTACTTTATACATAGCTGTCCCCTTTTGTCTTCACCAAGATTGCCCTCTCCAGCACCTGAGACGAAGGCACAGTCTGGGAGGAAAGAAAGATCCCTGGGTGGCACTGGCCTGGGCCTTCTGGCCAGAGCATTTGAGTCATGGGGATGGAGCCCCATGGCAGGTGTCCATGCAGGTGACATCCACCTGATGGGGCTCATGTTCCAGAATCTCTTGGAATAAGTCCCAAGCCAGGAGACAGGGAATGTGGGTTTGACTCTGTCCTCCACTTCTTGCTGTGTGAATTTGGGCAGGTCTCCGTTCCTCTCTGGGCCTCTGCACAATGGAGGGATAGAGGTAGGAGTTGATGGGTTCTGAGGGCTGTGACATCCTGGGAGAGAACGGAGGCTTTTCCCTCCTGTTCCTTGATCCCAAAAACAGACATCTGCTGGTAAAAACCATGGGCCGTTTGTCCAGGGGCAGAGGGAAGGATGCCTGGGTATCTGGCGTTCGTAGTCGGAGCTACCCTGCTTTGGGGATGAGGGAGGCAGGCAGGTCAAAACGAAGCTTGACACACATCTGGCTCTTTGCCTACTCCAGGTCCTATCATGGTACTAAGGATCAACCTATTTTCCCAATAAAGAAAAGCACTATTCTTGGTGTCTCTGGCTGTTTCTTTTGCTTACCTTCTGTGGTCCCCTCATGGGGGGTTTAGTTTGTGTGTGTGTCTATAGGGGGGTGACACAGACGTGGCTGCTCACATCGAGTGGATAGAGCATCAGAGGGAGATGCAATACTGTCCTAAAGAATCCCATCTGGGGCGCCTGGGTGGCTTAGTCAGTTAAGCGTCCGACTTTCGCTTAGGTCATGATCTTGCGGTTCGTGGGTTCGAGCCCCGTGTCGGGCTCTGTGCTGACAGCCAGCTCAGAGCCTGGAGCCTGCTTTGGATTCTGCGTCTCCCTCTCCCTCTGACCCTCCTCTGCTCACGCTGTCTCTCTCTCTCTCAGAAATAAATAAAACATTAAAAAATTAAAAAAAAAAAAAAAAGAATCCCATCTGGGGCGCCTGGCTGGCTCAGTCAGTAGAGCATGCAACTGTTGTTCTCAGGGCTGTAAGTTCGAGCCTCACGTTGGGTGTAGAGGTCACTTAGAAATAATCATAATTCTTAAAAAAACTTAAAAAAAAAGAAGAACCCCATCTGATGGGAGACATACACAAGGCAGCTGTAGCTACTTCCTAGAGCATGCCCCAAATCAAAGCGGGCTCCCGGAAGCCCCTCTCCCCAACCCTCCAAATCGGTTCCTCCTCCTTCGCTGTGGCCCACCCCCTAATCTAAGTCCTCTGTCCTCCAGAGCCCTGCCCATCCCACGTGCCTCTCGGGCTTCCCACGAGCTCCCCCTCCTTTCCCCTCCACCCTACTCCCACCTCTGTTCCGTTCTCTTGCCCTGTGGGCCCTCCTTTTGGCCATAGAAGCCCCAAACCTCCTCTGGGTGCATTCAGGGCATCCCTGGGCATGGGGTTTGATGCCCCAGGAGACCTCTACCTCCTCAGCGTTCCCCTCAAATGGTTGCTGGTCCTGATGGTTAATAAGTAATTCTCTGGAAGGGAAATTCCTGATCCGGTATCCGCCTCCCCACCAGGTGTGATCAGGTCCCTAAGAGGGCGCCAGGCCTGGAGCCCCCATTCCCCTGCTGAGGCAACCTCCCTTCAGAGACCCATAGCCTCAGCCGGGGCAGCCCACCCTGCGGCCTGCTGTGTCAAGGTGATGAGCACCAGTGCAGATGGGCTGCCTTGACCCAGACTGGGACCTCACGCCTCCCCCTCAGCTGCAGGCTGCCCAGCATGGGGAGGGGGCTCACCGAGAGGGACTCAGGTGAGGAAGACTTCACAGAGGTCTGGCACCTCTGCCCAGAGCTAACTTCCACTGAGACCGGGAAGAACAGCTCTGAAGGGTGTGTGTGTGTGTGTGTGTGTGAGAGAGAGAGAGAGACAGTGAGAGGGAGAGAGATTGCACAGCATGTGTGAGCATCTCAGTGTTTATGTAAATGTGCACAGTGGAGATTTTTTTAAAAATGTTTATTTTTGAGAGACAGAGACAGAGCACGAGCAGGGGAGGGGCAGAGAGGGAGACACAGAATCCAAAGCAGGCTCCAGGCTCTGAGCTGTCAGCACAGAGCCCGATGTGGGGCTTGAACTTAACGTACCTTGAGCTCATAACCTGAGCCGAAGCCAGACACTTAATCAATTGAGCCACCCAGGTGGCCCAGTACATGGTGGAGGTTTTTATTCACCTTTGTGTATGGCCTGAAGAGAAGCACCTGTGCATGACCACTCTGGGCATCACGTTCTCTTTTGTAAAATAGCGTAATTATTATAGCTAACGTACCAGGCCTCTCCTGAAGACCCAGTGAGACAACAGCTGTACGTGGCAAGCAGGGCACAGAATTGTTGATGGGGAAGCACTGTCTACCTTTAACCTTCAATAGCTTCCAGTTGCCTGAAAAGTCCAGATGACCTCCCATGCCCCTTCCCAATGGGGGAATTCTAGGAACGGGGAATTCTAGGAATGAAGGTTCAGTCTTGCCTGCCTGCAACCTCAGACTCCCTCAGAGGGAGATGAAGATGCACTTCAGGAACAGAATGGCTGATGGGCGCCTGGGTGGCTCAGTCGGATAAGTGTCCTACTTGGGCTCAGGCTCAGGTCATGATCTCACAGTTTGTGGGTTCAAGCCCTGTGTCGGGCTTTGTGCTGACAGCTCAGAGCCTGGAGCCTGTTTCAGATTCTGTGTCTCCCTCTCTCTCTCTGACCCTCCCCTGCTCACGCTCTCTCTCTCCCTCTTTCAGAAATAAATAAAACATTAAAAAAAAAAAAAAAAAAAAAAAAGAAGGGAATGGCCGAGGCCCAGCCCAAGGGCAGGCAGTTCTGAGAAAAGTGCAGCAAGCAGGGCAGATTACTGTCATGTGCCAGCTTTGTCACCCTTCCAGGTCAGCTCCACTTCCCTCTGCTTCCAGGAAGTCTTCTCGGATTGGTCTGTACTGATCCTTTGCCCTGTTTAGACCTCGCACAGCTGCTATCAGGGCACACTCATGCGGGGCGCTGGCCGGCATTTCCAGACATACGCGAACCCTGCCACTCCCTAAGGGGAAAGGAAAGACCCATGAACAGTAACACAGGCGGGCTTTCCCCAATATTTACGGTTATTACAGAAGGCTCATTATAAAAACTGAGAACCTGATGAGAAAAAGAAGAGATAAAAATGTCCCCCATGGTTCCCCATCCTATTAACATATGAGTGTTCTTCCGTAGCCAGGGAAGAGCCCAGCGGCTCGCAGGTGACCCCCCGAGCCTTGCAATGGGCTGTACGCTATGTGTCACCGTGTGCCTTGCTGCAGGATTCGCTGGATGTCCCGGGGATCCAGGCCTGAAAAGCTAAGAGGTGTTTCACGGAGTGGGGGGGTCCATACACACAACACAGCCACAGGCAAATAGACCCACAGACCTGGGGGCCACATGTACACACCTGATTGTGCACAAACATCCTCCTTGTACACACTCCTCACTGCTGGGTATATTCTCTTCTCTCCCACAGACTCCTGGCACTTGTATACGTATTGCTCACATACTCGCACACACGTGTATTCATACCACAGGCACGCACACACACTTCTTTGTATACACACCCCCAGTGGGGCACACACACACTTATACATCTATGTTGGTACACGTGAAGACAGCCAAACTGCTTGTCCTGGAAGAAATTGAAGAAAGGCAGCAGGAAAGCTCATTTTACAAACTCATTTCACAGACACTGCTGCCACCTACTGGCCATTCCTGGCATCGGCGGCCTTATTTAGTCATCCCCCTCCCCCGACCATCACGGGCTGACCACCCATTGTACGTCAGGCACTGCGGTCCTTTGCCACTAAAGTCATTTACCACTTTTCTCAGTCCCATGTGTGGTGCCTGGCACATGCAACGTCATACTATTTCGAGTGAATACTGAAAACACTAAGGTGAGTATTTTTTTTTTTTGCAGAGGAGGCTGTTTAATATAAGTTTTTAAAAACTGTTTCATTTATTTTTGAGAGAGAAAGTGTGTGAGCGGGGCAGGGACAGAAAGCGAGGGGGACAGAGGATTTGAAGCAGGCTCTGCACTGACAGTAGTGAGCCCGATGCGAGACTTGAGGCCGCGAACTGAGATAGTGGCCTGAGCCGAGGTCAGATGCTCAACTGACTGAGCCACCCAGGTGCCCCTAATGTAAGGTACTTTCAACAGATGAGACGGGATTTCGGACGGGGCCAATGGTTACTGCCCAAAGTCACAGAACAGCTCCCTCTGACGGTCAAGGTGTTGCTCTGAAGAGAAAAGAAAAGGAAGATGCAGCAAAGCTGAAAATCTTTACTCCCAGCTCAGATCCCACCCCCAGAGAAGTGCCCAGAGGTGGGTGAGGCACTGAAGGGATAGTTTCTCCTCCCAGGAAGCTTCCCCTGCCCTGAGTTATTGCTTCAATTTCATTCATTCAACTAATACTTATGTACAGTGCAGCAGGCTCTGTGTTCAGACGGGATGCGCAGTGAACAGAGGAAGTCTAATTTCTGGGCTCCTCGCTTGCTGTCCCCGCCCCGCTCTTCCCTGGGACCGCTTTGAACTTCTCTTTGCTGGCTGTGCTGAGTGAATGGGGGATCCAGCGTGACAGCAGGGGGGTGTGGGTGAGGGTGGCAAGGGAGGGTTCACCCCAAATGTCCAGGATTGAAGTTGAGCAATGAGAGCCTCAAACCTACAGTCAGGTAGACCTAGGTCTGAATCGAGCCTTAGCCATGAACTTGTTTTGTGACCTCAGCGAAATCTTACTTAAAAAAATTTTTTTTTAAACTTATCTTGAGAGAGAGAGAGAGAGGGAGGGAGAGAGAGACTCCCCTACAGGCTCTACACCATCAGTGTGGAGCCCAACCACAGGGCTCGATCCCACAATCTGTGAGATCACAAGCTGAGCCAAAATCAAGTCAGATGCTGAGCCAACTGAGCCACCCAGGTGACCCTCAATTCCCTTACGGGGCCTCAGTTAAAGCAAGGAGCGTTGAACTTCAACATTGGTTCCAACGCATGGCTCCTTAGAAGGACTGGGGGAGATTGGGGGGAGGCCCAGAAAATTCCTCTGCCCCCCACCCCCACCAGCTTCACTCAGAATAGCCCTGCTTCCCTCTGTTTCCCACTCTGGGCTTCTGTAGTTAAATGAGTTCAACAATCACGCTGACTAGTTGATCTCTAAGTTATTCTCAGGCCAAAAGTTTTAAGACTCAGTCCATGTCTTACTTGGTCACCAGACAATGATCTGGAGGAGGGCTGGGACAGGGTCTGAGTCCTCTCTCTGTCTCCCAACCCCCATCCTGCAGGCCTGGCTACAAGAGGAGGGGCTCAGGATGTAGCCATCCAGACTGCCCACATGTGGGTGACATTAGACTGACAGCCATGCAGGGACTCAGCCCACGGCTCTGCCCGGACCGCAGACCTCCATGCCGCACACAGTGCTGGCCCTGCCGGAGGAGGCAAGGGTGGGCAGAGGAGGCTTCCCGGGGCTTATGCCGTTGGGCCTCCATGCCCAGAAAGCAAAGCAGGGTTCGACGGGATGGAACAGAGGACCCCTGTGCAGTCCTGCCCGGAGCAATCCAACTGTTAGGATGCGGCCATACAGAAGCTGGGGGGAGAGTGGACTCACTTCCAGGTAAAAACTCTGGAAAATCTGGGTGAAAGGCCTACCTGGAGGGGGTGGGGGCTGGGGGAGACATGAACCCAGATTCTGCTCTGGCTTCAGAGCTTCCCCAAATCTCCCATGGGGATGTCATACTAGCATCGGCCCTAGAGGAATGCTGGCCGCCTGTTCACAAAGTTATATATTTCTGTAAAATTTGCAAAAGTAAAAATATTAATTTGAATTGGCTAAGATCTTTCCTCTATGACCTCCCTTCCCTCCCATTTGTGTTCTATAGCCTTGAGTGGCTTTATATTCTTTTCTTTATATTCAGGTACTTCATATTCTTTTCTTTAAAAAAGTTTATTTATTTTGAGAGAAAGAGAGAGGAGGGGAGAGAGAGAGAGAGAGAGAGAGAGAGAGAATGAGGTCAAGAGCACATGCACGAGTGGGGGAGGGGCAGAGGGAGAAAGCATTCCAAGCAGGCTCTGTGCTCAGTCCTCAGAGCCCAATGTGGGGTGATAGCGAGATCATGGAGATCATGACGTGAGCTGATATCAGTCAAGAGTCAGAAGCTTAACCCTTAACCGACTGAGTCATCCAGGTGCCCTAGGCATTTTACATTCCTAACTTTTCCTTTTCTTTCTTTCTTTTTTAAAAAATAGGCTCCATGCCTAAACTGGGGCTTGAAGTCACAACACTGAGATCAAGAGTTTCTTGTTCTAAAGGGGCCCCTGGGTGGCTCAGTCGGTTGAGTATCAGACTTTGGCTCAGGTCATGATCTCGTGGTTTATGAACCCGAGCCCCGCATCGGGCTCTGTGCTAGCAGCTCAGAATCTGGAGTCTGCTTCTGATTCTGTGACTTCCTTTCTCTCAGTCTCTCACAAAATAAATTTTTTTTTATTTTTATTTATTTCTAGGAGAGAGAGAGACAGCGTGAGCAGGGGAGGGTCAGAGAGAGAGGGAGACACAGACTCAGAAACAGGCTCCAGGCTCTGAGCTGGCAGTCAGCACAGAGCCCTATGCGGGGCTCGAACCCACGAACCGTGAGATCATGACCTAAGCGAAAGTTGGACGCTTAACCGACTAAGCCACCCAGGCGTCCCTCTCACAAAATAAATTTAAAATGTTATAAAAAATTTTAAAAAAGAGTTGCTTGCTCGACCTACTGAGCCAGCCAGGCATCCCTTCATTCTTTTTATAAATTAAAAAAATTTTTTAAATGTTTTATTTATTTCTGAGGGGGAGAGAGAGAGAGAGAGAGAGAGAGAGAGAGAGAGAGACAGCATGAGCAGGGGAGGGTCAGAGAGAGAGAGAGAGACACACACAGAATCCAAAACAGGCTCCAGGCTCTGAGCTAGCTGTCAGCACAGAGCCTGACACGGGGCTCAAACTCACGAACTGTGAGATCATGACCTGAGCCGAAGTGGGACGTTTAACCGACAGAGCCACCCAGGCGCCCCTCCTTCATTCTTTTTTAAAAGACGCCCCCAGATAAGCTTTAGGTCCCACAATCCTGGATCCGCTCACTGGGTCCTCAGTTTTCCCAGTGCCAAAGACAGAGCAAAGGCTGTGAAAGATCTTCACAGGAGTAAAGATGATCTCCTTGGACCCTCTTGAAGGCGCGGAGAACTGAGCAGCAAGGAAAAGAGACATGCCTGGGGTCTCACAGTCCAGGACAGTCCCACCTGAGTGCCCTCCCTTTCACTACCCCTGCTGACACCTTGCACCCAAAGCAGCCGCTGCCCTCTAGGAAGCCTGGCGAGCTCGGCTCTGCGCCTCCGCCCCAAGTGGCTCTGGGACCGCGAGGTGGCAGCAGACACCGTGTTTCCTTCTCCCTGGTGCCAGCTCCTCCAGCTTCCTGGCCCCACAGAATCTCGGCATTCCCCAACACCTCCATCAGCTCTTTCCCGCCATCTCCGGAGACAGGGAGTCCTGGCCTCGCCACTTATCGGCTGTGTGATGGAGAACAGGACAGTTCGCCTCTCTCAGCGCCCTTTTCCTCATCCGTGTAATAGGGGTGTCTCGTGGGACCAGGTTGGCGGAGCACCTGGCAGATGTATCAGAGGCTCATCAGTCCAAACCATTGCCGTTTCAAAGCGGCTTCTGGAGATGGTGCCTTCCCTGGGAAGGAGTTCTCCCGGTGGACTGGCCCCCTCCCCACGCTGGCGCGAACCCAGAGGACCCCCGTGGCAGTGGGGCCTTCCAGATCCCTTGAATGTTCATTCGTGGGCACCCTCTGTGCCCATGCCTGGATCCTTCCCTGGACTAGAGCATCTGATGTGTCTTTTTCTCCATCCTTGTCTTAGAGGGAGCTCTACAGCCTTCTGCCCACCTTGTCATGCCAGGCTGCAAATGGATTGTTCTGGGGCGGGGGGGGGGGGCGGCGGGGGTCCTTGAATCAATGGCTGCCAATTCTCCCTCTCCTCTCAGCCCTCCCCAAAGGACAGCCACACCCCAGCCAGGCCAGGACCAAAGACCTCCTGGCTCTCCCCACACCTGCTTCCCCTCCCTCCCACCCCACCCCTGCCGCAGCCCCTCACCTGCTTCAGTCTAAACCTGGCATTCACTCTGTGCCAAATATACCAAACCAGCTTTTGTTCCCAACACACAACTTCACTGCTCTACTTCCAGGCCTTTATGTAGGCTGTTTCTCTACTGGAGCACCCTCTTCTATTTCCATGTACGAAATTCATCCTTAAAGATCTAGCTAGTAGGTCACCTCCTCCAGGCAGCCTTCCCTAGTCCCTCAGTTGGGACCCTTTCCCCTCTCCTGCTCTAGGTATACAGTTTCCTTAAGGCCTTTCTCATAGGAGGCCATGAGTCACAGCAGGACCATCCATTATGTTTGGAGACAAACTCTGTTTACAAATGTATTTCCCTCCTAGTGGCTTGGAGTGAGACAAGGCAGGCAGGCTTAGCGCCATTACCTCATCTGACTGACAGGGAGACAGGCTAGGAGAGAAATAGGACTGGCCAGGTCTCAGGGCCACCCTGAAAAGGCGGAGTCAGGACTGAAACCAGCAACAGATCCCGGCCACAGCCCCTGCCTCAGGCCTGAGCTTGCCTGGCCCCACCTGTCTGTGTGGCTGGGCCTTGTGACTCCCTTCCCCTCCCAGACAGAGCAGGGTATTGGCCAGTTTTGAATAACGTGCTCAGTAAAGTTTTTTTGAAGTAACAGATGCTCCCACATCGCCCTGGCCCCTCTCCCTAGCCCCCAGCGTGTCCCCTGGCTTCTTTATCACCCAACTCAAGACCCGATCACCCAATCCAAGCTGGTGGCAGTGCTCAGGCTCTGGCAGGATAAGGAGTTGGCTGGAGGCCCAGGAAACTCAGAGGAGGAGGGGGGCGGGGTACACAAACAGGTTCTTTCCCCTGCCTCACAAGCTTATCAGCACCCCACAGGCTCTGGGCAAACTGGGTGCTCAGCTTAGGGAGGTGATCTGCCCTCTGCCTCCATTGCTCTTAAATTGCTTGACCTTGGGTTGTCATTTCCGCTCTCTCAAGTCTTAGACCCTCTTTAGAACACTTTTGGAGAAAGGATTCAGACAGATCAAGTGAGAAAATGCATGTAAAATAACAGAGATCACTAAATGTGACTTATCTCCTCGGGAGGTCTTCCCAGATTGCTCTCTACAGTCTAGGAAGGGAGGTGGAGGCTTCACAGGCAGAGGTACTGGGGCAGAAGGGCCTTTAGTCCAGGCAGTGACAGCACCCCAACCCCCCTCCGCCTCCCAGTGATCGACAAGGCCACGTTCACCCACACAGGTTCCTAAGTCATCTCAACAGGAAAGGCACAGAGGCTGCCTAGGCAGAGAGACCCCAGCCAGGGCTGTGGCTCTGTAGGTCCCCAGGGCCTGGGGCGCGGGGTAAGGGGGACACACGTGTTTATAAGACACAGAGAGGGCTACACAAACAGAGACACACACTTTATGCAAACTCACAACAGGGACACACCGTGACACAGATGCACCCCTCCACACACACCTAAGGGCACAGAGAGCCACACGCAAGATCAAAATCACAAACACAGCCCCACACACAAACTCGTTAACGCAGAGCCCTCCCCGGCCACCCCAACACACACACTCACGGCACACACACTTATCAGGCCGGGGCAGGCGCTGGCGCTGCTGAGTCACCCACACGCAGCTCGGCCCTAGGAGCCCGAGCCGCGAGCCCGCCCCAATCGGGGAGGGCGGGGCCTGCGGCAGATCCTCGGAACAGCCTCCCGCGGCCCTGCCGGGATCCTCCTCGCCCCGCCCCCCACGGAGGCGGAGCTTCCGAGTGCGGGGAGGGAGAGAGGAAACCCCTTTCGCCGTGGCTGAACCTAGGCGTTCACACACAGCCAGCTCTCTCCTGGGTCGCCTGGAATACCTGTGGGATCAATTAAAAAACAATACTGGATGTATTATTGGGTGTTTGCATATGTACTCTCACATTCTCTCTTTTAATTTTCGCAACAGCTCTATATAAAGTTTGGGCTATTATTATTTTTTTAAATATTTTTATTTATTTCTAGGAGAGAGAGAGAGAGAGCGTGAGCAGGGGAAGGTCAGAGAGAGAGGGAGACACAGACTCTGAAATAGGCTCCAGGCTCTGAGCTGACAGCACAGAGCCCGACGCGGGGCTCGAACCCACAAACCGTGAGATCATGACCTAAGCGAAAGTCGGACGCTTAACCGACTAAGCCACCCAGGCGCCCCAAGTTTGGGCTATTATTTATCCCATTTTACCCCCGAGGGAAAGTGACTTGCCCAAAGGCACAAAAGCGGTGAAACGCGGAGCCCAGATTCCAATGCTTCCAAAGCCAAGCTTTTAACCACTGGGATTACTACTACCTAGTGGGCAGGTGAAAATGTGGGCAAGCAGGTGTGTCAATATGCTTAGGAGACTATGTGTATGTCAGCTTTCCCCATGCAGTCTTACAGGGCTCAAGTGTCCAGATTTCTGGTTAAGGTAACTAAAGCTTCTCTGGTGCTTTGGAGCCCATCCACTGATTTCAGAAAGCATCCCCTAGATCTAGGGACTCTGTCAGACCCTCTGCTAGACTGTGAACTTCTTGAAGGCAGGGACCAGGGCCCTGATGCCTAAAACAAGACCTGACTGGGAACCTGCAGTGAATTTGGCCAGGGCAATACATTAATTTATGACCTTGATAGAATATTAACATCAGTAATCATAATAAATGCTAACACTTTTTGGATGCTTATGAGACTGGCACTGTTCTTAATACTTTATTTGGATCATTTAATTCTCACAACAACCCTTGAGGAAAATACTTTTACAGAGGAGGAAACTGGCGTGGAGAGAGTTAGTAGCTTGTCCAAAGTAAGGTCAGCGTTGGGGATTGACAAAGACGCGGTTTGCTTCCAGCGCCCATCTTACAGGAGGACCACTTAACTCCCAGGAAGTCACTTGGCCTCAGTGGGCCTCAGTTTTCCCCATTTGGCCAAAAATGAAGTAGCAAGGGGACAGGAGACCTGGACCGGTGACCATGTGAGCCCTTCCCAGGGCTGATGGGATGGACATAAGGAGGGCGGAAGTCTGACAAGAGTGGAAAGACGGGGATGAAAGGAACAGGAAACCACACACACACATATATAGCACCTATTATACTGTGCCAAACCTGCGCTTGGCACTTGACATACACCACCAATTCTCGGAAAAGTATTAAGATTTATAGTTGAGGAAACTTCAGATTCAGAGAAGTGACTTGCTCAAGGTCACACAGGACTAAATGGAGGGACAGGTAATCCAGGTGAGTCTCGCCAGGGTCACTTTCTTAGGTTCCCTACCACCAACTCCCTTCCTACCACCCTTCCAGCCCTTAGGGTAGGAGTAGCATCACGTGACAAATTACATCATACTTTTGCCATATGACATCAGACACCACACCACCCAATCGAGGAGCTCCCTACTCAGTCGTCCCCTGACCCCTTGGATCAACACGCGGCGGCTCAGAGCCCAGCGTCCGGGTCAGGCCGCACCTGCAGCCCCAGCCCTTTCCCGGTTGCGATGCTCCTACTTCTCGGTACAGTCCTCTCCGCCGCCCCGCCGATTGGCAGTTGCCTGAGCCAATCAGAAGGTCTCCCGGGTCGGGGGCGGGGCCTCACTCCAGAGTTGCCCTGTCAGTGCAGGTGGAGGCCCCCGGCGGGGCAAAGTGGCAGGAACCTCTTAAAGGGCGAGAGCGGCGGAGAGCGAGAACGCGGCCCGGCCCGGCCCGGCCAGGTCCCCGCCCTGTCCGGCCCAGGTGAGCCTGGACCGTCTGAGGACGATCCTGGGTCCCCGGGAGGGACGGGGTGACGGACAGATGAACCCACTCCCAAGGGCCCGGGCCGCCCCGGTAGGGGCGAGACTAGGGTCTAAGGGTCAGGGGAGGGAGGGCTCTAGGGGTCCTGGCTTACAAGGTCCGAACTGGGGGTCCACAGGGGTCTGCAAGTCTCGAAGTTCAGGGGGAGGGGAGGGGAGGGGCGCGGGCGAGAGGAGAGGGGGCTCCGGGGGTGGACGCTTGCCGCTGGCGGTCCCAGGCCGTCCCGGCCTGACCGGCGCGGGGGTCCCGGGTTAGGTCCGCGCGGGCGGGTCTCTGCAGACTGCTGCGGCCCCGGGTCCCCCCCACCCCCCAGCCCCGCCCTGTCCGGCCCGCACGCTCCTGCCGGGTCCGCCGCAGCGCTGGTCGGAGCGGGAGGGCAGGCGGCGGCGCGCAGCGGGAGGGGGCCCCCCGGGCCTGGAGCCCCGCGCCCGGCCCCGGCCCCTTACGTAACTGACTTTGAGTTTCCGGACTGTGGGACCCGAGAGCTGGGGCGCCAGCTCTGCCTGCCAGGGTGGCCCTCCCGTCGCCGCCCCGGCCCCACACGCTCCCTTCCAGGCTTGGTCTCGGGGACTTTCTTCTGTCTCTGGTCTCCCCAGTCTCTCTGCCGGTCTCAGATTCCTGCTTGCTCTCAACCCCCCACCCCCCCTTCACTGTGCCCCTCATCTCTCCTCTCTGTGTTCCTGTCCCTGTCCCTGTTCTCAGCCTTTCCCCGGGAGTTTTCTCGTCCTAACCTACACTTTCCAGCAGACCCCACTTCTCTGGGGGTAAAACAAGAGTTCTCCCCTCTAACAAATTGGAGGCGGGGACCAAGCTTGGCGCAGAAGGGAGAGTAGGAGTAGGGTTGGGGGAGGTTATTTCAAGGCCCACAGTTTCCCTTGGGGTGGGAGTGGCTGAATGTGACCCCTCAAGTTAAGGGACTAGGGCTGAAGGGAACCCTTTCTCTGCTTCTAGAGCCTTTTTCTCCAGAAGGAGGAGGCGTGGGGAATGCCTGGCCAGGCCTGGTGCTTAGGGCAGCTGGGAGTCCCTGTGAGGACTGGCTGGTGGTGTCAGGTCTGGGTCAGATCTTCAGCTACTGAAGGGGAGGGGGAGGGGCGGGAGCACTGACCCAGAGCCCCTGGGGCTTTAGCAGCTCCCTACCTTCACCGCGGCTACAAGCCTGGGCAGGAGGCTAGGGGTGGGGAGGGGATCAACAGGAGGAGGTCAGAGGACTTTTGCATGGGGGGAGGGGGAGGTGAAGGGGGAGGGGGAGGGTGGAGTTCTGGGAGACAGACTCTGAGGTCTGAAGAGCATGTACTGGGTTCACCCCCTGCCTTTAAGGCCCTCTGGGTGCCGGTGAGACAGACACCTCAGAAATAACTGCTGTCCCCTGCTGCTGTTGTGTGCATGTAAACAAGGTGTTAGAGCAGCCATGAGGTGGGAATAATTAATTCTGACTAGGATGGCGGAAGGAGAGACTTTGCAGAGAGAGGTCGAAGGTTTGGGAAGAGGGGAATCCAGAAGCTTTAGGGAGCAGAGGGGTGGGAGGAAAGGTGACATGTGGTGGCCTGTAGGCTTTGGATGCAGCAGAACTGGGTTTGAATCTTGGCCCTGCCACTTTGCCGTGTGACCTTGCACAAATCACTTCACTTCTCTGAGTCCCAGGTTCCTCCTTAGCCAATGATCCAGACCTTACAGGCATTAGCAGCAGCAGCAGCAGCAGCAGCAGCAGCAACGGAGGGAATACGTGTGCAGCGACCAGAAGGATAGCTGGTCTGGGAGTGGGCCAGTCGGGTGTTTTAAGAAGGGAATGGAGTAGGGAGGTCCTGAGGTTGCCTCTGTGTATTAGGAGCCGGGCAGAGCCTGCCAGGTCCCAGCAATGTGCAATGCATGTGGGGGTGATACTCAGTGAGGTGAAGAGGCGCCACACCCGTCTGTCCCTTGATCAGCCCATCCTTGCCCTGCCTGGACTAGGCTGGCCTCCCTCCTGTAGGTTGCAGGTGGCAATAGAAGCTCCCAGGGCTCCCAGGCTGCCGCACCCGCTAGGCCAGTGGGGGTGGGGCCCCTGGCACGCCAAGGCCAGCACCCCCTCTGCAGAGTGGACCCTGGCCAGGAGCCTGGCTGGCTGTGCCGGGCAGGAACGTCCCAGCCTGGCTGGGAAGATGCTGACGCGGTACAGGCCTCTGGAGGCCCTGAGCTCTGCTGGCTGTGGTTGTGCCCAGCTGATGGGACCCCGGCTGGCCGCAGGGTGAGACGGAGGCCAGGGGTGGGGAGTAAGGAAGGGAGATGCAAGGAGACGCCACTGGAGGGGGATCCTGAGCAGAGTTTCTCTGTGGAACCAAATAGGAACCGCAGGGTTTGTCCTAAGCCCTTCCTGAGCACCACACATGGGTCTGCAAGGGCTCACCATAAAGGTCATGGTGGCCTGAGGTTTCTTAGGTGCTTGCAGAATGGTCTTGATCATAGTTCCCTGGTGAGGGTGAGGTTTTCAGACTTTTCTCGGGTCCTGGGATTCTGATGCTTATTAAAGGGGGGCTGATTCTATTCCCATATAGTCCGTGTACCCCTCATTTTTCTCCCTGGGTCTCAGTTTCTCTTTCTGTGAAATGAGAATGGGAGGTGAGCCTAGCTCCTCAAAGGGTCTTGCATCACCCTTTATTATAGCCTCCAGGACCTGGTTTGGGACAGCCCACCCCACGGGAGGGGGAGGCAAAAGAATGGGGCAAGGGCAAGGTAGGGTGTGATGGGCCCTCATGTCCAGTTCTTGGCCCGTGTTCTCCAGTCATAATTAGAGTCACCTTTACTGTGCACAGCACTCTGTGCTAAGCCTTTAATATGCAGCATTAACTAATGTCCTTACAATGCCATGAGGGAATAGGTATTATTCCTATTTCTTAGGAGTTTAGAGAGGTGAATCTACTTAACCAAAGTCATGCAGCTGGGAAGTGGCTGGCCTGGGATTGAAATCTAGGTTTGACTCCAAAGCCCAGACTCAGCTGAAAGGGGAGGCTGCCACCTGGCAGGTACCAAAGCTCCCACCAAAGGCTCCTAGCCTTTACCTCTGGAACCCGCCTGACCCTTTCTGGGTGTGCTCAGAGCTCTGGGATAGGTAGGCTGGGGAGCTGAGGGCCATCTGGGTGTGCAGGTGCCCACCGGGCCCAGCGTGGGGGCAGAGGAGCAGAGGGCGCAACCTGTAGATCAGGGCCCTACCCGGGGCTTGCTCAGAAGGCCAGCTCCACCCGACTACTGCCAAAGTACGAATAATAGCTGGGCACCGATAGGCTATCTTGGATATGTGACCTACCTTTGGCCTTCAGTTTCTCCATCTGTAAAGCATGGATTTTAGGAGTTGAGTGCAGCCATTCCTTGGCCCATGGGTTTGTGGCTGGAGTTGGTGATGGGGTAAAAGGTTAGAAGCAGGGTCAGGGTAGCAGCGGCTAAGCCTGTGGAAGAAGAGTTTGGGTGAGGAACAGCTTGGCTCCTGGGCTGTTTATAAGTATTTCAGATAAAGGGACTGACGCTGGAGAGGTTCAAAGTCTTGTGTGGGGGCTGTGCAATGAGTATTATAGACGCTGGGGGGAAAAACAAGGGAAGACCTGTAGAACAAAATCCAGGCAGCTGTGTGCCGGAATCCTGGCCCCACCTCTTACCTGGGTTTGGAGATATGAAGTGACACACCCAAGAGATAGGAGTACCTTCCCCTCATTGTCCTCATCTGTAAAATGGGAATAGGAATAATTTTGCCTTGGTCTACTTTCTGGGTCATTGTCAAGGTCAAAGGAGATGAGGTATTTGTAGCATCAGGTGAGAATGCTGGTTATTTTTCAGTGCAGAGTTGCAGTTGTGGGTGTGTGTTTGTAGGGGGAGGGCACTTCTGACGGCCTCTGCTGAGATGCTGTACCCTGGGGGTGTGCGAGAGAACAGCCCTAAGAATACCACCACCATTTATCATCTGGTTACCATGTGGCAGGTACTGGTCCCAAAGCTTCCCCTCTGTGGTCTCCTTTAATCTGTACCTTGTGAGGTAGGTGGTGGCCTGGTCCACACTAGGTCCTTCCAAATCCCGTGGCTACGACTCCCTGTAAGGACAGTAGCTAACAGTTATGAACAGTGTGCTGTGTGCCAAGCATTGTGCAAAATGTTTTATATATTAAGTCATTTAATCCTCACAAGTACCCTGGAGGTGGGCACTAATGCAATCAATCCCCATTTTACAGAGAAAAAGTTGAGGCACAAAAGTTGCTCTTAAGGCTCTTAAGTCTCACAAAGCTAGTGAGTAAGAGCCAGAGTTTGAGCTCAGGATTCTTTCTTTTGGGTTTATTTATTTATAAGGAGACAGAGAGAGCACAAGCAGGGCAGGGGTAGAGAGAGGGAGACAGAGGATCCAGAGAGCTCGATTCAGGGCTTGAACTCACGAAACCACGAACCGTGAGATAATGACGTGAGCTGAAGTTAGATGCTTAACTGACTGAGCCACCCAGGCGCCCCCAAGCCTGGGTTCTTAAGTCTCCTCCTTGAAGCACTCACACAGTTGTAATCCATTCGTAAATTACACGATGACCTCCTCACTGCGCCGTAGGCTCCATGAGGCCAGCGGCCATGTCTGTGTTCATACTTTATCCCCAACACCCGGCACACAGTAGGTGCGGAGTTAATATTTGTCTAGAGGGATCTTGTGCCTCCAGTGGGCTGGGTCCTGGGAGGAGCTCTGGGTGCCATATCGGATAATCAGATTGTCGACTAACAGGGTACCTGACCTAGCAGAGCCCCAGAGGCAGGGCATCCCCCTGCTCAGGACGAGGAGGGGCTCCAAAGAGTTGGTTGTGTTGTGTCTCATTGCTGTCCTTTGCTTCCATGTGCCCCTGCGGTGATGGCTCCACGACTCCTCCCTGACGGGCTGGATGACCCCAACGGCTGCTTCTGGGTGAGTACTGGTTTCGCTAAATGACTGCCTCTCGGGCTTGATTCTAATGCATGTCCTGTAACTCCGAGGCCAGGAGGTGTAAAGGGAGCCCAGCAGTAGGGGTGGAGGAGCCGAGGGAGGGCATTTTGTGAAGGTTGGATCCTACCACAACCACCTGACTTCTCTCCAGATGCTTAACACACCGGGTAGTGATTTTTGAGACACGTAACACCGTGCAAAGGTCTCAGGGGCCAGACTGGTCGGGAATAGAATCCTCATTCTACACCTGGTAGCTGGGTGGCTCTTTGCAGGCCAGTTTCAATCTGTAAAATGCGAATCTCAATGTCTCCCTGACACAGTATGCGTGTTCTTTTCTTTATGTAAGACCCCCGAGGGCGGGGATTTTTGTTTATCTGTTCACTGCTCTGTCTCCAGCTTCTAGGATATAATGGCATGTAGTAGGTACTCAGTGAATAATTCTGAATGGCTGAGTGTATTTATTCATTCGCTGTCACTATGCCCCAGCAATGTGCTTTGTATTGGATTAAATGGCTAATTGATATCAAGTCACCAACATCAGAGGGGCTCAGTGAACATGCGTTCTGTCCTTCCTCACTAGACAGTGAGTTCCTTAGGGCCAGGGCTCTGGGTCCTCTGAATTGAGGGTGGGGCCAAACACCACGCCCATCGCCCATCCCCCTCGAGGGCCTCTGCTTTGAACTGGGGAGGGAGGGACAGAGCCTCCAGGTTTCATCAGAAGAGAAGGGCAGCTGGGGAGGTCTGGGGCTGAAGGAGGGAGAGGTGAAGAGGGACTCTGTCTCCCAGTACTGCCACTATCCTCACTGTGTGACACTGGACAAGTCACTGACTTCTTCGTCTTGGAGACCTCGTCTGCAACATGCATATCATAACACGTCCCCCACATGGGTGTGGGGAGGAGCCAGTGAGAAGGGCCCAGAACAGGGCCCTGTTTGGTAATTATTGGTTTCCACTCAGTCCTGAGCACTTTCTGGGAGGGGGCTAAGTAAAGTATCCCTCAGCTCCTTTCTCCTATTAAAAAAAAATTTTTTTTTAATGTTTTATTTCTGAGAGAGAGAGACAGACAGACAGCGTGAGCAGGGGAGGTTCAGAGAGAGAGGGAGACACAGAATCTGAAGCAGGCTCCAGGCTCTGAGCTGTAGGCACAGAGCCTGACGCGGGGCTGGAACCCACAAACTGCGAGATCACGACCTGAGCCGAAGTTGGACGCTTAACTGACTGAGCCACCCAGGCGCCCCTCCTTTCTCCTGTTTTAACTTCCCTTCCAGCTGGGACTAGAATCTAGGAGTCAGGAGCCCCAGATTCTCCAGCAGACTGGCCAGGGCCGTGAGCTAACAGTGTGGAAGTAGGTCCCATTCTTTTGCTGTGTGACTTGATTCAGTAACCTACCTTCTCTGGGCCTCCCTTGCTTCACCTACAAAATGGGGTTAAGAAAGGACTTCCCTGGAAGAATTATTTAATGAGCAAATGGGTGGATCAGGCATTATTATCACTATTACTTTTGGGTTTGGCTGAGGAGGTGCCAAGGGAGGGCCCTGGAGAATTACATCTCATCTTGGCCTTGGGATCCTGGGAGTCTCTATTCATTATATGTATTATTGCCATCAGATGTTTCTCATATGCTGGGTGGGTTGTTACGTGCTATCTCATTTAAAAAAGTTTTTTTTTAATGTTTTATTTATTTCTGAGAGGGAGAGAGAGAGGCAGCGTGAGCAGGGGAGGGGCAGAGAGAGAGGGAGACACAGAATCTGAAACAGGCTCCAGGCTCTGAGCTAGCTTTCTGCACTGAGCCCGACACGGGGCTTGAACCCACGAACTGTGAGATCGTGACCTGAGCCAAAGTCAGACGCTTAACCGACTGAGCCACCTAGGCGTTCCTGTTACATGCTATTTCAGGTGCATTAGCTCATCTAGTCCTCATGGCAATCCCGGCATGAGGGTCCCTGCTTTGCGGATGTGGGAAATGGTACTGCGTAAATCAAATGAGTTACCCAGACTCACATAGTTATTTAGGGGTAGATCTGGAGCTCAGACCCAAGTCTGCTCACCCCAAGGCCCAAATTCTTAAGGGGGCAGGGCCTATGCCTGATTCTTCTCTATCTCCAGTGCTTAGCACGGGCCGGTGAGGGCTACAAGACTGTTTGCTGAACACACAAGCACACGTGCACACAGTGCGCCCCCACCCAGGCCGGTGCTCTCAGAGTTTGAGACAACAGAAAGCAGGAGAAGGCCAGATAGCATAGTGGTTGAGAGTCAAACAGATCTGGCTTTGCATTCCATATCGATTGCTTACTCGTGTGACCTTGAGCAAGACCTTTAACCTCTTGGAGTCTCAGTTTGCTTATCTATAAAATGGGGATAATAAAAGAACCTATGTACCTACCCCCTAGAGTCCTAGTGAGGATCAAATAACACAATGAGGTGCACGGTGAGCAATGTAATTATTGTTATTGTTACAGTTATAGTTATGGGCGTTATTGTAGGATTACAACGATTTCCCTCTTGGGATAGTGGAGATGAGGCCTGGGAGGGGCCTGCTGGGGACACACAGGAAGCAACCTAGTCTGACAGGTTCTGAAAGTCACCTGTGGGTGAAGGGAGGGAAGAGGACATGCCTCTCTTTCCTAGCCATCTGCTTTCATTCGTACCCACTTTGTGCCAGGCCCGGTGCCGGCCACAGGGCACGGAGGTGAATATGTGTGGTCTCTGCCTCCTCACCTCACCCCAGCTCAGAGTCTAGCTGGGGAGAAGGACACAGAACTACCAACTCCACCTTTGATTGATGCACTGAAATGTGAACTGTGCATACCTTCTCAGGCAGAGGCCGGGAGAAAGGGCATTCCTAGGGGAAGGAACTGTTTTGCCAAGGTACAGAGTCATGGCCTGCCCTTGGGGGGATGCAGCTAGATGGACAGGCTCAGGAGAGTTGGGGGGATTTGTCCCTGACACAGTGGGGAGCCATCAGATATGAAGCCGGGGAATGACATGGTCAGGCTTGTATTTGGGGAGGGTCACTTGATGCAGAGGACTAGTGGGAGGGGAGGGGAGGGGAGGGGCCGGGCCACTCTCCAGATGAGGGACACTGGGATGGGGCCTGGGGCTGAGCTATGGGACGGGGAGCAGGTCTGTTTAGGAGGCCGAGCGAGCAGGATGTGAGAGCGGACTGCAGTGGGGAAAGAGGTGGGAGTGAGGTCTTGGGGTCTGGGGGGTGGGGGGGTGGGGCCTGCTGGGTCTCTGGCTGAGGGACATATCCAGGAAGAGGAGTCAGAGAGGGGTTGGGGGACACTCAGGCAAGACCTCTGGCCACTAGGGCCCATGTCCCCCCACTCCTGCCTTGGGGGCCCCTTGTGGTGAGCCTGGCTGGTCTAGCAGGGATGACAGAGCTCCTGGGGTGGAGGCCAGGCAGGGCCTGTGCGGTGCAGAGAAGGCCTGGCTTCTAGCTCTCCCAGTGTCACGTCGCTGAGTGTCTGCGTGACCTCTGGAAGTCACTCCCTCTCCTGCCCTCCTTTTCCGAGCCCTGAGAGAGAGGACAAGAAAACCTGTTTTGCCTGACTCAGAGATTCAGCGATAAAATGCAGTTAAAGACAACAAACACTTACTGAGCACTGACTGTGTGCTGGGTTCTGAGGGGCACAAAGATGACTCAGGTGGGGTTCCTGCCACTCAGGATGCTTGAGGCACTTCTGAGCGAGCCCAGCTGAGTTGGGGGTTCACTCTTTCTAGGCATCGGGCATTTGAGCGGGGATTTGAAAGGTAAGAGCTCTCTAGGCGGGCAGTGGAGGGAACAGCTTTGTAAGCATAGGGAACAGCATGTGTGAGGGCTTAGAGCCACGTAATATGCTCAGGGCACGTTTGTACCGCAGTGTGTACGGCTGCAACAGAAAGGGAGCGGTGAGGCCATGACGGGAGATGAGGCTGGGCAGGGGAGCAGGGCCCAGATCACGCAGGGCTTTGGGGATGGTCACTTTGGAGGCGATCACCCCCGTAACTGCCTGCTCTCCTGAGACTGCTAGGGCCCTTTCCACCGTGCTCCCTCTACCCCCCCACCTCACCCCCACCCCAGTCAATCCCAGTGGCTGCCTCTCATGGGGGTCAGCCACCTGGGTTCCCTGCCAGCTCTGCCACTTACGAGCCGTATGGCCGGCCTTCAGTCACCTGCCCTCTTTGCACCTCAGTTTTCACCTCAGTAAAATGGGGACAGCAGGCCTTCCTCACATGGAGGGGCAGTGGCTTCAACGAAATAATCCTCACCAACGGCCTTGCACAGTGTCTCTGTGTAAGGGGCGCCCATAAAAAGGAGCTCCAGCTCCGTCATCGTTATTGGGACTCAGTCTCCCTGGTCTCGCCTGCGAGCCTCCCCCCTCCTCGCCTCGCCACAGCTCTGGCCAACAAAGGGAGGAAAGGATTAAGAAACAAGCCCAAATCTCCTGAGGGTCCTGGCCCACTGCCGAGCTCCCCCCTCCTGCCCCTTGCCCCCCTCGGCCCCAGGCCCAAGGACTCTCATTCCCCACCCCAGGGGCCCCTTCCTGGCAGGAGGCCAAAGCCAGCAGTAGCCTTGAAACAGGGACAAATATTTTGAAAATCTGTGGCTTTATTCTTTCCCCCTGGAAGCTGATCACCAGGCCCCTTTCATTTCTTCTTGGTGATGGGGAGAAGAGTACGTGTGATGCCCTGTATCTGTGGGGGCCCTACAGTCTGGGCGGGACTGGGTCCCTGAGCTCAGAGGCTGCTGAGCGAGTCCCTTTTGGTACATATGCAGGAGCCTCAAATCAGAGAGGGGGGTGGATGGCGCCGCGTCACGCAGCAGGGACCCGGGTCTCCGGGCCCTTGTGGCACTACCCTATGAATGGGTGTGATGCGGTGCCCTTGGCTGTCACTTCACCTTTCTGAGCCTCAGTTTCCTCGGCTGTAAAATGGGGCTGATGGATTAACAACAATGTAGATAAAACACTTAGTTCAGTGCCGAGCACTGTGAGGCGTCAGTGGTCCGTACGTAGTCTTAATGCTACTATAAATGCTGTTCAGAACCTTCTGCCCTGCTTCTTCCCAGTATTTGATACAGTTTCTTGTTGAACAAATGACACCCAATCAACCGGTTTCAAAGCCAGAGGCTCAGGATCCTTTACCCTCCTCCGCCGCTCCCCTCTCTTCTGGCTGGCTGGAACACTCAAGCCTCACCCTCAGCCTGGTTTTGACCCCTGCCCCCAGCCCATCTCTGCCTTCTCGGCGCCAAGCCTGCACCATCTCTCTTCCAGGAGCCACCCGGGGACAGTTTCCGTTCTGCAGCCGCAGCTGGTTAACCCCTCCCCAAGCGCTTTGGGAAAGCAGAGTGGGAAGGGCCCTGCATCACCCAGGCCAAGGCTGGGGGGCAGAGGTGCAGTGTAAGCTCCTGGAACTGCCCCTAGAGAGCTAGGACAACAAGACTTCTGCAGAGGCAGAAGGAAACAGGCAGGCCTGGTCCACAGCCCGCAAGCGGTCGGTGGAGTCGGAGGGAGGCTGGACTGACTCGGGGCGGGGGGGCGGGGGGGGGTTGCGCCCCTCCCCTAGCTCTTCACCTGCTCTTGCTGAGCCTCCGTTTTCAGGTTTATAAAAGGAAGGGGATGGATTGATGTCAGAGGTTTCTACTATATTATAGGATTAAAAGAAGGGATTTGGGAGCAGACAGACCTCGGTTTAAATCCCAGCTTCACCACTTACCAGCTGTGGGACCTCTAGTGAGTTCTACCTCACCAAGCTTTAGTTTTCTTACTCATAAAATGAGAAGAATATTAGCACCTAAGATTACCTAAGGGGAGGGGGGCTAAGTTAGGTAATTCGGGTGAGATACTCAGTCCACAGCTAGCACATTGGAATTGTTGTTGTTATTCTATGATTAGCAGACAAGAAGGCCAGTCGGTAAATAGTTCATTGGGAGGGCATGGCTTGAGAAATTAATTCGTTCATTCTTTAACTCAACAAATACTTAGGATTTGCGTGGGCAAGACATAGAGCAGAGGAGCAGGAAGGCACCAGCAGGCTGGGGTCAAATCGACATGCTTATTCTAGCTGTGGGATGTGGATCCATTACTTCTCTTCTTTGGGTCTCACTCCCTCATCTGTGGGATGGTAAGCATAATCTTTACCTCCAGAGTTGGCCTAAGGCTTAAGAGAGTTCAGGTACACAATGGGCGATCAGTCTGTGGTTCCTTTCCCAGCTCTGCTAGTGCCCGGATCTATGATCTCAGGCAAGTCCTTGAATATACCAGGCATACTGTTTTGGATTCTGTGTCTCCCTCTCTCTCTGACCCTCCCCTGCTCACGCTCTCTCTCTCTCTCTCTCTCTCTCAGGGAAAAAAAATATACCAGGCACACTTCCACCCCAGGGCCTTTGCACTTGCTGTTCACGCAGCCTGGAACTCTCTACTTCCAAATACTTTCATGACTTGCTCTCTCATGCCCTTAATTTTTTAATTTTTATTTTTTAAATGGTTATTTATTTTTGAGAGAGCATGAGTAGGGGAGGGGTAAATAGAGATGGGGGACAGAGGATCCAAAGTGGGCTCTGTGCTGTTAGTGGCAAGCTGGACGTGCAATTCCAACTCATGAACTGTGAGATCATGACCTGAGCTGAAGTTGGGCAATCAACCAACTGAGCCACTCAGGCACCCCCTTTAATTTTTTTGTTTAAATGTCACCTTCTTAGTAAGGCCCTTCCCATCTTATTTAAAATGGTAACACCCTTTTCTGCCACAACACAAACATTCCCTATCTTCCTTCCAGGCCTATTTTTTCCCTCCGTAGCACTTACCATTCTTTGACATACTATCTTTTATTGAATATTCGTTTATTGTTTGTACCCCACCCCCCATCCCGTCCCCGGCATTGGAATGGTAAGCTCAGTTGTAACAGTGATTTTTATCTGTTGTGTTCAGTGTTATATCCCACGTACCTAGGAAAGTGTTTGGCTCATAGTAGGTGCTAAATAAATATTTGTGGAGTGAATTAATGAAAAAATGAAGCCTCTTCTCTCTGGGTCTGGCTCCATGCTATGCAGCTAAATAATTCTCAATAAATAATTGTACTGAGTGGCCATCATCCTCTCCATTTGCCAGATAATACTTTGTCTGGGTCAATCCTAAAGCCCTTTGCTTCTGACATTTTCTGCCAGGGCATCAGTTTCAGCTGGAGTGCCCAAATCTTTTGTTCCTGGGCCTGAGCTAAGCAGAATTTCTAGTTGGGGCTGTTCGGCTGTTGGGCCCACAATGGTTATTATGTCATTATTGGTAATTAGCACGTAGGCCCAGAGGATTGAGCTTTTTGTTTTTCAGCAGAAATCATAGCAGAAAGCTATGCCAGCCGGGGAAGCCCAGGCCTCAGGCAGCTTCCTCTGTAACTCCCCCACTTCCCAGCTATGGGTCTATGGCTCAGGCAGACCAAGATCGAGGTCAACTGCTGTCTTCCCCAAGTAGATATCCTGAAATTTCCTTCTCCACATCCTCAGCTCTCTGTCAGAGCCTGTGTTCAAGTCCCTGCTTAGCTTCTCAGGGATGTCACTACCTCTTGCTATGCCTCAGCTTTCTCATCTGGGAGGGATAAAGACGCCTACCTGGCCTCACTGGAAAAAGAGGCAGGATAGTGTAGTGGGCAAAGGACGGGGTTTCGGAGTCAGACAAACTTGGCTTCCCAGCTTTACCCCTCCCTAGCTATGACATTGGGCAAATTGCCTCATCTCTCTGACGTCCTTTTCCAAAGCTAAAAATGGGGTTAAAAAACAGTACCCCGCAGGGTTGTGAAAGTTAAATAAGAGAATGCAGGTAAGTACCCAGGCACCTCGTGAGTGAGCCGTACATCTTTGCTGGCATTAGTACAATGGCCATCGTGGAAATGCAGGCAATCTCTGAACCATAAGACGGGGACGAACAATAAAGCCAGGCAGATGTGGAGTTGAATCTCAACTTGGACACTTAGTAGCTGGGTGATCATGAGTCAGTTTTTTGCTTCCTCATCTGTAAAATGGGAATTATGGTCATGCTTCCTTCAAGGAACTATAGTGATGGTTCAGTGACATATTGCAATTAAAAGTACTTGGTACACGGTGTTTGGCATGTTCCCCCCATGTTATAGATAAGGAAGAGGGGAGAAGTGACTTGCTTAGACTCATGCAGCATTGCCGTGGTGGAACTTTGACTTGAACCCAGGTCTGGCTGCCTCAAAAGCCCACATTCTTTTTACTTCCTCTTACCATCACCCATTTATGGCAGGATGATAATGATGATTGTTCTTATTGTTACGGGACGTCTCCTTCATTCCGTGATCGCCCGTGACTACAGGAAGGAGGCGCTCAGTCTGGCCTGCTTCCCTGTGGCTCCCCCTTTGCCCTCTCCGAGCTGAGGCTTGTGCCAGGCTGACTTTCACAGGCTTAGAAGGGGCTAAGCTAGCTGGTGGCACTGAGTCTTTCCCCGTGTTTCTTGGGAAACCCTCTAAACCTAGAAGATACCTGGCCCTGAGGAGAGAGAATTAGTGGGTTAAGCTTGAGAGAGCTGGAGGCTTTGCTGGATCAGGGTCATCAGGCTCACTCCAGCTGGCGAGAGGAGGGGTTTGGGGAGGGTCACTGGAGGCCAGATCCTTGAGTCCCTCCTAGAATGACCCAGGGCTGTAGTCAGAAGCAGCCACAACAGCCTTTTTCCCGGGGTCCTGGGACAGATGTTGGGATTGCTCATTCATATCATTTCCAAACTGCTTTTCTGAGAGTGATAGGAAAGCAGCGCAGAGCAGAGGACAGTGGCGTCAGACAGACCTAGCTGAAGCTGTGTGCGGTTGTGAAAATCAGCTCACATTTCTAGGCTGGTTTTTGTCAACTGCAATTGAGGGTAATATTATTTGGTAGGATTGCTATGAGTCTTAATGCAATAAATGCATATAAAGTACTTACTATGGGCCTGGCACATGGTAAATGCCTAATAAATGCTGTTGTCATTATTTTTATTAATAAATTATTCTAGGGGCAGCTGGGTGGCTCAGTCAGTTAAGCGTCTGACTTCGGATCAGGCCGTGATCTCACAGTTCGTGGGTTCCAGCCCTGCATCGGGCTCCAGGCTGGCATTTCAGAGCCTGGAGCCTGCTTCAGATTCTGTGTCTCCCTCTCTCTCTCTCTCTGACCCTCCGCGGCTCATGCTCAGTCTGTCTCTCTCTATCAAATTAATAAAATAAATAAATAAATAAATGATCTCTACGGGCCCTTCCAGCTCAGACATTCCTAGGTTTTTATGGCTGTAGAATTTAGCCGGGATTGCAGCTTTGGAAGGGAACTGTGGGTGGGCTCAGAAGAAGACAGGGAATAGAATCCTGTAGTAGGGGTCGAAGACTTGCATTCAACTTTGGGCTCTGCCACTCTTTGCTGTGTGACTGTGGACAAATCCCTTCCAGTTTCTGTACCCATTTCCCAATCTGTTTAAAAGTTAGCAGCTTGGCTTGATGATCTCTAAGGGCCTATCCAGTTCTAAGATTTTGCGAAGCCAGAGGCCTAGAGGAGGGTCTTAGCTACCGTCTATGGAGTCCTCTTTTATATTTTCAACTTCCTTTGCTTCTGCCCCTTGTTTCTTGGACTGTCTCCACAGCAGAAAGGATATAACTTGCCAACCCCAATGGATGTATTTCAATCACGTTTTTTGTTCTTATTGTGCTTTAGGACTGAACTTGATGCAATTATTATAAGCAAGGCACATTGTGTCAAAGAGGTCAAAGCCTGCTCTGTGTTTTCAAATACGAAAGATAAGTTATTGTATAAAATAACTGCATATGCTGATCTCTTTTGGCTTTATCTCAAAAATGACCAGAACGGGCAGGCTTGTAGTTAAAAAAATATGTTGCACTCAATGCATCCTAAAAAAAAATAATCCTGAGTGTGATTAGATAAAAGGATGTTTGTTGAGGGGCGCCTGGGTGGCTCTGCTGGTTAAGCATCTGATGTCGGCTCAGGTCATGATCTCACAGCTCGTGAGTTCAAGCCCTGCATCGGGCTCTGTGCTGACAGCGCAGAGCCTGGAGCCTGCTTCGGATTCTATGTCTCCCTCTCTCTCTACCCCTCCACTGCTTGTGCTCTGTCTCTCTCTCAAAAAAAAAAAAGATAAAAAAAAAGAGGATGTTTGTTGAATATAAAAGATAAAAATATGGGAAATAACCTAAATGCCCAACATTTAGATTCAACTAAATGATGGTATATCCACTTGAGAGCAGTGTTAAAAATGGTGATTCAAATGTCACAATACAGTATATTATTAGGTGGAAAAACTCAGTTCCAAAACAGTATGATCTAAAAACAAAACAAAAAAACCCCCACATTAGGTTGAACTATATGCTGTGGCTGCTATTTGACCGTTTTTAACTTATAAAATCAGCAATTTCATATGACTTAATTTAATACACATAAAAAAGTATATGTATGACAAAAGGTATTAAGAAGGGAAGTCCCCCACCAAAATATTGATGGTGGTTATTTTTTAAATGTTTTTTAATTTATTTCTGAGAGAGAGAGAGACAGCGTGAACAGGGGAGGGTCAGAGAGAGAGGGGGACACAGAATCTGAAGCAGACTCCAGACTCTGAGCTGTCAGTACAGAGCCTGATGTGGGGCTCAAACCCACAAACCATGAGTTCATGACCTGAGCTGAAGTTAGATGCTTAACTGACTGAGCCACCCAGGTGCCCCTGGTTATTTTTTTTTTAATAAAAATTTTTTTTAAATGTTTATTTTTGAGAGAGAGAGAAAGAGAGAGAGCGCATGTGCATGCATGCCCTCGTGGGGGAGGGGCAGGGAGAGAGGGAGACACAGAACCCAAAGCAGTCTCCAGGCTCTGAGCTATCAGCACAGACCCCGCTGCAGGGCTCAAACTCACAGATGTGAGATCATGACCTGAGCCAAAGTTGAATGTTAACCAACTGAGCCACCTAGGTGCCCCCCCCCTTTTTTTAAATGTTTATTTATTTATTTTCGAGAGAGAGTGTGTGTGCACAGAAGTGGAGGTGGGGGCAGAGAGAGAGAGAGAGAGAGCGAGCGGAGAGAATCCCAAGCAGGCTCCTCGCTTCAGTGCAGAGCCTGAGGCTGGGCTCAAACCCTTGAACTGTGAGGATCCTGAACTGAACTGAAATCAAGATTCAGATGCTGAACCAGCTGAGCCACCCAGTCATCCTGTTGCTGGTTATTTCTGATTGATGGTTTATGATGATTTAATTTTTTCTTTTTATTGAACTATATTTTTTTCCTTTTTTTTTTTTTGAAGATTTTATTTTTACTAAATCTCTACACCCAGCATGGGACTCGAACTCACAACCCCAAGATCAAGAGTATCACACTCCACTGCCTGAGCTAGCCAGGCGCCCTTTATTTAACTATATTTTCTACAACCAATTCAAATACTACTACTAAAAATAATTGCCTACAAAGTCATACCATCGAATGAATAGTAATTTTCCTGCCTTTTCATAGCTTGTTTACCATTTGTATTTAAAAGTTCTAAATGACTGCAATTTTATGACCACGGGCAGAATGGAAAGACGATTCTTCATGTACTTTTATTACGAGGATTGGTTTTTATTCAATAGTGACTGTTTAGAACACTTTCCTGGTGGGCCCAGCTTTTCAAAGCCCTCTTCATCTCTTGCCACTCCCCACAACAGACAAATATTTTCCATGAGCCCTATCACTGGGGCGTAAGGCCAGCTGTGTCCCTAATCCGCCCACGTCCCAGATTTGGGAATGGTTCGACTTCTAACTGTTCCCCCACTCTCTCTCCCAATCTCATCTCTTCCAGGTCATCGGAGGCCCCATCTAACCCTCCCTGGCCTTTCCCACTGGTCACTAACTAATTTCACCATCTAATTTCGCCCTTTTCCGTGCAGCTGGTGTTTGAGCTCAGTTTGCAATCGGAGAGGATTAAGACCCTTTCATGCTGTCTTTTTTCTTTTTTTTCCTTAGTGCCCTTGACCGCTCCAGGGGCTGACAGGCAGCTAGCAGGGCCTGTATTCCCTAGGAAGGAACAGGAGGGGTGGTGGAGGAGGCAGTGGCGGGCTCAGCTGGCAGGCGGGATCGAGATGGTCCCTAGAGACCCCAACCTGGGGCTTGGAGCACAGCACAGCACAGCCGCCATCCAGATGTGAGCATGGAGCAGGCAGGGAGGGAGCTGAGTTTCTGGGTAGAAAATTAGCCTCAGGGATGGTACTTGGGACCTTTACCCTTGGAACCCAGCGGTTGCCTCTGCAGGGTGAACTAGACCTGGATGTCTGGTTTGTGAAGGAGTCTTCCGAGAGGGCAGATGGGCATATATATGGGTATGGGTAGTTTCTCTGCCTTCAGATTGGACATTACTTAGCCCCCACTATCTACTATGTGGTAGTACATAGTAGCCCCCTGCTATACTCAGGGATTGAGCACTTTGCCTAATAGGTGATGGGGTATAACCTAATTAATAACAAAACCAGTCATGCATGCATAGTGCTTTACAAAGTCCTTTCCTATCCAGGCTGAGAATTAAAAACGAAGACTGGAATTCAGGTCTTTGATATTCTTTTTTTCCTTTTCTCCAAATGTTTATTTTTGAGATGGGGGGGAGGGCAGGAAGGGAAGGAGAAGGGGCAGAGAGAGAAGGAGACAGAGAATCCTAAGCAGGCTCAGCGATGTGGGGCTAGAATTCACAAACTGTGAGATGGTGACCTGAGCTAAAATTAACCCACTGAGCCACTCAGGCACCCCTGGTCTTTGATATTCTAAAGCCTATGCCAACAGTTTTTTTGGGGGTGTTGGACAGCACTCTGAATAGGAGAGTGGTTTATACCTGCCTTAGTGCAGCTGTTTTTTCCTAGCCCAAAACTCCTACTTTTTTTTCAGTTACTAAATACTACACACTCCCTGCACCCAAACAAGTCTATTTAAATATGATGTGTCATTGGCTAGCGCTTCATGGCATAGAGAATATTCGTTTTGATGAATCTGAATTTGCTGGATAACAGTGGTGGTGGCTAGCCACCAATCTGGTGATTGATATTCACATATCAGAGCTCCAGGTCTGATATAAAGGAAGCATGTGAGGCACAGGCATAGTAGGGCTAGAGCTCCCTGGATCAAGTGTATGGCTTAACCTGAGAACCTGAGGCAGGGGACCAGAATATTAAAGAATTGGTGCTTCACCCCTAGTACACAGAATGACTTTGGCCAAGTCAAGCTACTTAGTAAGATGACCTCACTAAGCTTCCGCTTCCTTATATATAAGGGGGGGCATAATTTGTTCACTTGTTTGTCAAATATGTTTTGAGTATGCAGTATTCTGAGAGATGAATAAGAGGGACAAAATCCCCATCTTGGAGCTTGCCGTTTAGTGGGTCTAAAACTGCAACCATTTATTGAGAGGAGCAATAAGTAAATATATAGAAAGCCAGGAGGAAGTAAAGGCTGTGAAGCAGATTAAAGCAGGGCAAGGTGAAAATAAAATCTTCCAAAAAAGTGGGGGGAGGGCACCTGGCTGGCTCAGTTGGCAGAGCATGTGACTCATGGTCTTGGGGTTGTGAGTTTGAGCCCCATGTTGGGTGTAAAGATTACTTAAAAACAAAACCTTAAAAAAAAAATAAATCAGGGCAAGGGTGTGTGGGTGGAGGCTGTTTCAGATCGGGTAGTCAGGTAGTTCTCCAGTGGTTCACTTAGGATGTTTCAGACAGATAATTCATGTAATGTGCTCAGCTCAGTGTTGACAATTGAGAGCTTAACAAACATAGTATTATGTCAGCCTGCTCCACACGTCTCAGTCCATATTTTAGTCTCCGAATAGCAGTAATAATTAACGCTTATGTAGGTGTTACAATGAGTGAGGCATTATTCTAAGCCCATTACATATTTTAACTGATTTACTTCTTATAATAACTCTTATGAGGCAGGAACTATGATTATCTCCTTTTATGGGGTTAGAAACTGTCACATAGAAGTCCAAACAATGAGGGAGGGCTGGAGGCAGAGAATTGAACCCAGGTGTCTGTTTCTAGAGGCTGAGCTGAGATGGGAGGGGCCTATGATCAGATACCCGAGACGGTGAAGCTGGCAATAGGCAGTTTCTGATGTCAGATTGCCTGGCTCCTTATCCTGGCAGGTCTAAGCCTCTCTGCTTCAGTTTCTTCATCTCTAAAAGGGGAATACCAGAACCTAATTTACCTCATAGGGACCGTGCTTAAAACATGAACCTTCGTGCTGCTCTGTGGGGTCCCAGCCTGTTGAGAGAGCAGCCTGGCAGCGAGTGTGAAGGGTCAAGGGGCCTCCGAAACTTCTAAAGGGAATTAAAGGCACATCAGGCAGTTGTCAGAGCAACCCTAAGTTCAGCTGGAGCCCACACCTCGGAAGCTAGGTTGTTATGATTTTGAGGGTGCCAGGGTGGAATTAGGAGACCCTTAAGTGCAAAAGACAGGTGAAATCTCGGCATAGCCACAACATTCGGCTTCCGTTTCAGGCCTTACACAGCTGTCAGGAGAGGTGAGGCTTCCACGAATGTCAGGGTTGGAATGGCGCCTAGAGATCATCGAATTAATAGATGGGTAAACTGAACCCCCCAAAAGCTGAGTGGCTTACCCAAGGTCATGAGGTGCATTAGTAGGCAGTCAGCTGCTGCCGCCTGACAGCAGCCTCGGCTTTCCTTGAGGCTTTCGAATCCCGGCCTCTTACCTGGGCTTCCTCCGCGCGGAAAGGGCCTCACCACGGTGCCGGGCACTAGCTACCCCATTCCCCACGTGGGTGCTGCAGGAGCCCGGAACACCGGGACTCCAGGGCGAGTTCGATTTGCGCTTGCGCACACGCGGCCAGCTCCTTGCATTTCCCCCCCTCTTTATCTTCCCCCCTCCACTGCCCTTACCGGCCTTGAGGAGGGGGGGGAAACTAGAGGAGCCCAGAACTTGGCCTCAGCCAATGGGCTCACGGGCCGCGGGCCCGGCCCCCTCCCTCCCTCAGTAGCCGACCAATAGAAATTTACTACAATGTTGTGGCGAACGGGGGGGGAGGGGCGCGCGCGGGCTGGCTGGCTGCGGGCCGGGCGGCCTCGCCTCGCAGAGGGAAGGCGGGAGGGCGCGCGCCGGGGCCGCCTGCTCGTTCACTCGCTCGCTCGCTCGCTCCCTCCCTCCGCCGGTGGGTTAGTCAGTCAGTCCGCCAGCAGCCGGCGGGCCCGCGAGCCGCAGAGGGCCGGAGTCTCGGCGCCGGCGCCTTCTCCTGCCATTGTTCGTCCGGCGGCTGCAGCGGCGGGCTCGGGAGCCCGGGCCCCGGGGCCACCGGTGAGGCGCGGCGGCGGCGGCGGCGGCGCGAGAGCGGGGTTGGGGGGCGCGGAACTGTCCCCGAGGGGACGGTCCAGGCGGCCGCGGCGCCGCCGCAGCCTCTTTGTCTGCAGCCCCCCGCAGGCCCCGGGCCGGGGGCGCGGGCTGCGGGGCCTCCGCGCGCCGGAGGCGGAGGGGCTGGAGCCCAGACGCGGCCGGCCCGAGGAGGAAGAGGCGGGGGCTGCGCGGAGGGAGGGCTGCAAAGTTGGGCTTTGGGGTCCGTTTTTGACGAGGTCTGCCAATCACTGTCCGCGAGCAGGAGCCTTGGAAGGAAACCAAATGGAGGAGGATTGCGGGTTCCGGGCGGTGAAGGTGTTGGGTGCAGCCGCAGAGCAGTTTCTTCGTGACGGGGTGGCTGGGCCGTCTGGAGAAGTCTGGCACGATCTGAGGGCTGGAGGGGAGCCCTGCAAGGGCCGGGAGACCTTCCCGCCGGAGACGCCCGCTTCGTTCAAGGGGTCCCCCGACCCCGGGGGCCGGGGGTGAGTGGGTGGGGGCTCTGCCGCGCTCGCTCCCTGTAGCCTTCGCGGTTCCCAGGTAACCAAAGGGTTAAATCTATTCTCTCAGCATCGTGACCTCCTTTTTCAGTTCTTGCATCTGTCGGCTTGGAACTATTTCCTCCTGCTTGCTGGGCTCCTTCTACCTGTGGGGAGGCTGGATGCAGGCTCGCCCTCCGAGCTGCACCACCCGGCGATTGTTCCGGGTGGGGGCCTGCCCGACCGGGTCCCGGCTCCCCAGGAACCCGCGTTCTCCCGAGAGAAAGTGATCTCACGTGCAGCAGATTGCTGACGGATTGGTTTCTGGCCACATGATAGCCTCTGTCATCCTGTTGTTCTCTAACTGAGCCCTAGCAGAAATGTCTAGTCTGTGGGGACTTGTTTTTTGGCATGTACTGCTGATTAGGAGATAGGGGTTTGTTTTGGGGTGTGTGTGTGTGTGTGTGTGTGTGTGTGTGTGTGTGTGTTTTAAGAGATGCTGAGCCTTTTTTTAGTAGTCTGGGTGATTTCACAGCTGCTATTTTGTTCAGGCTGTTTTTAGGGAAAATTGCAAGAAATGGTTATGTCTTGTGTCTTGGATATTATTATAGAGGGATTTGTGCTCTCTTGAGGATATACTATATATGCTGTTACTCACTACTGTTTTCTGTATTCTCAACCCTGGCAAAAATTTTAGTTTGCTTATGCTTTTAATCAAGCAGATTATCATAGTCCCCCTTACTTTTCATGGAAACTTGATGTACTCTTCATTTCCCTTTTCTGTAGATTGGAAACATCGTAAGTTCTTTGCCAGCTGTACAATTTTTGGCTTTGCAAAACAGTTTCTTGGGGTGTTATAATCCACGTGGAGTACATAGCAGAATATGTGGCAGTCAGCACTCAATAAAGGACAGATAAGAAAATGGGTATAACTGAAAATAAGATTGCCTTGCAATCAAGGTACAAATTCAGAGTGCTTTCTACAAGAAAGTTACAATTAAGGTAAAGAACAGAAGTTGTTCAAATCTCTGGGGAAACCAAAGTTGGGTATATTTTTGGCACTATTAATGGTGAACTCACTGGCAGACTCAAACTCCATGTGCTAACCTTCTGTAAGGTTTTATTTTATTTTTTATTTTTTGTAATGTTTTATTTATTTATTTATTTTTTTAATTTTTGAGAGAGAGAGAGAGAGAGAGAGACAGCCAGCGTGAGCAGGGGAGGGTCAGAGAGAGAGGGAGACACAGAATCCAAAGACAGGCTCCAGGCTCTGAACTAGCTGTCAGCACAGAGTCCGATGGGGCACTCGAACCATGAGATCATGACCTGAGCCAAAGTGGGAAGCTTAAGCGACTGAGCCACCCTGGCGCCCCAGTGTGCTAACCGTCTGATTTCTCTCTCTTCTAGAGAGAGATAATTGAATTCAGGCTTGGAAATAATGTTTTTAATTTTTAGGCCTGGCCAAAATTCTCCCAACATTTATACCAGTGCTTTATGCCAAATGTCTTATAGATAAGTCCCCAATCTACCTTTCCACCTTTATTCTCCTTATTGCTTGTATTTTTCAACCAAGAAGAACTCATGCTTTCCCTTTGGCCATGAGGTTCCATCTATGCTTGTCATATATATTCTTCCGAACTGTTTTCAAGTCTTTTACCTTAAAAAATGCTCCATATATTAGTAATTTGAAGTATGGGGGAAAAGTTCCATATATGGAAGGAACTTGATGCAGTTTTTGTTTTGTTTTGAATTTGCTTAAGAGATTCATTTGTATGGCCAGCTAGTTGAATTTTCTTTAACTGGTGTTTGTTAAAAGGATTTAGGTCCTAAGTGTCCCATTGATATGTGTAGCCCTTCTTAGTAAGTAGATGATGGCCGATGATGGATTAGGAAAACTACTTAGGCTTCCATTCTACTCAGAGCTAAGAACTCCACCAGTTGATAAGTTTAAGTTTAATGCTTGGAAATTCTGGCTGTCAGCAAATAGACTAAGCTAATATAAATAGACTAAGCTAATCTAAGCTAATAGACCCATCTTTTAGGTAGGTCTCTGCCTTCTTTATGCCTCTCTTCTTTTTCTTGGTGGTCTAGGTCAGCATTTCCTTAATGTTTGTTAAACACTTATATTTGTTGTGTTCAAGTAGAAGATATGTTGAACAAACCTATGTTTTAAAGTAGGCTTATCCTCAAAATATAAAATAACAATATAATAATTTATATAATATTAGCAAAATAATACACAAATTTTCCTCTGTGCGTATTTAAAAGTGCTTTCATCTTTTCCCTTTTTTTGTTTTTCATGAAACACCTGTAAGTTAATATCTAAATTAGCAAATGATTTTAAATGATTCCTGTCTCATCTGAAAAAAGTGGTTGTGGTGTTTGTTGAGGTATGACCTATATATTTTTTCCTGTTCTTCTCTTTTGTCAGGTTTTTGCCCTACATTTAAAGTTCACCAGTGTGATGTTTTCTTGTGTGCAACTTGAGTTTAACATTTTTGGAAATGACAGAGCTAGACTTCCAACCCATTCTTCAGTTTTTATGGTCTTAATTTTAAACAAATTCATATTATGGGAGATGGTGTGCTTACAGCATTATTTGGTTTCCTTCCTACTTTTGTTAAGAAAGCTTCAGAGTTGGGGCGCCTGGGTGGCTCAGTCAGTTAAGTCTCTGACTTCAGCTCAGGTCATGATCTCGTGGTTCGTGGGTTCGAGCCCCGCTTTGGGCTCTGTGCTGACAGCTAGCTCAGAGCCTGAAGCCTGTTTCAGATTCTGTACCTCCCTCTCCTCTCCGACCCTCCCCTGCTCACGCTGTCTCTCTGTCTCTCAGAAATAAATAAAACATTAAAAAAAAAAAAAGAAAGAAAGAAAGCTTCAGAGTTAAGTCTGTCAGAAGTGTTGCCTAAAAGTCACAGGATCCTTGGGGCACCTGAGTGGCTCAGTTGGTTAAGTGTCCAACTTCAGCTCAGGTCATGATCTCACAGTCCGTGAGTTTGAGCCCTATGTGGGGCTCTGTGCTGACAGCTCAGAGCCTGGAGCCTGCTTGGAATTCTGTGTTTCTCTCTCTCTCTCTGCCCTTGCCCTGTTTGTACTCTGTCTCAAAAATAAGATAAAAACATTAAAAATGAAAGTCACAGAATTCTTGAATTCTCAGCAGGTGCTTTGATATGTGTACCCATAGATCATATCAAGAAAGTATGCTGTATTTTCCAAATGCTTTCTCTGCATCTATTGACAGGATCATGGGGTTCTTGTCCTTTATTTTATTGATGTGATGAGTCACATTGATTGTTTTGTGGATATTGAACCATCCCTGCATCCTAGGTATAGGTCGTGGTGAATAATTTTTTTAATGTATTATTGGATCCAGTTGGCTAATATCTTGTTGAGGATTTTTGCATCCATGTTCATCAGGGAAATTGGTCTGTAGTTCTCCTTTTTAGTGGGGTCTTTGTTTGGTTTTGGGAACAAGGTAATGTTGGCTTCATACAGAGAATTTGGAAGTTTTCCTTCCATTTCTATTTTTTGGAACAGCTTCAAGAGAATAGGTGTCAACTCTTCCTTAAATATTTGGTAGAATTCCCCTGGAAAGCCATCTGGCCCTGGACTCTTGTTTTTGGAAGATTTTTGATTACTAATTAGATTTTTTTACTGGTTATGGGTCTGTTCAAATTTTCTATTTCTTCCTGTTTCAGTTTTGGTAGATTATATGTTTCTAGGAATTTGGCTATTCCAGATTGCCCATTTTATTGGCATATAATTGCCTAATTGCTCATAATATTCTTTTTTTTTTTTTTTAATGTTTTATTTATTTCTAGGAGAGAGAGAGAGACAGCATGAGCAGGGGAAGGTCAGAGAGAGAGGGAGTAACAGACTCTGAAACAGGCTCCAGGCTCTGAGCTCACAGCACAGAGCCCGACGCGGGGCTCTAACCCATGAACCGCGAGATCACGACCTAAGCGAAAGTCGGACGCTTAACCGACTAAGCCACCCAGGCGCCCCATTGCTCATAATATTCTCATTATTGTTTTTATTTCTGCTGTGTTGGTTGTGATCTCTCTTCTTTCATTCTTGGTTTTATTTATTTGGGTCCTTTCCTTTTTCTTTTTGATCAAACTGGCTAGTGGTTTATCAATTTTGTTAATTCTTTCAAAGAACCAGCTTCTGGTTTCATTGATCTGTCCTATTGTTTTGATAACATTGATTTCTGCTCTAATCTCTATTATTTCCTATCTTCTGCTGGTTTGGGGTTTTATTTGCGGTTCTTTTTCCAGCTCTTTAAGGTGTAAGGTTAGGTTGTGTATCTGAGACCTTTCTTCCTTCTATGGGAAGGCCTGGATTGCTATATACTTCCCTCTTATGACCACCTTGGCTGTATCCCAGAGGTTTTGGGCTGTGGTGTTACCATTTTCATTGGCTTCTATGTACTTTTTAATTTCCTCTTTAACTTCTTCATTAGCTCATTCATTCTGATGGTCTTTAGTCTCCAAGCATTTGTTATCTTTCCACATTTTTTTCTTGTGGTTGATTTCTAGTTTCATAGCATTGTTTTCTGAAAATATGCATGGTATGATCTTGATCTTGTTGTACTTGTTGAGGGCTGATTTGTGTCCCATAATGTGATCTGTGTACCCATGGATTGTAATTTAAAACATATGGTCTAGGGGCGCCTGTGTGGCTCAATTGGTTAGGCACCCCACTTTGACTCAGGACATGATCTCAAGGTTCATGGGTCTGAGCCCCGTGTCGGGCTCAGCTCAGAGCCTGGAGTCTGCTTCAGATTCTGTGTCTCCCCCTCTCTCTCTGCCCCTCCCCTGCTAATGCACACACTGTCTTTTTTCTTTCTCAAAAATAAATAAACTATAAAACATATCTAAATAGACATATGGTCCGGGGCGCCTGGGTGGCTTAGTTGGTTAAGCGTCCGACTTTCGCTTAGGTCATGATCTCGTGGTTTGTGGGTTCGTGCCCTGCTTCGGGCTCTGTGCTGACTGCCAGCTCAGAGCCTGGAGCCTGTTTCAGTCTGTGACTCCCTCTCTCTCTGACCCTCCCCTGCTCACGCTCTCTCTCTCTCCTAGAAGTAAATAAAAAAAAAACATTAAAAAAAATAAATAGACATATGGTCCATAATTTGTGATGTGAGTGATAGGGGTTGGATATATTGTTTTCTGAATGCCCAAATCCTATTTAATATTGGTGATCTGATTTTATAACTTTAGTGTATCAGTGGCCATGGGTTGCTGAATTTGGTTCTGATATCAAGAGGAGCATATGGTTAGACCACAGTCTGTTTCCTTGTTATCTAAGAAGCTGGCCAGCCCAAGTGCTGCCAGTGTATTTTTCCAGGAGTCTTATCATTTTCATGATTGGTCACATGGCAAATTCAGATGCAGATTCATCCCTACTTCTAAAGAACTTATTTTTTTCCTCTATTGCTTGAGAATGGAATCACCTTATTTTGTGAGCTAAACAATAATAATTTTAAGAACTTTTTTCTAATGACAACTTTACTGTTTTCTGTAACACCCCCAATGATGAAGAAACTTAAAGATTTTAAAAGAGGCCTCTGAATTTACCAGGTATGGGCCTTATTTATGTAGAGAATCTAGAATTATTAGGAGGTAATTGATTCCTTATATTTATAATAGTATTTCGTTGGAGAAAAGCCAGATTCCAAGAATATGTGTTAATCTTTGCTTTTTATTTAAGTTTGTTGGTATGTCATTGTGTCCTTTTTATGAGTGGATTCATGGTATGTTCAGTAAAATGCAGTGTAACACATACTCTGGTGTACACACTGGGTTAAATTAGTATTTTGATTTACTCTGCGGCTATATAATGAATACACAGTGAGAAGGATTAAAGAAGCTATAGCAATGAACAGTATTTAGAAACTGGAGGCGTTAGAAAGGAGAACTTTGATATTTTATTTTGAGTGCTGATCTTACTTAGAATTAACTGGCTCACTGACACTACTTCACATGTTGGTTTTAGGAAAGTTTAATGAGAAAATCTGACTATGATGGAAGTCTGTACTTATTTTTGTTAATTATTTTTAGTTAAATGGGCTTGTATTCACCTGGAAGTATTTGAAAATAAATTGGCTAGCTCTTTGGACTTTAAAGAAAAGCAAAATCCCAATATTGTGTGTGACCAATACAATTAAAGGAATGACTTGGAGAGACTTTAATATACCCTACCCCCTAATCTCTATCAGCTTCCTTCAAAGTTGCCCTAAGTAAATATGCTGTCCTGAAAAGTCCCCTGTATACGGAAATTCCAGAGCCATACTGGCATCTTGCTTATTTTATTATTTATTATTTTGTTATTGCACTTACTAAGACCAGTTCTCCTATTGCAGTTATCTCTTAATTATCTCCAAAATAAACCATGTGGATTAAACTGTGATTGTTTATTACTCTCTCCCTTTCATGGCCGAGGATTCTTTGGGTCACTGCCACCAAATTAATCTAGGCCCTCTGCTATCATTTTCAACTCTCAGGGAAATCTCTGTTTGCAGAAATTGAAATTGTTTCTGAGCTATGTGGACTGGAGCCTTGGGTAGGGTTAAAGTAATCTTGGCAGAGTGGGTAGGAAAAGGCAAGATTATCTGATGAGCAGATAGGAACAATGACTATTTATATTGATAGATAAGATTGGAAGAAGCAGTAGATGCTCTATTAATATTATCTAATTCTATTCTATATTCAATGTTTACATATAATCCTATTATCTAATAATGTTATCTATTAATAGGGACAAGAACACCTCAGTTCCTTTTTGGAAATAGTTAGAAATAATAGAATAGAATAGAATAGAATAAAATATATACTCTTGAAGTTAATTTAGATTTATAAATGCAGACTGCTTGCTTCTTGCACCTTCCATCATCTACAAAAAGTGTCCTTATCCAAACCAACCTTTGCTAGGCACTCTATATGTCTGAATTATAGACTGGATACAACATAGAGGTTTGGATACTTTCTACATTAATATTCATACAGAAAACTTTTATATTCTGTTTTAATAATATCTGCATTAAGTCATAAAAAAGTTATAAAAGTTTTGAAAAATTCTCAGTGATTTAACATTAAAGCATAGAGTTATTTTGGGGTGCCTGGGTGGTTCATTTGGTTGAACCTTGGACTCTTGGTTTCCGCTCAGGTCATGACCTCACAGTTTTGTGGGTTTGAGCCCCATGTCACTGCGCTGCTGGTGTGGAGCCTGTTTGGGATTCTTTCTCTCTGTGCCCCTCTCCTGCTCGTGCTCTCTCTGTCTCTCTTAAAATAAATAAATAAACGTAAAAAAAGTAAAGCATATGGTTATTTTGAATTGATTAAAATTAAGCCTGTGATCCGCAAGTGAAGTAGAAATGCATACTTTTGGTAATTTATGAATATGTAGTACTATGTCAAAGTTGAGTTGTGATTGCTATTCAGCTATTACTTAATGCTTATATAAATTAAATAAGTTAAACTCTATTGGAATCATTTTAATACAATGAGAGCTTAACAGCAATCTTTGAGTACATTATCTTATAAAGAACTCCCATTAAAATTTTTTTTAAGTGTTTATTTTTGAAAGAGAGACACACAGAGAGAGAGAGAGAGAGAGAGCTTGAGAAGGGGGTGGGCAGAGAGGGAGACAGAGAATCTGAAACAGGTTCCAGGCTCTGACCTGTCAGCACAGAGCCCCATGCAGGGCTTGAACTCTGAAAGAGTGAGATCATGACCCAAGTTGAAGAAGGACACTTAACCAACTGAGCCACCCAGTCGCCCCAGGAATTACCATTTTAATTTATATGTCAAGTATTTAAAAAAAAGTTTTTGTTTATTTTGAGAGAGAGAGAGAATCCTAAGCAGGGTCCCAAGCTCAGTGTTAAAACTCAACAGGGTCTCCTGACAACCGTGAGATCATGACCTGAGCCAATATCAAGAGTTAGATGCTTAAATGACTGAGGCACCCAGGTGCCCTTATCAAGTATTTTGATTTGCCAATTTGAACTTATTTTTTTTTAATGTTTTATTTATTTCTGAGAGAGAGACAGACAGACAGACAGACAGACAGACAGACAGTGTGAGCAGGGGAGGGTCAGAGAGAGAGGGAGATACAGAATCCGAAACAGGCTCCAGGCTCTGAGCTGGCTGTCAGCACAGAACCCAATGCGGGGCTTGAACTCACGAACCATAAGATCATGACCCGAGCCGAAGTCGGACGCCCAACCGACTTAGCCCCCCACACGCCCCCCAGTTTGAACTTCTACATATATTCAAGTGAGAAGTTTTTCACTTTAATGATACACTTGGTACAGGTTGCTGAATTTCATGTTTCCCTCTAATTTTGACCATACAGACACAGGCAGAACTATCAAGAGCTCCAAGGATTTAAGCCCTCAAATGTTACCTGCCAACTATTTCAGTATGCAATAGGGACTCACAGAAGGGATCTTAAAAGTGAAGGCACTTCCCCACCCCCCTCCACCACTACCACCCACTTGCCATTTCTTGCCCTTTTCTCTTTTTTTAATTATTCAGAGAATTGATGGTGTTGCTAACTTACTACCTGTGAGTCCTGCTTATCTTGATGGTATTATGTAATTATATAAACCTTTTGCATGGTGTCATATGATGTTGTATATATGCCCTCCCACACGTGTGTCTTTAGAGTAATTTCTTTCCATCTGGTGTTGGAAATGAGCTCTTTGTGAGGTTATTTTTAAATCTTCAAGCTTTCTGGCATCCTCCACTCTTGAAATAACATAGTTGCTTTTGAAGGCAAGAAAATCCACATAGTATATTTAGTGTTTTTTCCAGTGAAAATGTAAATAGCACTTTATTTTAAAAATCATATCCTGTGTTCTAAACAAGCAAAACATGTATTTTATTTTTAGATAGTCTCCAGATAATTTTGTTAACATGTAGGAAATAATCAGCCGGTTGTTGCCAAGTAGATAAAATAAAGGAGAAGTACTTAAGGGGAAGGATGCCAAGAATAAGAAACCTGTTAGAAGAAAGAGGTTTCAAAGATATTTTATTCTCTGAAGGTTTATTGGTATCCTTTTCTAAACTCGCGTGGCATTTATTTGTTATATACCAGATTTTTCATGTGTTGTTTTATATTGTATATAAAACTGCTATTCCCTGATGAGATTGGCAGCTTCTGAGGGGCGGAGGGGCAGTGTCATGTCTTTCATTTCATCCTCATCCCCTCAGACACAGATATTGCATAGTACAGTAGCTAGATACGTAACACAGAGGACACACTGGGCATATAGAGGTGTAGTAAGAACGTGAATTCCCAGGATAAGTTAAGAGTTAAGACCTGGGTTGTAATTCTGACTGCTTCTGATTGCTTTCCTCTGTATGTGTGTATGTGTCATATTTTCTTGGAAAACAAATCACAGATATCATGACATTTTACTCCTAAAACACTTTGGGATACATATCCTATGAATAAAGACATTATTCCACATAATTATAATACCATTATTATACCTGAGAAAATTAACAATATTTCTGTAATATCAACCAATATCAAACTCAGTGTCATCTTCCTAGCAGGATTCGTCCAATAATTCTTTTTTTCCAGATGCTATTTTTTTTTTTTGAGAGAGAGAGAGAGAGAGAGAGAGAGAGAGAGAGAGGCAGAGTGAGCAGGGAAGGGTCAGAGAGAGAGGGAGATACAGAATCTGAAGCAGGCTCCAGGCTCTGAGCTAGCTGTCAGCACAGAGCCTGATGTAGGGCTCGAACCCATGAACTGTGAGATCATGACCTGAGCCGAAGTCGGATGCTTAACCCCGACGCTTAACCCCGACGCGGGGCTCGAACCCACAAACCGTGAGATCATGACCTGAGCTGAAGTCGGACGCTTAACTGACTGAGCCACCCAGGCGTCCCCCAGATGCTATTTTTGTTGACTTATTCTTGCTAGTTGTATTGTCTCTAATATGACCATAATGAATACTGCTTAACAATATTCAGTAATTAATGTACTCTGTTCGGTGTTTTATATAATTGAAAAGACTAGCATTGGTAGGAATGATTGTAATCATTGTAACATCATCTATAAATAAATATACTATAGAATGTATCAGGTGGCCAAAAGGCAAGGTGTTTCTGTTTTGTTTGGTTTTGAAACTCGTTATTAAGCCTGCGGTGATAGGCAGACTTGAAGATGGTGTCCAGTGATTCCTGCCTCCTGGTATTCATGCCCTTGTGTAATCTCTTCCCCTTGAGGCCCTTGAATGTAGCCTGGACCTGGTGACTTAACTTCTGATGAATAGAATACAGCACAAGTGGTGGGATGTCACTTCCAAGATTAGGTTGCAAAAGGCTTTGGCTTTTGTCTTGGGACCTCTCACCTTGGGCACTTTCTGGCTCTCTTCCTGTCATTCGGATCACCAGCTGCCATGACCTAAGACTGTACAGGCAGCCTACAGAGAAGCCCACATGGTGAGAAACCAGATCTGTCGGCAACAATGTCAGTGAGCTTGGAAGCAGATGTTCCTTTTTTTTTTTTTTTTTAAAGGGAACTTATAAAAAAATGTTTGTTTATTTTGAGATAGAGAGAGACAGAGAAAGAGCCAGCCAGGGAGGAGCAGAAAGAAAGGAGAGAGAATCCAAGCAGGCTCCTGAGCTAAAATCAAGAGTGGATGCTTAACAGGATGGTTAACTGACTGAGCCACCCAGGCGCCCCTGGAGGCAGATCTTCTGAGGACTGCTGACAGCTCTGTGAGTGAGCTTGCAAGCAGATTCTTCCGGTGGGAGTTGAGCCCTGAGAGGAATGCAAACACGGTTGACACTTGACTGCAGTGTCATGAGAGAGAGAGACCCTGAGACAAAGGCACCCAGCTAAGCCGGCCTTGAATTCTTGATCCATAGAAACTGAAGTAATAAATGTTTGTTGTCTTGGGGCACCTGGGTGGCTCTCTCGGTTAAGTGCCCAACTTCGGCTCAGGCCATGATCTTATGGTTCATGAGTTTGAGCCCTCAGTCAGTTTCTTCTGCTTTCAGCACAGAGCCCCCTTCAGATCCTCTGTTTCCCTCTCTCTCTGCCCCTTCCCTACTTTTGTGTGGGCGCTCATGCTCTCTTAAAAATAAACATTTATTAAAAAAATTTTTTAATGTTTTATTTATTTCTGAGAGAGAGCGAGACAGCGTGAGCAGGGGAGGGTCAGAGAGAGAGGGAGATACAGAATCCGAAGTAGGCTCCAGGCTCTGAGCTGGCTGTCAGCACAGAGCCCGATGCAGGGCTCGAACCCATGAACTGTAAGATCATGACCTGGGCCGAAGTCGGACGCTTAACCGACTGAGCCACCCAGGTGCCCCAAAAATAAACATTTACATAAACTCACAACCCTGAGATCAAGAGTCAGATGTTTAACTGACTGAGCCACCTAGGCATCCCTGGGGTGGATATTTTAGATAATAGATAGAGTGGTCAGAGATGACCTGTCTGGTAAGGTAACGTTTGAGCAGAGGCCTGAATGATACCTAGAGAAGAGCATTCCAGGCAGAAGAACAATAGGCACAAAGGTTAAGCATGTTTGGTGTGTTTCAGAAACATTAAGTAAGCCAGTGAGGCGGGGTCAAAACGATCTAGGGGAAAATGGTAGGAATTTAGTTCAGAAAGGTTGTGGGTAGGAGAAGCGATAATGCATGTAGCACCTTGTTGGCTATGTTGTAGGCTTTGCATTTTTTTGTGACATGGGAATTCTCGTGAGGATTTTGAGCAGAGGAATCGCATGATCATTCATATGATGCATATTAATTGATTATGCACAATGAGCAGGACCCTGTGGGTGTATGTGATCACAAAAATGTAAAAGACATGACTCCTATCCTAAGGAAGTTTAATGATCTAGTGTGAGTAGAAAAATGACTGGGCATGCACAAAAAATTTAAGAATAGAGGCACTGTGTCATGGACAGACATGTAGTTATGGGAAAAACATAGAGTAAAACTTGGATTAAAGTTCTTGCTCTTCCACTTGGTTTCCTACATTTCAGCAAATATTTACTAAGTGGTATTATATGTGAGATAAAATAATAATGCTGGCATTTGTTGATGACCTATATGAGCTAAGCGCTGTGTTGTGTGCTTTACAGATACGACATGGGTCTTGAAGAGTGTGAGCTCCAGGGCTAGGATGCCTGGTTTTAAATTCTAGTTGTGTGACCATGGGCAAATTACTTAACTTCTGTACGTCAATACTCATTACATATCATGGAGATGATAAAAATATCTGTACCTTTTACAGATTGTTATGATGATTGAGTTAATACATGTAAGTTAGAACATTGGCACGAGATAAATGCTAGCCATTATTTTTTTCATTTAAACCTCACCACATCCCCTATGGAGCAGGTGTGGTTAATCCCATTTTACATTTCAGGGAGCAGGTTAAAAAGTTAAGTAACTTGTGCAAAGTTGGACAAATAGCAAGTGAAAATTGTCTTCAAAGCCACATTCCTTGCTGCTGCACCTTTGCTTACTCAGTATGTCCATGATCAAGTGGGGAAAGAGATCTGGATACAGGCCTTCTGTCAAAGGTAATGATTTCTTAATGATTGTGCTCTTGTGAAAGTACTTTTCCATGCCTTAGATTCCTTTACTGTAAAGTGAGGATGATACCCACAAAACATAGTCATAACAGAGAAAAACAAACTTTATTATGTGTCTACAGATACTCAATAAGTGTTAGTTTCCTTTCCCCCTTGATAAAATATGGCCTCATAGAGATGGAAAATAATCTATGTTCAGGAGAATAATTTTGCCTCTTGACCGATATATTTTTTCTACTTAAATTGGATATCTATGTGTATCTATGATTCTTATGTATAAATAAATATAATGTAGCTATACAGGATTTTATATGGTTTTGTCTAGTGGTGATCTTTGCATTTGATTCAGACTTCTACTCTAAAACTTTTAAGCCTATGTGTGAGTTTTCTAAAGACCCATTTCACAGCAACTCTGGCTTCATAGCTTCGTTTCCGGGTTGGTAGGAGTGATCTGTGGTTGATGTCCCCATTGTTGCTTTTATCTTTTGCAGCAGATGTGAAAGTAAACATACAAGGTTGAAAAACAGGAAGGGGTTTGGCCGATGTTCGTTGAGAGGGTATTTTTTGCAGGGGAGCTTGCACACAAGCCACCTGAAATCTGAACTGCCTTGAATCGTTGCAACTTTTAGCAGATTCAAAAAGATATACATTATTGTCTTAAAGTAAATAAAAAAGCAAATGATTGTGCAGTGTAACTAGCTCATGAATTTGCATATATTTCTACATTTAAACATATTGGAGAAGTGAGAAGAATGTGTTCCTCTTTTTGTTTGAATGGCAAACTGATGTATAACTTCACAGTCACCCCGATTCTGGGTTCTTTTTACCTGGAATAATTTTTCAGTGAGGAGGTACAGAGTTCTTTGCTACTGTTGGATATCTGTTCTAATAGCGTTACACTTGAACTTAATTAAAAAGTCAAAACTTAAGACCATGTTTTGTCTTTGTTCCTAAGGAAGGGAATTAACACATATCAAATGCTAGCTGTATATCAGGTAATACTCTCCATATATGTTAACTCAGTGCATATATTAATTATAAATCTTTCCATCTTTGACATTCAATTCACAATGAGTTTTTATTGCTTTGGTGCAATCCCTTCCTCTTTCCTGTTTTCTTCTTCCCTCTTCTTCCCTCCCTTTCTTCCTTCCTCTTCCTTTCTTAAATGATTCTCTCTCATACTCTTGCTGAACAGTTTTCTGTTAATAGTGTTTCAGAGGCAGTGTGTTGTAGCAGTCAATGAAGAGAGGGGTTTCGGAATCAGATAGACCTGGGTTTACAGTCAGGTTGTTTTTGATAAGAAAAAAAAAACCTGCTTTCTTTTTTGATAAATAAAAGCCCAGAACCTCCAGAGTTGGCTTTAGAAGGAGATTCTGCACATGGGGTGGAATAATTGGAGCTCACAGCAGGGACTTTTGTTCCCAAAGATTCACCTTCTCCTGAGAAATGCCTTGCTGACCTCAGGGAGTGTTGCTTTCTCTTTAATTTTCTGTCCCAAAGGTGAGTCTTCTCTTAATACTCCTGTAGTACACAGCTGAGACCAGGCTGGAACATTTAGTACTTTACTAGAGGCTAGGAGATACCAGAGGGAAATAAACACAGATACGCTTTGATACAATCTGGCTCATAAGATAAAACTCCTTTTCAATTTGTGGTCTTCTTTTGGAATACCTCCCTTCTTGTCTCTAACACATATACCTGGTCCCAGTGGCAGAAGCCATCTCTAATTCTTCTACCTGGAGTGCCGCCAGCACCATATCCGGATTGGTCTAAACCCACAGGAGAAGGCTCAGAAGACAAAAGGATTCTTTATCTTGCCATCGTATGGTTATATATGAGAGAAGACCCATTTCTTGCCTGTGGGCAATATCAGGTCTCAACAACTCTTAGGGGGGACCACAGAGGTCCCTGTGGGCTTATTTCTAAGATAGCCAGAGTATTAGGGTCAAAGACCTTTGGAGTCCCAGACCTGGTTTAGAATCCTGGCTCTGAGGGGCGCCTGGGTGGCTTAGTCGGTTAAGCGTCCGACTTTCGCTTAGGTCATGATCTCTGGTGTACAATGTATTTGTTCAGTCCTATACAGTACTTAGTGCTTAGTGTTTACCATAGGTGTAATCATCATTTGTCATCATACATCATTATTACAGTATTATTGTATTATTACTTCCTTGTACTGTACATTTCATGACTTATTTATTTTATAACGGAAAGTTTGTACCTCTTATTCATTATCTGTTGCACCTCCCCACCTCCACACACCTTTTATTTATTCATTCATCAACTGATAGACATTTGGGTGGCTTTTACTTTTTGACAGTTACTAATAAAGCTGCTGTGAACATGTGTCTTCATTTTTCCTGGGTATCTACCTGGGAGTGAAATTGCTGGTCATATGGTACTTCTAATGTTAACATTTTAAAGAATTGCTCTTGGCTGTTTTTTAACCATTTTTCTCTTTCTCTCGCTCTCTTTTTTAATATTTATTTATTTTTGAGTGAGAGTGAGAGAGCAAGAGAGCATGTGTGCAGTGGAGGGGCTGAGAAGAGGGAGAGAGAGAATCCCAAGCAGGCTTCACATTGTCAGTGCAGAGCCCAACACGGGACTCGAACTCATGAAATGTGAGTTCATGACCTGAGCCGAAATTAGGAGTCATACACTTAATCTACTGAGCCACCCAGGCGCCCTATTTTCTTCTCTTTGATTTCATGGTCTCCTGTTTTCTATCAGCCGTCTTCACTGTTAGTTACCAGTAGCTTGGGGAACTATTTTTGATTACATTCTTACTGTTTACCTGTATCCCATCTTGCTTAAACAGGTAATCTCATTGCAAATGAATCTGTTTTTCTACATATGTAACACCTATCCATGCAATGTTCTTTTCCATTTCATCACCCTTTTTACCTGTTATTTCTCTCTGACTAAAAAGTGTTTTAAGAAATGAAAGTTCTAAATCAAATTCCCCTGAAATTTGATCCATGCCTTGTTATATTATACCTGGTGGTGAAAACTCAAAAATCTGTGATGAGAGGAGAGATCTTTAATTATTTATTTTTAATGTTTATTTATTTATTTATTGTGTGTGTGTGTGTGAGAGAGAGAGATTGCGAGAGCATGAGCGAGGAGGGGAGGGACAGAGAGAGGGGGAGAGAGAGAATCCCAAGTAGGCTTTTGCTGTCAGACAGGGCTCCATCCCACAAACTGTGAGATCATGACCTGAGCCAAAATCAAGAGTAGGAACCTCAACCAACTGAGCCACCCAGGCACCCTGAGAAGGGAGATCTTTAAACAGGTCTTTAATACAGTGATACTGAAAGTATGAGGCAGGCTATGTTATTCTAGCAGTACTTGAAATGCTTAACAACAGGGGCTTTTTAAAGAAAAAAAACCATAAGATTACGGGTACAAAATTACAGTTGAAAACAAATATATAGAATGAGAAAACAAATCAACGAATTATATCTCTTAAAAATTTTATTCTAGAGAGAGAGAGAGCGAGAGCGAGTAGGGGAGAGAGGCAGTGGGAGGGGAGAGAGGGAATCATAAGTAGGCTCCATGCTCAGCACAGAGCAGGATGGAGGGCTTGATCCCACAACCCTGGGATCATGACCTGAGCTGAAATCGAGTCAGTTACTCAACCATTGAGCTACCCAGGTGCCCCAACAAATTACATTTTTTTTTTTTTTTTTGAGAGACAAGGCAAGTGAGTGAGGGGCAGAGAGAGAGTCCCATGAGGGGCAGAGAGAGAGAAAGGTGGAGAGAGAAGCATGGCTCACCTGAAGTGGGCCTTGAGCTTACCTGATGTGGGACTCAAACTCATGAACTGTGAGATCAGGACCTGAGCCAAAGTCAGATGCTTAATGACTAAGTCACCCAGGCGCCTCAAATAACATATTTTTAAAAGCTGAAAAATAACACAAACATCATGAAATTCAGAAAACTAGTATAAAAATTTTAATTTTTTTCCTATAATTTTTGGGTTTATATACCTCTAGAGATTTTCATATTATGGCTTTGTAATATCACTTGGCCTTGGTAGCAACCAGTTTTAAGTGAAGGCCTTGAAACTTAAGCTTCTTTAGTTTTATAGTAAATCTCTCTCTGCATAGTAAGTAATGTTAAGTAGTAAGTAATCTTAAGATATTAACCAAAAGGTTGAAATGTGCCTTTTTCTGTCTTCTAGTCAGTGATTGCAATTGTTTGTTATACATTGCTTCCTGTGAATCATAATTTTTTGGACTTAATATTCAATTATATATACCCCTATTTGTATACATTTCCTTATCTTTCTATCGGGAATGTGCAGTACTAATTTGTCATCCCTAATTGCAAAAGACTTTTTTTTTTAAAACACCTTCCCCTTACTTCAAATGCAGGTATCTTTCTTTTCCAAATAGTTTGTTAGTATTAATGTGGGGATAAAAAACAATCCAAGCCCGAGTTTGATATAGCCATATAATTTTCAGCCTGAGATTGTCTCTTCTGTTTAGTTTCACACTAAATAGTCTATTTTTTCAGGCTCTCGGTACATTAACTCTTTCACATCAGTTTTAATCCTGTTTATCTCTTTTTTTGGTATCAGTGTAGATCAAGTACAGTATTAAAAGACTATTCTGCAAGTCATTTAGAAGTAAACTTGCTTTATGATATGACTTTCTGGAGGTCAGTGGTTGACAAATAGGTCAGAAAAATATGAGAATTTATTACAGTAGAAGAATTAATGCTTTTTTTCCAAGGCACATACTTTGTTATGTACATAAAAGTCTAAACATTTTGTAAGGTTTTTAAGTATCTCAGTTGACAGTTTAAATAGGGAGAGCACATAGTCAATAGTATTGTAGTACCTTTGTATGGTGATAGATGATAACTAGACTTATTGTGGAGATCATTTTATAATGTATAAAATATCAAATCATTGTGTTGCACACCTGAAACTAATAAGATTGTATGTCAATTATAATTCATTAAAAAATAAATATTGAGAGCATAGGGTCGCCTGGGTGGCTTAGTCTGTTAAGCATCTGACTTCGACTCAGGTCATGATCTCACAGCTTGTGAGTTTGAGCCCCGCGTCAGGCTCTGTGCTGACAGTTCAGAGCCTAGAGCCTGCTTTGGATACTGTGTCTCCTCTTTCACCGCTCCTCCCCAGCTTATATGCACACTTTCCTGCTCTCTCAGAAATAAATATTTAAAAATAAATAAATACGTATTGAGAGCACAATACAGTTAGATTTTGAGCTGAGTATATTTTGCATATTTAGTTTGTATATAGTTGTGTTTGTTTATTTATTTTAGTTTTGAAGTGCCATTACATCTTTTTTTAAGTTTATTTTGAGAGAGAGATAGAGAGTGAGAGAGCACAAGCGGGGGAGGGGCAGAGAAAGAGGGAGAGAGAATCCCCAAGCAAGCTCCGCACTGTCAGCCCAGAGCCCGGTGCTGGGCTCAATTTCATGAACCGTGAGATCATGACTTGAGCTGAAATCAGAAGTTGGACACTTAACCAACTGAGCCACCCTGCACTGTTACATCTTTTAATCCAAATTTAATTTTTGGTCAAGTAACTTACTTCTTAGTGCATTATTTTACATAATATACCATCTTTTAAAAATTCACTTTAAAAGAAAGTGATTTCCAAATTCCATTGAAAAGTGTCTGATAATGTGTCCCTGTGAATATTTGAACTCTTTTTTGTCTTTCATGTATGTATATTTTTTAATATTTGAGCTTGAATTAATAAAAAGCAACAACGGAAAAGTATTTGGGATCAAAACATATTTGCTGTATTCATTGTATTTTGATATTGAGTAGATGGTAACATTTGTCTCTGAGTCTCTTATTCTGTTTAAAAAAGCAGGACAGGGGCGCCTGGGTGGCTTAGTTGGTTGAGTGTCCGACTTTCGCTTGGGTCACTATCTCGCGGTTCGTGGATTCAAGCCGCGCATCGGGCTCTGTGCTGACTGCCAGCTCAGAGCCTGGAGCCTGTTTCAGAGTCTGTGATTCCCTCTCTCTCTGACCCTACCCTGCTCATGCTGTCTCTCTCTCTCCTAGAAATAAATAAAACATTAAAAAAAAAAAAAAAAAGCAGGACAGGAGGGAAGAGGCAAAGAAGTAAGATTGATTGGGTATTCTTGTGCTAAGTACTTCCACTTAGTATTCTTACAGCAGTCCCATGAATCAGGTAGTCGTATTTTCCTTTTATAAATGAGGCTAGGGGAGGTGAAGAAACTTGTCTGAAGTTCATGCATACAATAACTTGAGTACTAAGACTTAAATCCAGGTTTAGTTGATTCAAAACTGGTCTATAACATGGTGATTAGATTTGGTAGTTCCTGCTGTAGATGGGCAGTGGTCAACTTTCATTTCATTCTATTCAGATTTTCACAAAACATAATTTATTGTAATTATATTGAAATTTTACAGCGGTGTTCTTAGGCAAATTTTTTTGAGTGAAACCATACTAAATTAATTATGCCCTATTTCAATATTTCTTAAACTTTAATGTGCATATAAATCACCTGAGAATCTTGTTAAAATGTAGTTTCTGATGCAGTAGATAACCTGAGATTGGTTCTGGGATTCTGCCATCTAATGTGTTCTAGAAGATGCCTATTCTGCTGGTCTGGCCCATACTTTGAGTATTAAGGCCCTGCTAAATGAGAGAACAGTTGTCTCCATTTTAAGATGTTAGAAAGGAAGGGTGAGGGTCCAGGTATAGAAGAGATAGATAAGACGTCTCTCTCTCTCTCTTTTTTTTTGAATAATATTTGATGAGGGTGACACAGAAAGTCTGTTGGTAACTTTGCTCTGATATTGCCAGGTATTCGTACTTTGTGTTATTATGTACATTAGAGAAGTAGATGCGATTTTACAGTTTAGGAAGAACCAAGAGCCGAGATAATTTCTACTGTGTGCCAGACTGTACTTTGAATACTTTTCATTATTGGTTTACTTTTGAGGATAAATAGAATTTTCATAGTCAATCTTATCCTAATTACGAACCACTTAATATGAACTGCCGCCTCCATGAATGAGTATGTTTTGCTTGGTAAAATACTTGACTCACTTAAGTGTCTATGTGCATTCATTTACCTATTTTGCATTCTTTTACCTGTTTTGATTATTACGTAGCAGTTTAGTTCTCAAAATTGTGTGTGTTGGGCAGGGAAGGGAAATACTTGTGATTGGATTTTTACAGTCACCTAATTTTGAGGTATAAATTACATATGGTGAAATACAGAAATCTCCAACATGAACAGTGAGTTTTGACAAGTGCATATACTTGTGTAACCCATGTCCTTATCAAGATCTAGGGCATGGGGGCACCTGGCTGGCTCTGTCAGTGGAGCATGCAACTCTTGATCTTGAGATCATGAGTTTGAGACCCACATTGGGTGTAGAGATTACTTTAAAGAAAAAGATACAGGATACAGTTGTTCTCAAACTTTACTTTAGAATCACTGCTACAGAAGCCTTACAGAGGTAGGGCAGAGAGTTTTCATACCTATTACCCAGCGTCCGATAATCTTAACTTTCATAATCTTGGTACGTTTATCAAAAGTAAGAAATCAACATTGGTCCGATCCTATTAACAACTATAGTCTTTATTTCAGTTTCACCAGTTTTTCCACTCTTACAGGAGTCCGTCTATGGATACCACATTGCATTTAGTGGTCATGTCTTCCTTATGTGACAGTTTTTCAGGCTCCATCTTTCATGGCCTTGATACTTTTAAAGGTTTTATTTATTTTTTAAAAAATAAACTGTACACCCAGCATAGGGCTCGAAGTCACAACCCCAAGATTAAGAGGAGCATGCTCTACCTACTAGGGCACTCAGGCACCTTTGGCCTTGATACTTTTAAAAAGTACTGGCCAGGTGTTTTGTAGAATGTCTTACAGTTTGAGTTTGTCTGATTGTTTTCTTGCTTTCTTTTTTTTTCCCCCCTTAAGATATAAGAGCAGTTTATTTTTATTTTTTATTTTTATTTTTTTTACAAATAGTTTATTGTCAAATTAGTTTCCACATAACACCCAGTGCTCATCCCCACGAGTGCCCTCCTCCATGCCCATTCCCCTCCCCCCCACATCCATCAGTCCTCAGTTTTTGTCAGCATTCAAGAGTCTCTCATGGTTTGCCTCTCTCCCTTTCCCCCACCATTTCCCCCCTTCTTCTCCCCCTTGTTCCTCAGTTAAATTCCTCCTAATCCTCCTATACGTGCAAACATATGATATTAAGAGCAGTTTATTTTTAAAAGGGTAAATTCAGTATGTTTACTGACTTCATAAACAAAGGGTACCTGGGTGACTCAGTCAGTTAAGTGTCGGACTTCAGCTCAGGTCATGATCTTCATTCACTGTTAACGAATTCGAGCCCTGAGTCGGGCTCTGTGCTGACTGACAGCTCAGAGCCTAGGAGCCTGCTTCGGATTCTGTATCTCCCTCTCTCTCGGACCCTCCCCCACCCACGCTCTGTCTGTCTCTCTCAGAAATAAACATGAAAAAATTTTTTTAAAAAATCATAAACAAAATATTACATAAGCAAAATGCCATATTAGTGAAATAAACAATTTGACTTTTTTTGGGGAAGAGAACACTTAATAATTGATATTCACTTTATTATAACAAATCTTTCATTAACTTCAACTCAGGATAAGTTACATAGAATATAATTCAAAAATTACTGCCATAAAAAAATGGTCCAAATTAGAGGCTATTCAGGGTCCTTTCTAGAATTCTAGAACTCCTGAAGATGAATAACTATTTTCTAAATACCTTAAAAATTATGAAAAATGGAAGAAAATTCTTATTTAAAGTGTCAGTCTTGTTATTCAAATGAAATAGGTTCTTTTTTTTTTTTTAATGTTTATTTATTTCGAGAGAGAGAGCAAATGAGCTGGGGAAGGCAGAGAGACAAGGAGAGAAAGAATCCCAAGCAGACTCCACGCCGACAGTGCAGAGCCCAGTGTGGGGCTCACACCCACAAACCATGAGATCATGACCTAAGCCGCAATCAAGAGTCAGTCCTTTAATTGATTGATTGATTTATTAATGTTTTATTTATTTTTGAGAGAGAGAGGTAGAGAGAGACAGAACATGAGCAGGGAAGAGGCAGAGAGAGAGAGGGAGATGCAGAATCCGAAGCAGGCTCCAGGCTCTGAGCTGTCAGCATAGAGCCTGATGAGGGGCTTGAACTCATAGACTGTGAGATCATGACTTGAGCTGAAGTGGGACGCTTAACCAACTGAGCCACCCAGGCACCTGAAATAGATTATTTCTTTTTCTTTTTTTTTTTTTTTAATGTTTATTTTTGAGAGAGAGAGAGAGAGAAAACACAAGTGGGGAAAGGGCAGAGAGAGAGGGAGACACAGAATCCAAAGCAGGCTCCAGGCTCTGAGCTGTCAGCATAGACCCCGAGGTGGGGCTTGAACTCATAGACCAGAAGACCATAACTTGAGCCAAAGAGCAGTGCCCAACCAACTGAGCCACCCAGGCGTCCCTGAAATAGATTATTTCTAAAGAAATGATTGGGGAAAATAAAACTAGTAAGTTGGTTTTAAGGTTATTTCTAATATTTATTTTTCCTGTGACACCAATATATTGCTCTTTGCTTGGTTTAAAAACTACAGGTGTTTAGCTTCAGGTGAACACAAGTGCTACACTTTTGTTTATAGCACTAAAATGCAGTGTAACTTAGAAATGCACTTTAAATTCGTAATGCATGCACATTGATGAAAATGAGAAATCCTTCAAACTTTGATATTGTCATTAATGCTTGTTGCCTTGAGATCATAATAAATTCTTTAAAAGTTGCAAATACTGCCATTAGGCATTTATGGGGTGAAGGTGGGGCAAACTTGTCTAAGACAAATCCACAACAGACAGGAAATAATGGGTTATAAAAACTGGAAAGCTTCCAATATGTAGTAGTCATTTAATAAAGTTTGGCTCAATCACCATCTTTCTTTTTAATGTATATTTATTTTTGAGAGAGAGAGACAGAGTATAAGCAAGGAAGGGGCAGAAAGAGAAGGAGGCACTGAATCCTAAGTAGGCTCCAGGCTCTGAGCTGTCAGCACAGAGCCTGACTTGGGGACTCAAACTCACAAACTGAGATCATGAATTGAACCCAAGTCAAATGCTTAATCAACTGAGCCAGTCAGTGCCTCTGAATCACCATCTCTTAAGAAATGGCTGACGTGGGGGTGCCTGGGTGGCTCATTCGGTTGGGCGGGCGACTTCAGCTCAGGTCATGATCTCACGGTTCGTGGGTTCAAGCCCTGCATCAGGCTCTGTGCTGACAGCTGGCTCAGAGCCTCGATCTTGTTTCAGATTCTGTGTCTTCCGCTCTCTCTGACTCTCCCCTGCTTACGCTGTCTCTCTCTCAGAAATAAATGAAACGTCATTACTACCTAAAGCACTCTACACATTCAATGCAATTCCAATCAAAATTGCACCAGCATACTTCTCAAAACTAGAACAAACTATCCAAAAATTTGTATGGAACCACAAAAGACCCCGAATAGCCAAAGTAATACTGAAAAATAAAACCAAAACGGGAGGTATCACCATCCCAGACTTCAGCCTCTACTACAAAGCTGTCATCCTCAAGACAGTATGGTATTGGCACAAAAACAGACACATAGACCAATGGAACAGAATTGAGAACTCAGAAGTGGACCCAAAAGTATACAGCCAACTGATCTTTGACAAAGCAGGAAAGAATATCCAATGGAAAAAAGACAGCCTTTTTAACAGATGGTGTTGGGAGAACTGGACAGCAACATGCAGAAGAATGAAACTAGATCATTTTCTCACACCATGCACAAAAATCAACTCAAAATGGATAAAGGACCTGAACGTGAGACAGGAAACTATCAACACCCTAGAGGAGAAAGCAGGAAACAACCTCCTTGACCTCCACCGCAGCAACTTCTTACTTGACACATCCCCAAAAGCAAGGGAATCAAGAGCAAAAATAAACTGTTGGGACCTCATCAAGATTAAAAGCTTCTGCACAGCCAAGGAAACAACCCAGAAAATTAATAGGCAACCAACGGAATGGGAAAAGATAGTTGCAAATGACATATCAGATAAAGGGTTAATATCCAGAATCTATAAGGAACTCACCAAACTACACGCCCGAAAAACAAACAACCCAGTGAAGAAATGGGCAGAAGACATGAACAGACACTTCTCCAAAGAGGACATCCAGATGGCCAACAGACACATGAAACGATGCTCAGCATCCCTCCTCATCAGGGAAATACAAATCAAAACCACACTGAGATACCACCTCACGCCAGTCAGAGTGGCTAAAATGAGCAAATCAGAGAACTCTAGATGCTGGCGAGGATGTGGAGAAACGGGCACCCTCCTACACTGTTGGTGGGAATGTAAACTGGTACAGCCCCTCTGGAAAACAGTGTGGAGGTTCCTCAGGAAACTAACAATAGAACTCCCCTATGACCCAGCAATAGCACTGCTAGGAATTTACCCAAGGGATACAGAAATGCTGAGGCATAGGAGCACATGTACCCCAATGTTCATAGCAGCACTCTCCACAATAGCTAAAACATGGAAAGAGCCTAAGTGTCCATCAACAGATGAATGGATCAAGAAGATGTGGTTTATCTATACCATGGAATACTACATGGCAATGAGAAACAATGAAATCTGGCCATGTGTAGCAACGTGGATGGACCTTGAGGGTGTTATGCTGAGCGGAATAAGTCAGGCAGAGAAGGACAAATATCATATGTTTGCACGTATAGGAGGATTAGGAGGAACTTGACGGAGGAACAAGGGGGAAAAGAAGGGGGGAAATGGTGGGGGAAAGAGAGAGAGGCAAACCATGAGAGACTCTTGAATGCTGACAAAAACTGAGGACTGATGGATGTGGGGGGGAGGGGGGATGGGCATGGAGGAGGACACTTGTGGGGATGAGCACTGAGTGTTATGTGGAAACTAATTTGACAATAAACTATTTGTAAAAATAAATAAATAAATAAATGAAACGTTAAAAAAAATTTTTAAAAAATGGCTGACTTGTTCCCAAACCTTAATCTTGACTCCAGTTGAGTGATCAGGGCACACTGCTAGTATAAAGGAAAACTGAGTTATAAGAAACAAGCTAAAGAAAAAAAAAGTTGGGCTGTTCATGTTTTGGGATTGAGGCAGAAAAACAAGCCACAAGTCTAGGGGATTGGAGGTTAACAGGATGCTGAGCCAGGTGGGCAGGGATGGGACCCCCAAGGTGGGAGGAGAGCAGAAGGCTGGACACAGGGCTCTGGCGGCCTCAAGTCCACTTACTAGGCCAAGCTAAGGCGTGTCCCCAGCGACAGCAGACTCATCTTGTTTGATTTTTTTTCACGATTACGTAGGTTGTGCATTTTGGGAAGAATACTACAGAGGCAATATGTCCTTATCACATGTCAGGGGATATATGATATCAATAATTATTATTACTGGTTATATAAATTATTACTGGTTAAGGTAGTATCTGCTAGGTTACTCCACTGTAATATTATTTTTTAAAGTGCTTTTTTGCATATTCTAATAACAAGCAGGTTATTAAGTCCAGCCTCTATTCAATGTGGAGGGAATCAAACCCCATCTCCTGGAGGGAGAGTATGCAAGAATTTATGGATATATGTTCAAATCACCACAGTAACTAATAAATATTTTGGGGGAGATACTTTGAAGCTATGCAAATATCATGTTTCTTCCTAAGGTGTCACAGATTGATTTTTATCTTTGCCAGGTATCTTGCCTGCAGTAGTTATTACTGTGGAGTTCTAATGGTGATTTTCTATTTTTGGAGGCCTTTTTAAAACCAATTACTGGCCCTTATCCCCAGAGTCTCTAATTTAGTAGATCTTAAGTGGGGCCTGAGAATTTGCATTTCTAACAAGTCCCTAATGATGCCAGTGATGCCGGTCTGGGGATTTGAGAATTACTGATTAGAACATTATCTTAATCTCAGTGAGTTTCCTCACATCCTTTCCCAGTTAATTCCTGCCTACTCAACCCCTTCAGGAGCAACCACTATTCTGATTTTTATGTAAATTATAAACACTGAATCTATTTAGGAAAGCTCAACTTATGAAAATCTAAAATTTTAAAAAGATAAATATAGGGAGAATTGATTCTTATTGAAAAAGTATTCTTTTTTGGAAAATAAGGAGGGGAGGCTTAGGGGAGATGTTCAGTAGGCATTTCTAAGACCAGCCTCACTTTTCCTGTCTTGTCTTTCTTGTTTCACTGGTTTTTATTATTTAAAAAACATTTTTTGAATGTTTATTTTAGAGAAAGAGACATAGAGTGGGGGAGAGGCAGAGAGAGAGGGAGACATAGAATCCAAAGCAGGCTCTGAGCTGTCAGTACAGAGCTGGACACAGGGCTCCAACCCACAAACCGTGAGATCTTGACCTGAGCCGAAGTCAGATGCTTAAATGACTGAGCCACCCGGGAGCCCCTTCACTGGCGTTTATAATAGCAATGATATTCTTCCCTTTTCTAGACTTACTAATGTTTCACTTAAAGAATTCTTATTTATTTTTGAGAGAAAGAGACAGAGAGTGGGTGAATGAGTTTGGTAGGGGCAGAGAGAGACAGAGACAGAGAATCCCAAGTAGGATCTATGCTGTCAGCGCAGAGCCCAACGCAGGGCTCGACCTACCCAAGGTAGAGGCGATCATGACCCAAGCCGAAACCTAGAGTCAGATGCTTAATCGACTGAGCCACCCGGGTGCCCCCATATATAACTTTTTTATACCTTTATCCATCATTCTCTGTTTGTCATCAGGTTGTTATGTCTTTCATTTTAATATGTCTTTGGTTTGTCCTTTCATTTTTGTTCTTGCTGACAGAGTACTAACCCAGACCAGGGCTAAATTGTTCCAAAAACTTATATATGTGTGTAAACTTTTATTTTAGAACAGTTTTAGATTTAGAGGATTATTGTGAAGGTTGCACAGTGTTCCTGTATGTCCCATACCCAGTTTCCCTTATTAATATCTTAGTATGGTACATTAGTTAAAACTATTAAACCAATATTGATACATTATTATTAACTGAAGTCCAGGGGCACCTGGGTGGCTTAGTTGGTTAAGCGTCCGACTTTCGCTTAGGTCATGATCTCACGGTTCGTGGGTTCGAGCCCCGCGTCGGGCTCTGTGCTGACTGCCAGCTCAGAGCCTGGAGCCTGTTTCAGAGTCTGTGACTCCCTCTCTCTCTGACCCTCCCCTACTCATGCTGTCTCTCTCCTAGAAATAAATTAAAAAAAAAAAAATTTAACTGAAGTCCAGACTTGTTCAGATTTCTTCAGTTTTTTCCGAATGTCCTTCTAGGATCCCATCCATGGTACTGCACTGCATGTAGCCATGTCTCCTTAGGCTCCTCCTCTTGGTTGTTATAATTTCTTAGACTCTCCTTGTTTTTGATGACCTTGACAGTTTTGAGAATTACTGGTCAGATATTTTGCAGTTTACCTCAATTGGGATTTGCCTATGTTTTCCTCATAATTAAACTTGGATGATATGGTTTTCAGAAGAAAGATGGTAAGAAGGTAAGGTGCCTTTTCATTGCATCCTAACAAGGGTAGATACTATCACATGACTTTTCTCTCTTGATGTTTACCTTGATTTTGACTTGAAGTAGTTTGTCAGGTTTCTCCACTCTTAAATTTCTCTTTCTTTTCCCTTCCTTCCCATACTGCACAGTTTGAAAGAAAGTCACTATGCACAGCTTGTGCTTAGGGAGTGGGAAGTTATGCTCCTCCTTGTGGGCAAAATACCTCAGTTATTTGAGATTCTGCACCAGAGATCTGTCTGTTCTACTGTAATTATCTATTTAACCATTTATTTATATCAGTATATATTCATACTGATGTGGTCACTTTTGTTGCTTAAATTATTCCAGCTTTGCCCATTGAGAGTTCTTTCAGTTGGCCTCTAGGTTTCTTTGACATATTCTTGAGGTGTGTGTGTGTGTGTGTGTGTGTGTGAGAGAGAGAGAGAGAGAGACAGACAGACAGACAGAGAGAGAGAGAAAGAGAGGGAGAGTGGGGGAGAGAGGGAGAGTGGGGGAGAGAGGGAGAGAGAAAGTTTTAACACATTCTTACTTTCTGACATTACAGGGTATTCCATGTTTAACTTGCATATTTCCTGCCCCAGTTTGTTTATTTATTTGTTTGTTTGTTTGTTTTTGAGAGAGCTTGTGTGAGTGCAGGAGGGGCAGAGAGAGAGGGAGACAGAGGATGCAAAGCGAGCTCTGCGCTTGAACTCCCAAACTGCAAGATAATGACCTGAGCGGAAGTCAGACGCTTAGCCGACTGAGCCATCTAGGTGCCCCTCCTGCCCCAGTTTTAGAATCAGTCATTTCTCCGAGGAGCTCTGGTTCCTTTTATTGGAGAGTAGTCTTAGCACCAGGATCTGTACATTCACTGCTTAGCTGATTTTCTTGCCTTTGGTCTTTTTTCTTCCAGTTTATCCTGCCATATTCATCTTCCTTTATTTTTTTGTTTATTTATTTATTTATTTATTTTGTGTGAGAGAGAGAAAGTGAGAGAGAGTATGAGCAGGGGAGAGGCAGAGACAGCAAGAAAAAGAGAGAGAATCCCAAGCAGGCTCCACACTGCCAGTGCAGAGCCTGATGGCAGGCCTCAAACTCATGAACTGTGAGATTGTGACCTTAGCTAAGATCAAGAGTCAGACGCTTAACCAACTGAGCCACCAGGTGTCCCTTATCTTCCTTTAATAAAGCACCCATGGTATAGATAGTTTCTCTCCTTAAGAGTTACTGTAGCTCAGTACTGCTTCTCTGATCAGACATCCTCAATTTATCTTTCATGGCCTTACCTAATTTACTTCTCTCATTATTACATGATTCATCTCTCATTTCTTTCTTATGCTGTTCCAACCTTGGCATGATTTGCTTTTCTTCTGTAACATTGCAAGTATAATTCCCACTTTCCTTATTCTTACCTTTGGGTTTTTTATGTTTTTGAGTGGTTAGAGTTATGTGTTTATCATATTATTTGATAGTGAATAGTCAAAACTAGAAGTCAAATCTACAGAAGAAACTCCAAACATCATTTGGTTCATTTCCTCATTTAGAGATAAGGAAAGTGTGGCCCCTAAACCTGGAGCACATGGAGTACTTCATGGCTGAGGCAGAACTTGATCCTTGGCTTTCTCTCACTTTGTATTCTTTTCACCATGTGCACTTCTTCCCCCATCCCTGTATCCTGCTTTAAAAAATTGAGATATAATTTACATACCATAGAATTTACCATTTTAAAATATATAATTCCAAAAATGTATAATTTAGAAGATTTTAGTACTCACATCATTATTATTCAATCCCAGAACATTTTCATTATCCTAACAAGAAAAACTCTTACACATTAATAGTCATTCCCTATTTCCCCCTCCCCCCAGCCTTTGACAACCATTGTTTTACTTTCTGTCTCTATGGATTTGCATATTCTGGATACTTCATATAAGGGGAATCATATAATATATGGCTTTTGTGTCTGACTTCTTCCACTTAGCATAATGCTTTCAGGGCTCATCCATGTGGTAGCATGTTTCAGTACTCCATTCCTTATTATTACTGAGTAATATTCCACTGTATGCATATACCACATTTTGTTCATTCATTAGTCTATGTCTTGTTTTTACTTTGTGGGTTATGAATAATGCTACTATGCACATTGATGTACAAGTTTTTGTTTGAATACTTGTTTTCAGTTCTCTTGGGTATATACCTGGGAGTGGAATTGCTGGGTCATATGGTAATTCTATGTTTAACTTTTGGAGAAATTGCTGTACTGTTTTCCACGGTGGCTCCACCATTTTCCATTTCTACCAGCAACATATGAGGGTAGTAATTTCTTTACATATTAACCAACAGTTGTTATTTTCCTTAAGAAAAAATTAAGGGGTACTTGGGGACTCAGCTGGTTGAGCGTCTGACTTTGGCTCAGGTCATGATCTCACAGCTTGTGAGTTCAAGCCCCGCGTGGGGCTCTGTGCCAACAGCTCAGAGCCTGGAGCCTGCTTTGGATTCTGTGTCTCCTTGTCTCTCTCTGCCCCTTCCCTGCTCACACTCCGTCTCTTTCTGTTTCTCAAACAAACAAACAAAAAAAAAGTAAAAAAAAAAATAAAAATTAAAGCCATCCTGTAGGTGTGAAATGGTACATTATTATAGCATTGTGGTTTTGATTTGCATTTTTCTAATGACTACTAATGCCGAACATCTTCTAGTATACTTATTAGCAACTTGTATACCTTCTCTGTTGAAATGTCTATTCAAGTCCTTTGCCTATTTTCCAATTGGATTGTCTGTTTAATACTGAGTCATAAGAGTTCTTCATATGTTCTGTAGACCAGATCCTTATCAGATATATGATTTGCAGATGTTTTCTCCCACTCTGTGAGTTGTCTTTTTACTTACTTGATGGTGCCTAGGAAGCACAAAAGTTTTTAATTTTGGTGAAGTTCAATTCATACCTTTGATCCATTTTGAGTTAATTTTTTTATATGGTGTGAAGCAGGGGTCCAAGTTCATTCTTTTGCATGTGGCTATCTGTCTCAGCATCATTTGTTGAAAAGATTTTTCTTCCTTCACTGCATTGTCTTGGCACCCTTGTTCAAAACCAATTAGGCATAGATGGGTGGGTTTATTTATGGGCTCTCCATTCTATTACACTGATCTACAAATCTGTCCTTATGCCAGTACCACAGTGTCTTGATTACTGTATCTTTGAAGTAGGCCGTGAAATCAGTTAAGTGTGAGTCCTCCAATTGTGGTCTTACTCTTCAAGATTGTTTTGGTTATCCCTTGCATTTCCATATGAATTTTAGGATCAGCTTGTCTGTTTCTGCAAAAAGGCAGTTGGGATTTTGATAGCAACTACAATGAATCTGTAGATCATTTTTGAGAGTATTGTCATATTAATGCTATTAAGTCTTGCAATCCATGGACATGGGATGCCTTTCCATTTATTTAGGTCTCTAATTTCTTTCATTGATGTGATGTAGTTTTTAGTGTAAGTATTATACTTTTTTGGTGAAATTTATTCTTAAGTATTTTATTAAGTTTATTTATTTTGAGAGAGAGAGCGAGTGTGAGCAGGTGGGGGAATGGGCAGAGAGAGAGAGGGGAGAGAGAGAATCCCCAGCAGGCTCCATGCTGTCAGTGCAGAGCCTGATGCAGGGCTCAATCTCCCAAACTGTGAAATCATGACCTGAGCCAAAATCAAGAGTCAGATGCTTAACTGACTGAGTCACACAAGTGCCCCTAAGTATTTTATTCTTTTTGGTGCTGTTATAAATGGAATTGTTTTTCTGATTTAACTTTGAGATTGTTTATTGGTGAATTATAGAAATACAATTGAATTTTTTTAAAGTAAGCTCTACGTCCAATGTGGGGCTTGAACTCACAACCCTGAGATCAAGAGTCGCATGCTGTATTGACTGAGCCAGCCAGGTGCCCTGATACAATTGAATTTTGAATGTTGAACTTATATCCTGTAACCTTGCTGATTTGCTTATTAGTTGTAGTAGTTTTTTGTGGGTTGCTTATGGTTTTTTATATGCAAGATCATGTCATCTGAAAATTGAGATAATTTTACTTCTTCCCTTCTAATCTGGATGCTTTTCATTTCTTTTCTTGCTTAATTGTGCTGATTATAACCTCCAGTACAGTACTGAATAGAAGTGGTAAGAGCAGATATCCTAGATTTTCCCCCCTAATCTTACAGGGAAAACTTTCAATCATTTTCTCTATGTTACAGGATGTATTGACATTAGCTGTAGGTTCTTCATAGGTTCTGTTTATCAGGTTGAGGAAATTTCCTTCTGTCCTCATTTGTTGAGTTTTTATCATGAAAGTGTGTTGGATTTTGTCAAAAGCTTTTTCTATATCATGAAGAGCTTGTCTTTATAGATGTTTATTATATTGACTTTTCTGTGTTGATCCAACCTTGCATTCCTGGGGTAAATCTCCCTTTGTTATGATTAATAGTCTTTTTTATATACTAGATTTGGTTTGCTGGTATTTTGTTGATGAGTTTTATGTCTATATTTATAACAGATACTGTTTTTGTCTGGTTTTGGTATCAGAGTAATTAATACTGGCCTTATAGAATGATTTAGGAAATGTTCCCTTTCGGAAGAGTTTATGAAGGATTGGTGTTAATTTTTTTAGACATTTGGAAGAATTCACTAGTAAAGCCATGTGATCTTGGACTTTTCTTTGTGGGAAGGATTTTTAATACTAACTTAATCTCTTGTTATAGGTCTATTCAAATTTTCGGTTTTACTCTTGAGTCAGTTTTGGTAGTTAGTGCCTAGGAATTTTCCATTTTATCTTGATTATCTTATTTGTTGGCATACAGTTGTTTATAGTATTTTCTTTTTTTTTAAATTTTTTTTTAATGTTTTTATTTATTTCTAGGAGAGAGAGAGAGACAGCGTGAGCAGGGGAGGGTCAGAGAGAGAGGGAGACACAGACTCTGAAACAGGCTCCAGTCTCTGAGCTGGCAGTCAGCACAGAGCCCGACGCGGGGCTNACAGGCTCCAGTCTCTGAGCTGGCAGTCAGCACAGAGCCCGACGCGGGGCTCGAACCCACGAACCGCGAGATCATGACCCAAGCGAAAGTCAGACGCTTAACCGACTAAGCCACCCAGGCGCCCCTATAGTATTTTCTTATAATTCGGTTTTTTCTTATAAAGTTGGTTGTAATGTCCCTTTTTTTATTCCTCATTTCTGTAATTTGAATTTTCTCTCTCTTTTTTTTTATCTTGGTTAGTCGAGTGAAAGGCTTGTCAACCTTGTTGATCTTATATTATTATTATTATTATATTTTTAATGTTTATTTATTATTTTTGAGAGTGAGAGAGAGACAGACAGACAGAGCATGAGCACAGAGGGGAGACACAAGAGAAGGAGACACAAGATCCAAAGCAGGCTCCAGGCTCTGAGCTGTCAGCACAGAGCCTGACACAGCGATCGAACCCACAAACCACAAGATCATGACCTGAGCCAAAGTCGGATGCTTAACTGACTGAGCCACTCAGGCACCCCAATCTTGATCTTTTTGAAGAACCAATTTAAAACTTTTTTCTATTAAAAAATTTTTTTGTATCTAATTTATTTCCACCTTTATCATTTTTTTCTTTCTCTTCTTTCTTTGCGTTCAGTTTACTCTTTTTCTAGTTCTTTTTAAGAGTTTTTTAAAGTTTATTTATTTTTGAGAGAGCAAGCAGAAGTTGGGGAGGGGCAGAGAGAGAGAGGGAGAGAGAGAATCTCAAGCGGGCTCTGAAAATCAGCGTGGAGGCTGGTGCAGGGGTCAAACCCGTGAACTGTGAGATTATGACCTAAGCTGAAGTTGGAAGCTTAACTGACTGAACCATCCAGGTGCCCCTCTTTTTCTGAAAATTTCTTAAGGTGGAAGTTTAGCTTGTTGATTTGATATCTTCTTCTTTAGTGTAGATGTTTATAGCTATAAATTTCCCTCTGTGCTTTGCTTTTTCTGCATTCCATAAGTATATTTTCTTTTTATTTTCATTCATCTGAAAGGATTTTTTTTTAGTTTATTTATTTTGAGAGAGAGAGAGTGTGCCAGAGAGTGAGCAGGGGAGGGACAGAGAAAATCCCAAGTAGGTTCCATGCTGTCAGCACAGAGCCCAATGTGGGGCTTGAACTCATGAAACTGTGATATTGTGACCTGACCTGCTTCACCAACTGAGCCACCCAGACACCCTGAAGACTTCAACATTTTATAGGAGGAGTTGTTAGTGGCTATCTTTGTAGCCCAATTACCACAACTGTTAAACAAATGTTAAATTGGGTGGGGAAAGTAAATCTTGAATTTAAATTGCACATTTCTGTTTTGGATGTAACTTTCAGAATAATTATTGGAAGCACCTGATGAAATTTAGGTAACAAACATTGAAATATATCACCTGAGGGGCTGCTAGGTGGCTTAGTCATTTAAGCATTCGACTTCGGCTCAGGTCATGATCTCATGGTTTGTGAGTTCAGGCCCCTCATAGGGCTCTCTGCTGTCAACACAGAGCCTGTTTTGGATCCTCTCTCCCCATGTCTTTCTAACCCTCCCCCACTCATTCTCTCTTCCTCTCTCTCAAAATAAATAAATAAACTTAAAGAAAATATACCACCTGAAATCAGATAGTAAAATATTTCTTGGGAAATGTGAAATAACCAGCTTTGATGTTATGTTTGGTTCAAAGATTAGTATTTTTTGGAAAATCAAGTCTATTGGGGAAACTTCTAGCTAAACAATTATGTTTAATTATGAAATGAGTTATTCAAGACTTAAGTAGGGAAACCAAAATATCCAGAGATTGGCTGCATGTTGTGTAACCAAAAGAAAATGTTTACAACTGTCTGACATGTGTTATGCCAAGAAATATGTATTAGGATATTCAATGTGTTGCTTGATAAGAAAATGAAAGCATGACTTTTACTTTTCTTACTCGGGACTTTTCATGTCTGCAAGTCTTAATCAATTACCTACTACTCTGAGGTATGGGATATGAAGAGCACATAGAAAATCACTAGATGGGGATTTTGGCTTTCAGAATGTGTTTTGCAGTTTTTGACCAGATTATTATATCATTTAGTGTGAAGTCAAATGACGAAGAATGAGTTGTAGGTGATTATAGCCAGAATTTATTAGATGATTGTTCTTTGGAAGAACTGTTGTTAATGAGCCTATACTGAGTTATAGGAAATACTTGTCAAAAATTACCTAAGCTGTGGTATTAATTTATCAGCTGTTTTTCTGCAAAGAAGATTCATAGAAATAAATGATTTAAAATGCCTTTTCCAAATGAAATCTGGCCATTTGTAGTAACATGGATGGAACTTGAGGGTGTTATGTTGAGCAAAATAAGGTAGGCAGAGAAGGACAGATACCATATGTTTGCACGTATAGGTGGGTTAGGAGGAACTTAATGGAGGACCAGGGGGGAGAAGAAGGGGGGAAATAGTGGAGGAGAGGGAGAGAGGCAAACCATGAGAGACTCTTGAATGCTGAGAACAAACTGAGGACTGATGGGTGTGGGGGGTGAGGGGGGAGATGGGCATGGAGGAGGGCACTTGTGGGGATGAGCACTGGGTGTTATATGGAAACCAACTTGACAATAAACTATTTAAAAAAATAAAATTTACTGAGTGCTAAAAAAAAAAAAAAGCCTTTTCCTCTTGATTTTAGAAGTCATAATTGTGGAGTTTTAGAAAATTTGGAAAAGTATAAAGACAAAACTAATAATTACCCATAATCTTATTAAACAATGATAAGACCATAAACATTTGCTGGTATTTCTCTCTGACATTTTATATTTTTCATTTGATTAGGTAATAGGGAGCTTTATGGATTTATAGCTCCAACCCCTCCGTCTGATTTTATTGGGATATTTTACTTTGTTCTTCTAGTGCAAAGAGGAACTAGATAATAGGAAATTAACTCAGTTTATTGGAAGAGAAAAGGAAAAGTTCCTCTCCTATTTACATATTAGGAGTTTAAGTTTTAACTTTCATAATTGGAACAAACAAGAAAATGAAATCTGATGTTAGTTTGGTAAAAGCTTTTGATAATAAAGTTTCTCTGAGTCTAAGAAAAATCAAGATTTCAAAACTAATTTGAAAAACCAGAATACAATTTTATTTATAAATCTATAAATTTGTGGGTAACAAAAAATAGTTCTTGCTAGTAATGATAGGAATTAAACTCGGTCTGATTACACTGTAATTGACTTAATGACTATACTGTCCCTCTAGTTACTTGGTGAATTATCTTGTGATAATCACGTTCAGACAATTTTTGGATAATAATGTGTTTCTGAAGAGAACTGCACCTGGGACATAAGTCCTCTTTTTAAAATTTAATATTTTGTTTTAAAATCATATTGATCAAGATGGAGTGCATGTGTTTATGGATGTGCCTGTCACATGATAGGCATTCAGTTAATGTTTGTGTATGATAATGATTACTTGGTGTTTGACATTTAGAATTTTTAAACTGATGATTTTTAAAGGGGCTATATCTCCAGCCCAAAATATTGTTAATGAGAGTAGATCTAAGAAGGTATCTTTTAAACTGTAACATACCATCACTTTAAAGGAAAAAAAGGACTTTCATAACTCCGAAAGAAGAAAGGTATTGTGGACCAGTAGAATGTATTAAGGAGAAGTATTTAATGTTCTTTTTTTCTTTTATTTTCTTTGTTAGAAAATGGGCTAAAAGTATTGGATTGATGTGCATTGTGAGGTTATTATTAGAATACTATGTGTTAACAGGGAATATCACCCATTTTAATAATTGTTTTAGTGGGGTTCCTCAAATAGATTTGGCAGTGCAATTTGAAAATAAGTTTACTTTCAAAGACAAATCTTGTTGGGCTGGCTGAATTAGATTGACAATTAAAATTAGTCAAGACTTGCCAGAGATATAGTAGTGTACTTAATGTAGTCTAATTTCACAAGATGGCCTTAGGCTGCTGTTATACTTGTGAATCAGTCAGAATGTCCCAACTGTCACAAGAGAATGGACATTGTATGGTGTATTGAAAATCTGTCTTTGACAAATACCATATGATTGCACATATAGGACGATTAGGAGGAACTTAACAGAGGACCGTGGGGGAGAAAAAGGGGGGAAATGGTGGGGGAAAGAGAGAGAGGCAAACCATGAAAGACTCTTGAATGCTGAGAACAAACTGAGGACTGATGGGTGTGGGAGGGGAAGGGGGGTGATGGGCATGGAGGAGGGTACTTGTGGGGATGAGCACTGGGTGTTATATGGAAACCAACTTGACAATAAACTATTTGTAAAAGAAAAAAAGAAAGAAAGAAAACCTGTCTTTGAAGATGAGTTTATGTCTTTCAAATAGGTTTTGTGATTGAATGTAAGAATAAATAGGTTACTGACACAGATTGGTTTATTGATAATGTGTAAGATTTTATTCCTTTAGTAAATGTTTGTTGGTTTTTTTTATCAATAGATGTAATACTTTTATGATTGAAAAGAACCTTAAAATTTATCTATTTTAACTTCTTATTCAGAGCAGCAATTTCGCCTGCTATCTCACCTATCCATAGCCAGTTGGAGTGGAACTTGGCAAAATGTGGACATAAACAATTCAGGATAACTAGGCATGGTGTGAAAATTTTAGATCTTTGATATTTTAGAGCCCACTTTTTATTTTGGCTTGTTAATTTCCCCATAAAAATTTGGGATTTGTGTAATGTGTAAATAATTGCAACTTGACTAATAAATACTTGATCAGAATTTTACTTGCAATAGCGACTCCATTTTTCCTTAAGTTAGCAGCTGCATTTCGTTTCATGCCCATACTTTCTCCTCTCTCCAATATTCATAACTTTGACCAATAAAAAGTTATGAGGAACATGGCTAGCCTATTTAAATCTCAAAGGGCTATCCTAGAGTTCACTGGCCTACTTCATGCTCTTTGATGTGTTAAAGGCATTTACAAGGGCAGAGTGTAGTGACTATCAAGTGCTTTATGTTTTTAATGTGGAATGATTAGTAAACCCATAAAAAAGGAGAGGTGGAGAAGTCTACATCACTTGTTGAAAGGAAAGGAAAGATCCTGTATACGGAGAGAATACGTGGAGTGTGGTGGGATGTGAGATGAGGGAGAGTACGTAATTACGCAGGAAGGGGAATGGAGCAGCTGTGGCTGTGTGCAAATGGGAAGGCCAGATTAATGGGTAAGTGTAACTTTAAATTCTTTGCTTAATTATGAATCTTAAATAGGCCTCTTAATCCCTCAAGGATGAATGGTTTTCTTTTTGTTAGATACAGCTAGAGACTCTTTCAGTGTTTGGATGCCATTAAAAATACAGGTATTTTAGATATGCCACAGAAGAGGTTGGACGTCTTAATATTTAATTAGGATATTTCATATTAGTTTTAACTAGCAAAATTGTTTCAGTTATTTTAGTCCACTGATTAGAATGCAGTTTGATTTGCTACAAGTTGAAGTTACTTAGTAATTATATATATATGTCTTTTTTCATGTTTTCATAAAACATTCCTTTGATTTGTTATAAAAACACTGTCGAAATAATCACATTTTAGTCTTTATACTATTCATAGTGTAGAAATTTTATTTTATATATCTCAAATCATGTGGAAATTTTGTTTCTTCAAGAGACATTTGACACATACTCGAGAGAAAACAAATCAGCAGTTCTTGGAAAATTGCTAAGGACAGTACTTTATTTATTTGTTCTCAGTGGTGAGATTGGTTATTGCAACACTCAAGCTGCAACTATTTAAGTGCAACAAGAATGGAATGTCTTTTAATGATTTAAATCAACACTTGATATCCTTTCATGCTATTTTTATATGCATATCATGTAGCATTTGATATATTAAGAGAATAAGTGAAACATAAAATGTACTGTAGGTAATAGTAACAAGAATATCTATCAACCTACTATCCAACTTAAAAACTAGAACATTGGGGAGCCTGGGTGGCTCAATTGGTTAAGCGCCCAACTCTTGATCTCAGCTCAGGCCTTCATCTCAGGGTTGTGAGTTCAAGCCCCAGAATGGGCTCCAAGCTGGGCATGGAGCCTACATAAAACAAACAAACAAACAAGCAAAACAACTAGAACATTACCAGTAGTGTTAAATCTACCAGTGTTCCCCTCTCCTATCCTTTCTCTTGCCTTTCTCTCAGAGATAACTGCTGCTATGCATTTTGTATTTTTCATTTATTTAAAAGATGTGCGCGCGTGTGTGTATCTTTAAAAATATAATAATTTACTTTTGTTTTTGAGCTTTATGAAAGCAGAATATTTTGAATTCTAATGCTGTTTGCTTTTTCTGTTCTACATTTTAAAGAAATTCATTTGTTACTTTATGTAGTTGTAGTTGATTTACTTTTACTGGGATATACTTTTCCACTGAGTGACTATTCCACAATTAATTTGTGCATTTCTCTGGTTATAGACTTTGGAATGCTGCAGTGAATATTCTTGTATGTCTGCTTGTATGTATGTGTGTGTTAGATGTGTAGGCGTGTAAAACCACCTCAAAGTTTTTCTGGAGTAGATAGTTAGGAGTAGAATTGCTGGGTCATAGAATGTACATGTTCAGCCTTACAAGATAATACCAGACATGGTACTAAGCATTAGCATTTAGCTTAATAATCAGAACAACCCACGGTTATCGACAGTTTAATAAAGAAATTGGTTTAGAGGTGTCCAAGAAGCCATGTAGGTAGCAAGTAGCTGAACAAATTCAGACCCATGTTTGTCTAACTTTGGAACCAGACTTTTAATCAGTAAAGTGTTTTACCACACTCTGGTAAGTGTCCCTAGCCAAGTTTTAGATATAGTATAACTAAGATACTTTTTAGTGTGAATGTTTAAGTTAAGATCTATTTCAGAGACTAAAATCTGTGCTTATATTAATAAACAAAAACTTTCTTGGTCCCATGATGTTGGGACCTAGTCTCCTAAATTTATGCTCAGCCAACCTTAACATACGGCTTTTCTTCTGAAGGTTGTAAGATGCCTGCTCATACCCCATTCAGCCATCTGCGATCTATGCAGGAAAGCAGAGTAGGGGGCAGGGTAGAAGGCCAAAGGGCAGTGACTTCCATTTATATCTTCTTAGTGGTTGCCTGTGTCTATAAGGGGAGCTGGGAAATGTAGTGTTTTAGTTGGGCTCATTCTGCTCTTAATTATATGGGTTTTTTTTTAAAGCATATTTATTTTGGGGGGGGGCAGGGAGGGTCAGAGAGAGAAGGAGAGAGAGAGAGAGAGAGAGAATGAGAATCTCAAGCAAGCTCTTCACTGTCAGTGTAGAGCCTGACATGGGGCTGAAATTCATGAACCTTGAGACCATGACCTGGGGCGAAATCAAGAGCCTGTGTGGGGATTTTGTTAATATGAAAAGAAAGAGATCTTGGATAGGCACCTAGCAGTTTCTGCGCAAGTATATCAAGGCCAAGTAAAGAAATACGACCCTCTTCAATTTAGTAAGGATAGTATTATGGTTGTTGGTTTTCAATTATTGAGAAAATGTTTGTGAAAAACTGCCTTGACATATGATTAATAAGCAGGTTGAAATAAGGGGGTAGCTACTAAGGGAATTTGGGTTAGGCCGACAGAAGTTGTTGAGGAAGAAAATACTGGTTTATGAATGTTTCTTAAAATCAGGAGATCTAGAAGGTATTATACTTAAGAGACTTGACAGTGGCTTGATCAGTGTTACCTACCTTTGAAGTCCACTTTTAGAGAAACAAACAGAGGTGATTGTGTCCTCAGTCATGAAGAGGACTGGGAAAAAGATATTTACTTCATACTGGGGATGTGAGCAAGGGTAGTGCTAAAAGAAAAAAAATATAGCCTGTGTTAATTTGGGCCAAATTGAATTGTGTAATGGGACTTATAATTTACTACATAATGTGGTACAATAAATTTTCTTCTGTCCCTGCAGGGGAGGGACACTTTTTCCTCCCCCCTGGTTATAAAACTGATACATACTCATTGTAGTAAATCTGGAAAATACTGGAAAGGGGAAAGATATTTCCACAGGAAGAAACTACTGTTATCTTTGGTATATTTCTTCAGTAGTATATTTTTTTTTTATTTTTATTTTTTAATGTTTTATTTATTTCTAGGAGAGTGAGAGAGACAGTGTGAACAGGGGAGGGTCAGAGAGAGAGGGAGTGACAGACTCTGAAACAGGCTCCAGGCTCTGAGCTGGCAGTCAGCACAGAGCCCGACGCGGGGCTCAAACCCACGAACCGCGAGATCATGACCCGAGCGAAAGTCGGACGCTTAACCGACTAAGCCACCCAGGCGCCCCATTCAGTAGTATATTTTTAAACATACTGTATCCATAATGATGGTGTTAGAGTATCAGTTATGTATATTATGTAAATTTTGGAAGATGAGTCTTTCCAGACAAGGGTTGCTATCTAGAAGTTTTTCTCTTCTGCCCATTTCTTTTTTTGTTTTTAATTTAAATTTTTGTTGTTGTTGTAAGTTTCTTCTGTACATTAGGATGAAGATAAAGATTTAACTTGTCTTTTCTGGAAACAGTGTGACAGATTTCATGCAGGACCTCAGCTGTGGTTTCTCCATTACCCCATTTAGGAAGAAGGTGATAGAGAGGCCCAAGGGAAGGATGAGCATATGTATACACACTATAACCATTTAATAACACCCTGGGCAGCTGAGGTCATCAACACAATTATCTATATGGACATAGACACTGGGATGGTAAAATACCAGTCATATAGTTGTTTTCCTAGAGAATTTTAAAAATTTAGGAAAACTGAGCAGCTCACAAGAATGTACTTTAGGCATCCTGTTCATTAAATTGCAAAGTACAGTGTTTAGATTTGTGTATTTAAGCTCTAAAAGTCCTAAATAGACTTATTTTGAATCTTTTCCTGATTTCAGTACTTCAGGTAATAGATGGGAGAAACGTTACTGTCACAGCTTTGCCAATCTCTCTCTTTTTTAATGTTTACTTATTTTGAGAGAGAGAATATGTGCATGTCCATGAATGGGGAAGGTGCATAGAGGGAAAGAGAGAATCCCAAGTAGGCTCCGAGCTGTCAGTGTTGAACCTGATATGGGGCTTGATCTCAGAAACCATGATATCATGACCTAAGCCCTGATCAAGAGTTGGATGTTCAACCGACAGAATTACCTAGGTGCCCTGCCAATCCCTTTTAACTTTGTTTAGTTTCAAACTACAATAATTAGGATAGTTTTAGATATATATAATAGAATAGTTGACAGTATACTATAATGAACCCTGGGTACCTATCACCCATTTTCAGTGATTATCAGCACATGGCCAACTCTTGTTCCATCTCTATCATCTATCTTTTCTTCCTCCTGTGTTATTTAGAAGCAAATCCAAGACATATAATTTTATCTGTGATAATTTGGTATTTCTTTAAAGATAAGTACGCTTTAAAAAAAAAAAAAAGGGATGCCTGGGTGGCTCAGTTGGTTGAGCTTCCGACTTTGGCTCAAGGTCATGATCTCATGGTTTGTGGGTTTGAGCCCTGCATTGGTCTTTACACTGACAACCTGGAGCCTGCCTTGAATTCTCTCCCTCTCTCTCTGCCCCTACCCCACTCACACTCTTTCTCAACAAACAAACAAAAAAACCAAAGCCACACACAAAAAAAACTTAAAAAATAACCATACTATTATTGTACCTAAAAACGAGGAATATATTATTTAACATAACATACCTACCTAGTATTAAAATTTTCCATTGTCTGAAATATAATCTTTTTTGTAATTTGTTTGAGTTAGAATGCATTGCAGGGGATTGATATGTCTCTCAAGTGTCTTTAGTCTGTAGTTCCTCTGTATTTCTTTCTCTCTCTTTCTTCTCATGTTTTTTTAAAGAAATTGGGTGATTTATCCTGTAGAATTTTCTTTTTTAAAAAAAAAAAATCCTGTAGAATTTCTACTCACTTTGGATTTTGCCAACTCCCATTCCACTATAGGGCTTAACAGGTTTCTTTGTTCTTTGTATTTCCCATAAATTGTTATATCTAGACATCAGTTACTCTTAAAATCAAGAAGGAAAAACCATGTGGTATTTTTTTTTTTTTTTCCATCTCAAGTGTTGCAATTAATCAAATGACTTGAGAAACTCCTGCTGCCCAGGGACCAAATGAATAGACCAAATGGTATGCTAACTTTGGATCTCTTGTCCAGTGCTGGGCACATTTGTGTTTAAAAAGGAAGAAGCCTGATCCAAGAACTTGATGAATTGAGCCCTTTTCACTGTAGGTCACATTAGTGTTAATTTTGTTAATTTAATGATTTGTTAAGACAAAACTAAAAAATTTCAATTAGAAAAACAGTACCTTTCAGTATATTTACATTAATTAGATCTCATTTTCATTTTAAAGAGTCAGTGAAAAATGGATGGACACCATGGTCTAAAGCAGAAGTTCTCAAACTTTAGCATGCATCATCATCACTTGGAGTTGTTGTGAAAACAAATTGCTGGGCATCATCCTCAGAGTTTCTCATTCAGTTTGGTGGAGTGTGAGAATTTGCATTTCTAGCAAGTTACCAGGCAGGTGACATCGATAATACTGGTCAGGGGACCACACTTTGAGAATCTCTTAGGTGCTCAAGTTTAACCAAGGATCTGCATTAGAACCACCTTTAGAGCTTAAAAACAACCACCACCACCACTCTTGAAGATGCCAGGCTTGGGCCTGGGCATCTTTATTTTTTAACATTTCACAAAATTCAGATGTGCACCCCAGATTGAGAACTGCTGCTGTAATTATTTATAGTTTATACCTCCGTATTTTCTGTTGTTTTCCAAGACATGTTCAATTTATATTTTAAAATGTTAGAAACTTTTGATATTGTTATAAATGAAATAAATGATTAGGAAATATTCATTGTTTATGCTGTGCTATTTATTGTCATTGTAGAAGGCAAAGTGCTAACCAGCAAAGAGCTGTTGGCACCTGTTTTCAATAAATCAGTATTAATGCTCTTGCTGCAAAGCATATCTGCTATTTCAAGATTATTAATATTTACCAAAGGGAGATTAAAAATAGTTTGGTCTGAGGGACCTCAAAACAGAGAGAAGCCCCTTGATTAGCATTAGATCCTGAACTTTTCATAAACCAATGTGCTGTGTGAGCCAGTGGTGACATTTCAATCACATTTACACTAGAATCTTACAGATCAGACATGCTAGTTAGTATGGTAAGAAATTTTTAGCTCTCGAGTAACATTTTCTAAGGAAAGTTTCTCCATGCAATATATTAATTTTCTACTTTGTACTTTCTTTCTACTGGAAGATTTTCACAGATCTTCCAGTTTTAGGGTTTAAAAATCTTTTACTAGGGTGCCTGGGGGGCTCATTTGAATCTGACTTTTGATTTTGGCTAAGGTCATGATCTTCTGGTTTGTGAGATACAGCCCCGCATCAGGCTCTGCGCCAACAGCACTGAGGCTGCTTGGGATTCTCTCTCTTTCTCTCTCTCTCTCTCTCTCTGCCCCTTCCCTGCTGTGCTCTCTGTCTCTCAAAATAAATAAAATAAACTAAGAACAAAATCCCTGTATCAACTTGAAAAAAACATCCAGAAAGGTGATTCAGCGTCTGCATGTTTAAGCATATTTATTAAAACTCCTATGTGCCACTGGCAACAAAAATACACAGTCCCAATTCAAGGAGTCCAGCCTCATAAAGTGATTTTCAGCCTTCATTTTCAACATCAATTAATAACTATTAATTAAAAAATTTTTAATGTTTTTATTTCTGAGAGACCGAGAGAGAGAGAGCGTGAGCAGGGAAGGGTCAGAAAGAGAGGGAGACACAGAATCTGAAACAGGCTCCAGGCTCTGAGCTAGCTGTCAGCACAGAGCCTGACATGGGGTTCAAACCCACGAACCATGAGATCATGACCTGAGCCGAAGTCGGATGCCCAACCGACTAACCCACCCGGGTGCCCCAATAACCATTAATTATGTAGACTTTTTAAGTAAAACATTTTAGTAGGTTTTCATGTAAGAGTAACTGTAATTTTAGTAATTCTTAATTAACAAAATACATGACAAAACTTATAAATCAGTACATCTTTTAAATGTATTTTGATTTTATTAATCATAACAGCATTAATATGCTTTTCAAAAATAGTAGTATATATGAGAGCCATTACTCCTCTATAGGAAATATTGGTGCATGTAGCTTTTTGAACCCCTTATTATAAATTCCAAAATCTTCAAGGGCACATGGCCTTAACTTTCAGTGAAGTAAGTTGGTTATTTTTGTTACTAGCATTAACACTTGGTAATGCAAGTACATAGACCAGTCACAGTTTACAGTGTATATTTGTACAAGAATGAAGTAAAGGAGCAAATCTTTTCTTTGTATTTGAATTATACTTTTAAATTAAATGTTTAAGGAGTGAGCTGTTGGTTTTATCTTTATTCATCTATTTTTTAATTATTTATTTTTATTTTATTTTGTGTGTGTGTGAGAGAGATAGAGGGAGAGGGAGAGGGAGAGGCAGAGACATCGGAGAACCTGATATCATGACCTGAGCCAAAGCTGGACACTTAACTGACTGAGCCACTCAGGTGCCCTGGTTTTATCTTTACAGAGTGTGATTTCTTCTTCTACTTGACTCTTCTCCTTTTACTGAATGGATGTAGGTGGGAACTTGACAAGGTGAATGACAAGCAGTGGAGAAGATTGAAAGGTGCTGCTGGATGGTGAAGGGAATGTAGAACAGAATCCAGAGCCTACATGTATATGTTATCTGTTTCAACTGTTTTAAGCACTAATTTATCAGTTTGACTGGAAAACAGAAAAATCACAGTAAACTGTCATCTAACAAACACCACAACTTTTGTATTATTTGAGAAAAATAATTCCTTGACAGTCGTGGTTTATTTGTTCAAGTTTGCTTTAGGACTTTTATTCATAATTTTACTCAGTCTTGGATTGTTTCCCTCCTTGAAATTAGGTCTGTGTGCAGGAAGAGAAAGGGATGAATCAATCTGCAGTCAGTGCTGTGAATCAGTTTCAGCTGCTACATAAGTGCTCTCATTTAGCTGTTGAAGGCTTGCATGTGTAAAATATTCCTAATTTGTTAGGAACACACATGGCTGTGTGTGTATACATGTCATTGTGCTGTAGGCTGTTCTTTATTAGAAAAGTATAGATCCCTGTGGGGTACTAATTACAGCTTTGGCTAGCAAGCTGCAGAAAGGCAAATAACAAAGGCAAGAGAGAATATAAAGAGAGGGGGAGAGATCTGGGCTTTGCTATTTTACACCTCTCGCATAAATGAGACATGGTGTGAGTAAACACAGCTGTATGGAAAAATTAGTTTTGAAGAATTGAAAGTAAATAACTGCTGGCTCATTCAGCAGATCCATCTACACTATAGGTCTCTAAAAACAAGAATTTTTTCTTGAAACTAGAGAACATTCACAGATTAAGCTATTTGTCCCTTGGAAATTTGCTTGGCAAATTAGTCTTTGTGCTAGGTTGCAATCAGTATCACCAGTATTGCCTTTAGATAGCACATAACCACAGATAAACTTTAGGAATTCCACCATTAAGAGAATTACGTTCAAAGATTTAACATTAACATGACTATAAGATAATTCACAGTAAGAATCATCTAACAATGTTATTTATTAAGCTATTCAGTTCCTCTAAATAGGTACAGTAGGATGTATAGACATTTAGGATATAAGCCCTGCCTTTAAGGACCTTGCAGTCTAATAGTACATGTGAAATAATAGAAGACATTGATGCCTGGGTGGCTCAGTTGGTTAAGCGTCTGACTTTTGATCTCAACTGAGGTCTTGATCTCAACTCAGGGTCATGAGTTGAGGTCTACACAGGGTGTGGACCTACTTAAAAAAAATTAAAAAGAAATAATAGAAGATAAAGTAGAATTTAATGGATAATGTGTAAACAAGCTCTCTAAATTCCATGGAGAGGAAGAGAGATTACTAAGGGCTAGAGTTAGGGAAGGCTTCCTGGAAGGGCTGCAACTTGAGCTTGGCCTTGAAATAGCAGTAAGAATTCTATAGGTAAGACATGAAGAAAGCATTGTTTAAAAAGACTAGATTGTATGTAATGTGAAGAATGGATGGAATGTGGTTGAATCTGCAGTAAGTCAGCCCTATTGGGAGGCTTTTGCATCACAGCTTTGATTGGTATAGGCAGGCATTGTATCCTATGGATATGGCTTACGTCTGTCATCTGGTTTTGACAGGGTGGAACCACACTATAGAATAAAAGCCTTTTCAAGAGGGAAACTGCAGAGGAAGTTCAAACACATTTGAAATAGTTTTTAGATATCTTCATGGATATGCACATTAATTATGCTAATAATTGCTTCTGGATAACCGGTTTCCCTCTCCTATATGGAGAGACCATTAAAATAAAAAAAAAGAGAGAAAAGAATGCTCATTCTGCCTGACAGAAACATTTTTATGACAGCCATTGTTTTAAAGAATGAATATTTTTAAAAAATTTTTTTTAGTGTTTATTTATTTTTGAGAGAGACAGAGACAGAGTGTGAGCAAGGGAGGGTCAGAGAGAAAGGGAGACACAGAATCCAAAGCACAGAGCTTTCAGCACAGAGCCCAATGCAGGGCTCGAAGTTACAAGCTGTGAGATCATGACCTGAGCCGAAGTCTGAGGCTTAACTAACTGAGCCACCTAGGTGCCCCAAGAATAGGTCTTTAAATTGGCCCATTTTGCATAATGGGGAAATCAAAATCAATCTTGACAATTAGCTGAGATTGGTGCTGCTCCCTCAATTCCTTAGACCGCTTCATACTCCTCTAATTTGATTCTCCTCATCTTTTGCTTAGTTGAAGTCACTGCTGTAATTCTAGCAAATACTTTTCTATACTGTTTGAATTTCCTAACTATGAATACATAGTACCTTTTTAAAAAAATATTTATTTATTTTTGAGAGAGAGAGAGAGAGAGCGCGAGAGTGCATGAGCACAGCGGGGAAAGAACAGAGAGGGGAAGACAGAGTATCTGAAGCCCGCTCTGCGCTGACAGCAGAGAGCTGATGTGGGGCTAGAATTCACAAACCGTGGGACCTGAGCCCCCCCTTTTGATCTTCTTTCTATGCATTTAAACTATTTTGGGTATCCTGTAGACTCCTTACTTAACCTGTCAAAAACCAAAATAATCGCCTTCCACATTAAACCTCTTTCTTCTTTTAAATTTGCACTTATCCATTTATCACTTCAGTAAAAACGTGCATGTCAATCCTGATTTCCTTTCTTCATGACTTACGTTCAGTCACTAAGGCCTGGTCACTTTACCTTATGAATAATAATTGCTACTATAAAATGAATATTTATCAAGTGCCAATTAGTGACCTAAATAATTTACATTTTCTCATTTCATTCTTCCCAAACTCTGGGAAATAAGGAAGATTTTACATATGGAGAAACGGAGGCTTAGAAAGTAAAGGAATTTGCCAAAGGCCCTATTGCCAGTAAGTGGTTTTTCTTACCCTGAAGCTGGCGTTGTATAATCTACTCTGTTATACTGTCTTTCCTCAGTAGTTTTTTAATTCAGTCCTTTTTTTTTTTCTATCTTAACAACTGTGGTTCAGGCTCCAGTGGTCTTTATTATGAGAGTTTCCTACTAGTCTCTTTTTCATATCCCGCCATCTTTTACCCCCACTCACCAAAGAAAATTCTCTTAAAGCAGATTTTACTCTGGCAATTCCATATTCAAAATCTCTTAATGGCTCCTTATTTTACAGAGGATAATGTATAAATTCTTGAATGTTACAAAGGTAGGTCCTCCTTAATCTACCTTTACCTAGTCCCAAGCCTGTCTTTCTTATCCTTTATTATTCTCTGTCCTCCGGTATTTTATAGTCTAGCTGTAGGGAACTGCTTGTCATTTCCCATTCAGGTGTTCATTCATACTCTTTCTCACTACTCATTCAGGTGATTATGCTCTTTCCGTTTTTTTCATCATCTAAACCCACTCTTACTTATCCTTTAAAACTTAGCTCAGGTTGGGGCGCCTGTGTGGCTCAGTCAGTTAAGCGTCCAACTTCGGCTCAGGTTCGTGGGTTCGAGCCCCACGTCGGGCTCTGTGCTGACTGCCAGCTCAGAGCCTGGAGCCTGTTTCAGATTCTGTATCTCCCTCTCTCTCTCTCTCTCTGACCCTCCCCTGCTCACGCTGTCTCTCTCTTTCAGAAATAAATAAAACATTAAAAAAAAAACACAACAACTTAGCTCAGGTTGTCTGCAAAAGCACTTTCCTGATGGCTGGTTTAAATGCTTTTTCTCTGCGTTTGGCATACTTTCTGCATATATTACTACATGATTGCTTGGTCTAGCCTGTATTTTTAATTGAATGTGTACTCTTTGAGGGTAGAGGTCAAATCTTAGCTATCAGCATGGTGCCTAAAATATTAGGATTTGTTCAGTAAGTGTTTATTGAATTAGTGCATAGGTTTATTTGAATTAGTGAATTTTTAAAATATTACTTGTAATTAATTTTAAAATTAATTACTTTAATTATGGTAAAGCTTTAATTTTATTTTTCCTCAAAGGAGAAAAAAGAAAAATATGTAGTTGTTTAAACATGGAAAAAACCTTTTTTTGATATTGTAATTCCTGTTGGCCTTTAATGAGAATTTTATTACATTGTATAAAATTTTTCATAGAACCTAAACCAGGAAAGCATTTTATAATTATTTTCTAAGAATTTTTTTGAAAAGCTATTTCCTGATAGGGTTTCTTGTAGGGTAATATTACTTAAAAGAATAAGTGTTAGTCATTTGGAGCCTGTATCAAATAGAAGGAGGATGAATGAATCAGATGTGGATACAGAATGAGTTAATGACGTTTCTGGATATCTAGTTTGGTTCATGATCATCTCAGTAGCACTGAAACAAAACCTCATGGTTTCAGAGTGCATATAAATGAAGAATACCCAGAGGGTAGGTAGTAATGACTGGGCCAGCTTCTCTCAGGACTCAGACTCCTGGGAGCTGGCCCAGAACTGTGTACCCTTAGGCAATCTGAGGTCATTGCCACTTGCGTTGATGCTCATTACTCCTTTCCTTTTAGTGTTACCTTTGTTAGAGACTATTTGGACTACACAAGAAAATGTTTGGAATAAACCTGAGCATTTTCAGGGTCTTGGCATTTTAATTTACTCGTAGGCAACACATTAATTAGCTAATTGTTTTGTAATTAAATTGCAAAAGCATTCTTCTATGAGTGAATATTTTCTTTAGAAAAGTATTTACTGTGTAGGTTAAAAAATAGTCTTTAGAATCATAATACAAAGATGCTGATATTGATTATTACCCATCATCAATTTATTCTAAAAGGAGGCCGGCTCTCCACACCTGACATATTTGAGTACCTTGGATATGTAAATAAGCCTTTTGTATTCTTGAATATTTCTGGAGTCTGTTTATTTCTTCATCCTTCACCAAATGACTTGGGTACATCTTTTATCTTGAGGAAAATAGTTTTTGGCTTTTGTTCATATCAAGATCAGTTTCAAAAAAAAAAGATCAGTTTCTTTTATTTATTTGCTCATTTATTTGTTCAACTAATATTTATTGGTGCAGACTTGTAAGTACTAGGGATGTAGCAATGAACAAAACGAGTAAAATACTCCAGTGGAATTTATATTCTAGTGAGGTAAAGAGATGATAAACAAAACAAGTAAAACTAGCCACTAAATAGTATGAAATAGCACGTCACTAAGGAGGAATAAGTACAGAGACAACTAAAGCAGGAAAGGAAGTGCAATTGGAGACAATTTTAGATAGGGGGGCTGAATAAAGCTTCACTGAAAAAGTGATATTTCAGTAAGGACTCAAAGGGAGCAAGCCTTGTGGCTATCTGGGAAGCCACTTTCTAGGCAGAGGAGACCACAGATATGAAGGGTCAGATAAGCGTGTGCTTAGATAAGAGTGTGTTTAAGGAACAGTGAAGAGACTGATTTGGCTGGAGCCAAATTTCCACTAGGGGAGATGGTGGAAAAGACTTTCTTTGGCTTTTATTCTCAATGATATGAACTGTTATTGGAGGGGTTTGGGGCAGTGGAATGAACTAAAGTTTAGCAGGATTGGGGTGCCTGGCTCATTTAGTAGGGCACAGGACTCTTGATCTTGGGGTCATGAGTTTGAGCCCTACGTTGGATTTAGAGTTGAATTTAAAGATAAAACAGATTTTATTATAAAAAAGTAAAAAATAAAATTTAGCAGGATCATTCTAGCTCCTCTAATTGAGAATTTGCTATTCAGTTTTCAGTTTAGCATTGGGTTTTAAAATAAGAATCATATTTGAACTTAAAAGAAATGTTTTTATGTTTATTTATTTTTGAGAGAGAGAGAGAACACATATGGGGAAGGGGCACAGAGAGAAGGAGACACAGTATCGGAAGCAGGCTCCAGGCTCTGAGTTGTCAGCACAGAGCCTGATACGGGGCTTGAACCCACAAATCATGAGATCATGACCTGAGCTGAAGTCGGACACTTAACAGACAGAGCCACCCAGTGCCCCAGAACTTTTCTGATTTCAGTCATTTAGAAAAATGAGTTTAGGTTGAGTACCACATTTGAAAGGTACTGATACTCTGGAAACTATTTGGATGGAGGAAGTTGACTAGGACAATGAGGAACTAAATATCCCCATATATGGATATGATGAACAGATTAAGGATCTGGGGATATTTATCCTTATAGAAGACCAAAACAGAGGAGAGGAGCATGAAGTTTATTAAAAAACAGTATATTAGGTTGACCCATATGAAATTGTTGTTTTCTTTAAGGTAAAATATTGACAATTTCATCTGGCTCAAACTAATACTATCTTCAAAGATTTGAAAAGGTAGAATGGAAGCAGAAGTAGGCTTATTTTGGATGATCTAGTGGCTCAAATTAGGACTAGTGTTTGCAAATTATAGACAGGCAGATTTGGGTTCAGTGTAAGAGAAGATCTTTCTAGAGTGAGTTACCTAACAATGGAGTATGTAAAGTCAGCATCCCAGCCATCAAAAGTGTTTAAATGAGAGCTAGGTTGCTTAACTGGTTAGCAATAGATCAGAAAGGATTCCTACACTGAATGAAAAGTTAGAGTAGATAACTTATTAAGGTCTTTTCCATGTTGAATCTATAATCTTCACGTAATATGAGCAAAAATAAAAGCTTTTTACTTGTCATGAAAAGGATTGAGAGGTGGTGGTTGGTTTTTTTGTTTTTTTGTTTTTTTTTTTTTACATTTTATTTTATTTTTGAGAGAGTGCAAGCAGAGGAGGGCAGAGAGAGGGGTCAGAGGATCTGAAGTGGGCTCTGTGCTGACAGCAGCTAGCCCAATGTGGGGCTTGGACTCATGAACCATGGGGTCATGACGAGAGCCAAAGTCAGACACTCAATTGACTGAGCCACCCAGACGCCCCAGGATTGAGAGATTTTTAACTCAAAGGTATTCTTTTTTTCCCCCCTACTCTGAAGAAGTAATTTTTTTGGAGAGTTGCTCCTCCTTTGTCTTGCTATAAATTGAAGGTATAATGGATATTTGATTAAAAAATTATTTAGGTATTTCTTTTACTTCCTTAAAGAGCTGTTCTAGTTATTGTAGGAAAATTATTATTTTATTTAAAAAAATTTTTTAAATGTTTTTTTTTATTTATTTCTAGGAGAGAGAGAGAGAGAGAGACAGCGTGACTAGGGGAGGGTCAGAGAGAGAGGGAGTCACAGACTCTGAAACAGGCTCCAGGCTCTGAGCTGGCAGTCAGCACAGAGCCCAACGCGGGGCTCGAACCTACAAACCGCGAGATCATGACCTAAGCGAAAGTCGGACGCTTAACCGACTAAGCCACCCAGGCGCCCCGGAAAATTGTTATTTTAAACAAATGCTTTTGTTTCTGTTTAAAAACAATTTAGAAGTGGTTTGAACCTGATTTTTACATTATGTAATCTTTATCTGCACAATGAGCTCTTTATCGGGTGGTTGAATTACACTGATAGACGATTTCAGGTCCTTTGTTTTCAAATATATCTTACTTGTACCACAATATCTATTGTTTCCCAGGTTCTTATTTCTGTACTTGGAAACTATGTTTTCTCGTATTTTTAATATAAGCAGTATTATAACTTATATTCCTTCCTAATGATGGCTACCGGAGAAATATTAGGTCGTTATGTTGGTCTGGGATTTCATGATAGTGTGCTAGAAAAACAGTATCTGCAGGAAGAATTGTGTTTAAAGCGTATAGAGAAAAAAGGAATGGAAAGATTTTTTGCTCCTCCCCTAAAAGGAATAGAATGTTTTTAGACATGCTGAAATGTGGGGTCATGCTTTATTTCCTAGTTGTGTTTCAGTGTTGGACTCGGTGGATAGATCTACATCTTTAAAAATAAATTTGATAATTTCTATTTCACCTGTATTCTACGATGTGGGAAATTATAGACTTCTATATTTCTAGAACAAGGATTAAGTCATCTCTTTCTGTTTATACAAACTGACTTGGAGATATTTTTGTGGAAAATTGTGTCTGGGCAATATAATGAATATATTGGAAGTTGATAAATGGAAGATATAACCATGTCAAATGAAACTCCTCATGACTAAGGGACATAATTCAAAGAACTCAGAGCACATTTTTCCTTTTTTAAAAGAATTTTAAAAAATATTTATTTATTTATGTTTGAGAGAGAGAGAGAAAGAGAGAGCATAAGTGGGGGAGGGACAGTGAGAGGGAGACATAATCCAAAACAGTCTCCAGGCTCTGAGCTGTCAGTACAGACCTGACATGGGGCTTGAACTCATGAATCATGAGATTATGACGTGAGCCGAAATTGAATGTTTTACTGAGCCACCCAGGAGCTCCCAGAGTAGAGTTTTCTAACTTACATTTGTATTTTAGAACTATAAAGATTCTGTGGAAGTCATTTATGTAATTCCTATAGTTCTCTGATGGGAAATCCTTATGGAGTCCTATAAGTTGCTTGGAAGAAAGCAAGTTTCCAATAATTTTGAATACCCATTGTCGGAGTGAGTCTTTATATCTTCAGCTTTTTTGTGTTGCCAGGTTCCCATGTAGTGCCTAATTGGGAAGGGAGAAAGATGATGTTTGGAGATCATGTTGAAATGTCAGTTGGTTGTGTATGTTTGTGCACATGCATATGCATGCATGCTTAATGGAAAATGCTTACATTTCCAGGATTCTAAGTTCTTGGGATTAGAACTGATTTATATGATGCCAACTGTCAGGATGTTAGACTAGAGTGTTATAAATATCTTATTATAGACACATACACCCACTCGCAATTTTCCTTTCAAATATAGGCAATTATGTATTAAAAGCTTTCATTTCAGCAGAATAAGTTGCAGAGGACCATTGTTATATCTAGGATACTTGACAGCCCAACTATGGCTGTAATAATTAAATGGATGGCGCTTGGAGAATTGTATTAGTGGGACATTTAAAAGGATGAGACCTATGGCTGGGATTTCCCATTTCATCTGGAAACACTGTGGCTTTTGAACTAGAGGCATCTTTTAAGCTGTTTGCTATTAGTTTGAGATCACCGTAGTTAAAGGAAACTCATTTTCCTTAACTCTGTCTTGTGCACTGTTACCCAGTTCCACTGGAACACTGATTTGGTCTATAAGGATAAGACTTTATGATGTTGTAATGGAAACAGCAATGGCCTGAGGGTCATAATGCCTGTATTCCTACCATGCTGGCCTTGTTAGTAGCTAAATTAATAGTTCTTAGGTTATTAGTTATTAAGGTCACCATTAGCTGAGTGATCTTAGGTAAATTACTTTACTTATCTTCTCTGAACCTTAGTGACCTCATATTTGAATGAATTAGATAGTTGATAGCTAAGGACTTCATCAGTTGTAGATTTACATGGTTTTAACAGTGATACCAAACTAGAATGAAGGGATAGACATTTTAACACTGCGTTACCAATCAGAAAACAAAAAAACTATTTCTATACTGAATTTTAAGCTCTTTGAAGTGTAACTTATGTTTTATTCATTTTTGTATCGCCTGAAGCATCTAGAAAATGTTTTTATTTATTCATCAAATGCTTGAATGTCCATCATTGTAGTAAAGGCAAAGGATATAAAGATTAACAAGAGTTGTTGCCTTTGTGAAACATTTTAGGCAAGCAATTACAATATAGTACAATATAGTAATAAATATGAAAATACCATAACTACAGGGGTATTTGGGATATTTAGGATTTGGAATGTCAGAGAAAACATACTCTTTCCTTTTTTAAAATAATTATGGTAACATGTACATAACATAAAATATATCGTCTTAAACATGTTAAGAGTATGGTTCAGTGACATCAAGTATATCCGCATTGTCATGCAACCATTTCAACTATGCATCTCCAGAACTTTATTATCCCAAACTGAAACTCTCTACCTATTAAACAATAACTCCCTATTTCCCCCTTCTCCCAGCCCCCGTATCGCTGTGAACTCCTACCATTCTGTTTGCTGCCTCTATGAATTTGACTATTCTACGTATCTCATATAAGTGGAATCACACAGTATTTGTCCTCTGGTGTCTGCCTAGCATAATGTCTTCACTCAGCATAATGTTTTTAAGATTGATCTATGTTATAGTATGTATCAGAATTTCATTCTTTTTAAAGGCTGAATATATTCCATTGCATATATATGCCACATTTTATCCACTCATCTTACTCTTGCTTTTGTATTTAGATAACTATGTAGTTTCTCCCTTTAGTCTTACTATCCTTCTATCGTTATTATCCTCACTTCTTTTGATGGATTATCTGGGGTCCTGGTCTCTAGATTCCTCATCATTCTGGTCATTGAATATACTGTTTTATTAATGTCCTGCTTAAAATGTGGTGCTCAGAATGAAACAATATTCTGTGGTTAACTAGAAAGAATAAGTGGCTCAGTTATTCCTATAATCTGGATACCACACTTCTATCAAGATTATGCTAATCTTTTTAGAAACCACATTGCATTTTTGGCTCACATAAATCTTTGATAAATAATGTTACCGAGTTAAGTCTTCCTCATCATATAATTATGTAATTCTATAAAATTTGTTGTAAAATATTTAAGGAACAGAAAAAGATAAACATTATCCAATTTACAAAATTGAACATTACTGCTATAGCTGAGAGTCCTTCTGGTACCTCTCCCATCTCATTTCCTTCCCTGTCTCTGGAAGTAACCACTATTCTAAATTCGGAAATTATTCATTTCTTTATACTTTTGTTAAATATGTATTTCTAGGTCATATATATATGTGTGTGTGTGTGTGTGTGTCCACATACACACACACACACACACACACACACATATACATACATATATAATTGTATTGCTTGTGGGTTGTCTGGATGGCTCAGTCTCTTAAGCATCTGACTCTTAATTTCTGTTCAGGTATGATCTCACGGTTTGTGGGTTGAAGCCCTGCTTCAGGCTCTGTGGTGACACCACATGAGATTCATCTATGTTGATATATGTAATTTTAGTTCATTTTCACTGCTGTAATTTCTGTCCTGTTAATTCATAGTCAATTTTTTCATCTGTTCTCTGATGAACATTTATTTCCACTTTTGTAATTATTCTTGTAATTAGTTTTCAAATTTCAATGCAGAAACCTTACTTTTATTTTTTTTATTTTTATTTTTTAAAATATTTTTATTTATTTCTAGGAGAGAGAGAGAGACAGTGTGAGCAGGGGAGGGTCAGAGAGAGAGGGAGTGACAGACTCTGAAACAGGCTCCAGGCTCTGAGCTGGCAGTCAGCACAGAGCCCGATGCGGGGCTGGAACCTACGAACCGCGAGATCATGACCTAAGCAAAAGTCAGACGCTTAACCGACTGAGCCACCCAGGCGCCACACCTTACTTTTCTTTTAAATGCCACCTTGATGATTTTTGTCTGTCTTTCCAGCTTGAGATATTTTTAAACTATGGTCCAATCATACAGCTGAAAATTTGGTAAAGACCCATGGTATATTAGTGAATCAGAGATCAAATTTGCAAGTTACATTGAAATAACAATTTTTCTGGAAATAAAGAATGAAACACATTTTAATGTATAAGATTATTTATACTAGCCTGAACTATCTTTGACTATAAATTCTTTTATGTTGTTTTTTTCTTAATGTTTCTTTCTTTATTTTTGAGAGAGCAAGAGAGGGAGACGGGGAAGGGCATAGAGAGAGGAAAGAGGGAATCCCAACCAGGCTGTACGCTGTCAGTGTAGAGCCCAGCCTTCGCTCAATCTCAAAACTGTGAGATCATGATCTGGGGCGAGATCAAGAGTTGGACACTTAACCAACTGAGCCACCCAGGAGCCCCTATGTTGTTTGGTTTTAAAAAACATAGGTAATTTAGTCTCTGACGCATGTTAACTCTATTCTGTTTTTTTTCTCAAGCTGTAGTCCGACCTTGATCTTCTTTTCTTTCTTCCACTTTCCCACTCTTTCTTGACATTTTTGGAAGTTTTTTTGTTTTTCTTTTCATTTTTTTGTTTTTTTTTTAAAGCTCCATCCTTTAGTGGCCTTAGCCTTTTGGCCATTATTTTTATAAGTATTCCTTTGCAATGCTATTTTTAATCTTCCTTCTGTTCATGACTATGTCTTTAATAATATCTTCATGTTTTTCTAAAAATTTCTGATTGTATAAAAACAATTTCACTGCCATATCCCCAGGGCCTAGAAAAGAACCTTGCACTTAATATGGATCTGTGAACTATAATGAAGGAACTTTACTTTCCAGAATTACCTTGTCCTTACAAGTTCTATATACAAAAGTACACAGAAGTACAATCCTTAGCCATGTAATCATGCCTTTTCTTTCATGTGTTTTCAAAATTTGTTTATGACATCTGAGTGATTCAGTTGTTTGAAAGTCTAGCTCTTGGTTTTAGCTCAGGTCACGATCCCAGTGTTGTGGAATCTAGCCCCTTTGTGTTGGGCTCTATGCTGAGCATGGAGCCTGCTTAGGAGGCTCTTCTCTTCTCTTCTCTTCTCTTCTCTTCTCTTCTCTTCTCTTCTCTTCTCTCTCTCTCTCTTCCTCCCTCCCTCCCTCCTTCTGCCTCACCCCCACTAAAATAAAACAATTGTTTATAATAAACTTACACATTTGACTGGCCTACCTCTTTTCTCAGTATAAAAACTGTGAAATTGTTATTTTCTGCTAAGTTTCCTGATATGATCATGTTACCAACAAATTATTCCTTATTGCTCAGAATAGGGCCCCTCCCTGTTTTTTAATGTTTATTTATTTCTGAGAGAGAGAGAGAGAGAGAGAGAGAGAGGGAGAGAAACAGAGGGAGAGAGAGAAATGGAGTGAGAGTAGGGGAGGGGCAGAGAGAGAGACACAGAATCTGAAGCAGGCTCCAGGCTCTGAGCTTTCAGCACAGAGCCCAATGTGGGGCTCGAACCCATGAATTGTGAAATCATGACCTGAGCCAAAGTCAGACGCTTAACCAACTGAGCCACCCAGGTGCCCCAGGCCTTTCCCTTTTGAGAGAGAGAAATGTTATCAAGCTTAGTCAATACTTTTATTGAATTCTTTTAGCAAATAGTGGGTTATCTGAAACACACCATTACTATTATTATTCTTTTAAGAATGAAGGAGTTTATGGGCTTTAAATTGTTATTATGAAAACTTCTGTGTGTTGTTGTTTGAACAGAAGTCATTTATTCTTCTTTGGACATAGATCATAACCTCTCGGATTTACAGCTATAGAATATTTATTTATAACTTAATTAAAAATTTTAAGTTGCTATGTAAATTCCAGTTGGTTAACATTCAGTGTTATATTAATTTCAGGTGTACAAAATAGTGATTCAGCACTTATGTGCATCACCCAGTGCTCGTCACAACAAATACACTCCTTAAAACCTATCCCCAATTTAACCCCTTCCCCCACTTATCTCCCTGAAATACCCCACTGTTGTTAAATCTTTTCTCTGTGTCAGTGTTAAAACTGTGTAAGGAAGCATTTAATCTGCTGGTAGTCTATAGTACATTTTTCACATTATCAGTGGTAGAAGACCACCATAGCATCTGTTCCAGTCTTTAGAATCTTTAGAATGTTTTCTTAAACAAGTCACGGTCCAGTGCAAGTTTCTGATTCATACTTGTACTCTAGTCAGATGGCATTTGATGTTCAGTTAATTTACTGTAGTGAAATTTTACCCATATAATAAATCAGAGAGAATTTTTTGAGTTTAGAAATGAGTAGGTATTGCTAGATTGAATTGGCTCTAAGATAATAAAATGAAAATAAGTGGTAAGAAAAATTCAATAGTCTTGGGTAAAACTTCTTTGCAGTTAGAAAATTTTCAGGTTTTGTCATGTATTTGCCTTGAGATTTTTGAGCTTTTGAGAAGTACTTCCTTTCTGTTATACTTTCAGACTAAACTATTACATTGTTCTTTGTTTTCCAGAAGAGCTTATGTGAATACAACACCTTATATAAATAACAGCATTAAAGACTTTTGATCTCTGCTTATAAAGAAAGAGAGTGGTCTTTATATTGGTGTAGCTTATTCACAGCCTCTACTTACTAGTCACAATATAATGGGAACCTCGTTGTAGGCTTATATGGTATTTGAAGGGCCAGAATATGTTTCATAAGATACACGTGTTGAGATTATTCCATTCATATGAGGCATTAGTCTTATTCTTCTTATTTTAGACATGATTTAATGCCTTTAGCTATTTAGTTTCCTAGTCAATGGTAGATTAGCAAATAGCAGATTAGAAGAAGAGATGTTGGAAGCTACTTATTGGCAGGCCACCTTGACGTCTGCAAGCAATCTGAGTTAATTTTGCGAGTAAACAAATACGCAAACTATCAAAGGCAGATTCAAAAAATAAAAAAACACAACACTCATGTATTCTTGTGACAAAGCTCACCATCCCCACAGATTTTAATAGCCCTTGAGAACATTAGCACTGCATAGTAATTGAGGTTCATGATGGTAACTAAATCAGTAAAGGTTTAATTAATGTTCTGCACGTTACTTAGATGAAACAGGAAGCATATCCATTTTATAAAGATTTCCATTCAGAATGGCTAACCTGACACATTTTGACACCCAAAGGGAGTAAAATTCAGGTCTTTGGTAAACGAATTTTATTGGTTTCACCAATTCTTCCGTGATGCCGAGCATTCATGGGGGATAGCGTGTCCTTCTGGGAGGGTCTACGTGGTATAATTTAGAATATATCCAGACATTGTCTAAGCGCAAGCTTGAATTCTATGGAGAAGTGAAGAGCATTTTTTTTTTTTTTTGGTCTTCTTAGAAGGAGATGAGTAAGTGTTTATTTGAAAATATCTTTGAATGAGTTGACTCAGTGGTGTTAGTCACCACAGGAGTGTCTTAAATTAAAAAGCAAGTTGTTGAAAACAGCATGTTCATGCGGAGTGACATTTCTGATCACTCATTATGACAAGTATTCTTTAAAAGTCTAGGAGTAGTGTAAGGTCAAAATAATTTGGGGAGGATGGAGAGAGAATCATGAAGAAACTTTTTTGTGTATTTTAAATTACCATTTTTATCTGAAAACCCCAGAGGTTGCTCCTATTTTTCTAGAGGTGCTAATTGGTATACTGAAATTGAGTTATCAAGGAAAGACACTTTCCTGTGGTTTTGAGGGGATTGCCTTTATTGGGAAACTATTTTCTGCATATTTTTTGAAACTTCAATACTTGAACATCTTTTCTTTCCATCTGAAAGAATGCCCTTGAATTCTCTTGTCTGATTAGAGAAGCAGAAGGGCCTTTTATCCTTCATTTTTCTGTTTTTTCCCCATTACTTTTCTTTGTTTCTTTAAAAAAATGTTTTAAAAATTTCTTTTGAGAGAGAAAGAGAGAGTGCCCAAACTGGGGAGGTGCAGAGTGAGTGAGAGAAGCCTAAGCAGGCTCCACACCACCAGTGCAGAGCCCCACTTGGGGCTTGAGCCCATGAGACTGAGATCCTGACCTGAGGCTGAAACCAAGAGCCGGACACTTAACTGACTGAGTCACCCAGGTGCTCCTTAATATCCCTTTCTTATGAACCATTGTCAAATTGGCTAACCTCAATCTTGTATACGTATAATATATGGTTAAACCTAAATTATTCATTTATCCTTTTTCTATTCATTTACTGAACAAATGCTGAGTACCTACTATGTTAGCATACCGACTAACCTAGCACACAAATTCTGTGTTAGGTTCTAGGTATACCGTGGAAGGGAAAACAGCCCTTCTGTCATGGGTATTATAGTGTAGTTGGAGGTGGTGGAGTGGGGAAGACAGATATTAAATGGTAAATGTCTAGTATGTTCTTACACATTGAGAGAAGTGCTGTAAAGGAAATAAGTAGGATCTGGGATAGAGAACTAAAGAAGGGACATATGGGGGAGACATTGTAAATATTAGGACAATCAAGGAAGCTTGTTTGAAGGAGAAATTATTCAAGCTGAAGTATAAGAAGACACCAGACTTTTTACAGGGGGTAAGGTGTATTCCAGTGTAAGGAAATTGCATGCACGGATATCTTAAGTCAGGAAAGCACTGGGCTAGTGTGACTAGAATATAGAGGCCAGAAGGAAAGTGGAACAAAGTGAGATTGTTGAGATCATTCAAGGAGCTATAGTTCAGGTGAAATGAAGGAGCCTTGCACAAAGATGGGTAGCCATATAGAAGAAGAAAAATGGATCAATTTTAAATACATTTTGGAGGTAGACTCTATAGGACCACCAGATGGATTTGCTTGGGAAGGGAAATGGAGAAGGCTGAGCCAAGGCTGGAGCTTCCGTTTCTGGTTTGAGCTACTGGATTGTAGGATTGAGCTGTTTACTGGGATGGGAAAAAGAGAGAATCAAGAGTTTAATTTTGGATGTGTTCTACTGAGATGTTCATGAGAGAGCCACCTCTTTTTGTCTCTTCTGTTTTGGTTCTATTGCTATAGTTCTCTTATTAAGCCATTTATCAGAGTGGGTCAAGGAAGGTGTATTATAAAAAGGCCTCAGACTCAGACATGAAATGGCCTGGATTAATATGAAGCACCCTAATGAAATAAGCTAGAGAAACTAAGGGGGATGGTAGTTCTTAAGCTTTGGTTGCAAGGCTTTTCAAGTTTCTCCCTTCTGTATTGGTTTCAGCTTCCCTAGGGATCCCTATTGTGAATTTTTTTCACTGATAACCTGAATTTACCCAGTCATTTGTTGAGTTTCTCCCTGCCTCTAGTCTCTCCTGCCTCTACTTTGTTTACCCAATTCCCTGCTTAAAAACCTTCAGTGGTTCTCCATTGCCTTCAGGGTAAAGTCTGAACTATTAAGCATGTTAGTCAAGTCCTTTCATAATCTGTCGGCTTTGCCTGTCTGTCTCCTTATACTGTATGGAAGAAGTATGTACATGAGCATGGGATTTGAGACTGGTGGGAAAGGAAGTGGTCTTGGCCAGATTGAATAGCTTGTCCATAAATTCTTAACGGGCTTATTTGGCAGAAAACAGCAAGGTAGTGATGGACCAAATTTTAGAAAGACAGATACTGTTCTGGGAATTTACAATAGAATCACTACCCTGTTTCAATAAAGCATGGTTTAGGTCTGTGATCTAAGGCAAAGTTTTAAACCTCCTAGAACCTGTTTATTTATCTGGGAAACAAAAACACCTACCTTATAGAGTAACTGTAAGAGAACATGGTGAAGCATAGAATAATCGGTGGTTATTTAGTAGGTACCTCCTATTAATACTTTAGTTAGTGCACGGCAAAGGAAACAACCCACAAAACTAATAGGCAACCAATGGAATGGGAAAAGATAGTTGCAAACGACATATCAGATAAAGGGTTGATATCCAGAATCTATAAGGAACTCACCAAACTCCACACCCAAAAAACAAAGAACCCAGTAAAGAAATGGGCAGAAGATATGAACAGACACTTCTCCAAAGAGGACATCCAGATGGCCAACAAACATATGAAACGATGCTCAGCATCCCTACTCATCAGGGAAATACAAATCAAAACGACACTGAAATACCACCTCACACCAGTCAGAGTGGCTAAAATGAGGAAATCAGAGAACACGAGATGCTAGTGAGGATGTGGAGAAACGGGCACCCTCTTACACTGTTGGTGGGAATGTAGACTGGTACAGCCTCTCTGGAAAACAGTGTGGAGGTTCCTCAAAAAATTAACAATAGAACACCCCTATGACCCAGCAATAGCACTGCTAGGAATTTACCCAAGGGAAATAGAAATGCTGAGGCATAAGAGCACATGTACCCCAATGTTCATAGCAGCACTCTCAACAATAGCCAAAACATGGAAAGAGCCTAAGTGTCCATCAACGGACGAATGGATCAAGAAGATGTGGTTTATCTATACCATGGAATACTACATGGCAATGAGAAACAATGAAATCTGGCCATGTGTAGCAACGTGGATGGACCTTGAGGGTGTTATGCTGAGTGAAATAAGTCAGGCAGAGAAGGACAAATATCATATGTTTGCACGTATAGGAGGATTAGGAGGAACTTAACTGAGGACCAAGGGGGAGAAGAAGGGGGGAAATGGTGGGGGAAAGGGAGAGAGGCACACCATGAGAGACTCTTGAATGCTGACAAAAACTGAGAACTAATAGATGTGGGGGGGAGGGGGGATTGGCATGGAGGAGGGCACTCGTGGGGATGAGCACCGTGTGTTATGTGGAAACTAATTTGACAATAAACTATTTGTAAAAAAAAAATAATAATAATACTTTAGTTAGAATTAATTTTCAGTGGTAACTCTATTCTAAACTTACTTCCTTCCACTTCCCTTTTGTAGCCCTTTTCTAACAACTATGGACTACTTACTAGTTCCTGAATAGCTACAGTATTCTTAGTAATGTCCGTTCTCTTGTCTGCATTTCCATTTGCCCTGTGCACTTCAAATTTCTTTCTATGGACATCTTATACTCACTCTTCAAAGCATAACTTAAAAACCACCTTTTCCATATGGACTTTTGCAATCGCTCTAATTGAAAGTTCTTACTTTAAACTTCTCTAATGCTTAATTGGCTTCACTCATGAGACCTTGTCTGATTAAGCACCAGGTACTGCCTGGTGTTTTAGTTATTTATATACGCAGGTTTCCACTGCTTTCTGAAAGTAGAGTATTCCCATGAAACCTTTTGCAAGCCAAAACGGAAAGCCAAATGCAAAGAAGCAATTACCCAATTCAGTTATATGGAAAAATTTGAGGGCGTTCCCAGACCCCAAAAAATGAATCTCTCTTAAAGCTTTTCTGATACCTTCAGACACATCTTGCTAATAGATGCACAAAGTAAGTCGAGATAAAGCAAAGATACTCATAGACACAGTCGAAAGCTATGGTGGCTGGATGCTGAGATGCTGAGCGTAGTTCCGGGAAGGAGCTCGGTGGTGCTACCTTGTCACTGCTCAGGGTGTATGCTGTCTCTGCAATGGCTTGCTGCAAAACAAATGCTGAATGCTATTTTCTTTCTTTCTTTCTTTCTTTCTTTCTTTCTTTCTTTCTTTCTTTCTTTCTTTCTTTCTTTCTTTGTAAAAGTGCACATCCTCTTCAGATTTCTTTCAGTTAGTGGAAACAGGCATAGATGGTCCCCAATTTATGATGGCTTGACTTCCAATTTTCTGATTTTACGTTAGTGCAAAAGCTATGACACATTCAGTAGAAGCTATGCTTTGAGTGTTGAATTTTGATATTTTCCTGGGCTAGTGATACACAATACCATACTCTCTTGTGATGCTGGGCGGTGGCAGTGGTGACAGCAGCAGTGAGGAGGAGCCCCCAGTTAGCCACGCAGGTATGAGGGTAAACAGCCAATGCACTTACAGCCATACTGCAACCAGGTTTTCACTTTCAGTACAGTATTCAATAAATTACATGCATTACTCAACACTTTATAATGCAGTACACTTTGTTAGATTATGTTGCCTAACCGTAGGCTAATGTAAATTATGTTTAAGGTAAGCTAGGCTAAGCTATGATGTTCTGTGGGTTAAGTGTATTAAGTGCACTCCCAACTTACAATATTTTCAATTTACTATGGTTTTATCAGGACATAACTGCATCATAAGTGGAAGAAGATCTATGGGGCGCCTGGGTGACTCAGTTGGTTAAGCGTCCCACTTCGGCTCAGGTCGTGATCTCACAGTTCGTGGGTTTGAGCCCCGCGTCAGGCTCTGTGCTGACAGCTCAGAGCCAGGAGCCTGCTTCAGATTCTGTGTCTCCCTCTCTCTCTGATCCTCCCCTGCTCACACTGTCTCTCTCTCAGAAATAAATAAAACATTAAAGAAATTTTTTTAAAAAGTGGAGGAAGATCTGTACTAATGCATGTCTTTCTTGAAAGCAAAGTGGCATCACTCAAACTTTCGAAAAGCGGCAGCTACCCATATGTCTTGTCTCCCTAAGAACTGTGTATTATTCTTTTTGGGTCCCTTTCGGTTGCTAAGCCCAAACCTTACACATGATTAGCACTCAGTAAACCTTGATAAAATTATTTCACAGAGCTAATTTGAAGAGTGTTATCAATACTTAAATCATTACACTTCATTTATACATGGTGATCGTAAGGAATTTTCTTAGTGGTACCTAACTGTAGTGTTTTTACTAAATTTTCTACCCAAGAAGCATTAATGGAGTATGGACTATACTAATGTTAGAAAGAGATACAAAAAAGATGAAAGATATTGTCCAGCCCTTGCAAATCTGCTCAGTATCTGATTTAAAAAAATCTGATTTGCCTGAAGTCAACAGATGCACACTGTTAAGACAAGTGTATCTTGTTTTATACCAGATGGGGTATAATTCCAAGGGTTTAGTGGATTAAGATTGAGATGGAATGGGAACTCACTGCTTTGTCTTCAGTGCTGGGTTTTGTTTTTTTTTAATTGAAAGACCTCTTTCTGACATTAAGTAAGTAGATACCTCCTTTTGAATTTTGTATCAAGAATGAAAGGAGTATCATTTACTGCAAACAGGAAGGACCTGTTTGTAGAGCATTTATCCTGTCTTTGCTGCTTAATTTCTTTGTGTCTTTTCCTCTGGTTACTCATCTTATCATTTGTAACCTGAAGAACTTGGCTTCATGTAAAACAGATTTGTAAGGATGAGCTTATTTGAACTTTTAGTAAATGGTCCATAGGATATTTTCTTTCTATTTAGTTTTTGTTTAATTCTGATCAGCCTCAGAGCTAACTGGAGATACTTGCCTGGTTTATTGTTTTCATTTAATATTCTCTTCCTACTCCCAATTCCCTATGTTTTTGTGGCTCTTACTAATAGTGTTGCTATGTGTGCATGGCTGGAAAGAACATGCATGAAAACTGTCCTTAATAATTTATTTTTATTTTTCCTTGCATACATTGAATTATGGCATCTCTGCTGAATACTAACTACATTGTCTGATATCCTGGTTGTTTTCCTGCATTTAATGTATGATATTACCTGAAGTTGGTTTTAGCATGTCCAATAGAATTCTTTTGCCCTTCTGCTTATATGCCTTTTCCTTATATTGTGCTCTTACCTGTTCTTACATTGTTTTTTATGATATGTCCAATTATGTGGCAAATGTTTTGCACTGGTAGGTGTTATTCTCTAATTCTTTATTCATATATCTTTTTTTATTTAAAGATATTTGTTGAGCACTTTATATTTATCAGACATTTCAACATACTTGTGAGTTTCTGCTAAATAAGACAGAAACACTGCTCCCATGTGTTGTACATCCTATTGTAGAGGGCAGACAATTCAAAAAAAAGGAAAAAAGGAAAGCAAATAAGCAAGGTAATTTTAGACAGTAAGTGCCATGCAGATAGTTAAAACAAGATGAGTTGATATTGTCTTGGTGGCTAATTTTTTAAAATTTGAATAGAGTTGGCACAGAATTTATAGAATATTAATTCCATGATTGTTTACCCAAGGGAAACAAAAACACTAATTTGAAAAGATAAATACACCTCTATGTTTAATGCAGCATTATACACAATAGCCACAATAAGGAAGTGACTTAAGTGTCTATCAATAGAGAAATGGGGAAGATGTGGTAAATATATCTATATCTATATCTATATCTATATCTATATCTATATCTATATCTATATCTATCTAGATATATATAGTGGAATATTATACAGCCACAAAAAGGATGAGATCACGCCATTTGAGACAACATGGATGGACTTAGAGGGTATTATGCTAAGTGAAATAAGTCAGACTGAGAAAGACAAATATATGATTTCACTTATAAGTGGAAGCTAAAACAATAACAAAAACAACAAATAAATAAACCAACAAAGACAGGATCAGATCTCTAAATACAGAGCAAACTAATGGTTGCCAGAGGGGAGTAGGGTAGAGGGTTGGGTAAAATGGGTGAAGGGAAGTAGGAGATACAGGCTTCCAGTTATGGAATAAAATAAGTCACGGGATTAAAAGACACAGCATAAGGGATATAGGCAATGATATCATAATAGTGATGTATTGGGACAGATGGTAGCTACACTTGTGGTGAACACAGGATAATGTATAAAATTGTTGAATCACTTTATACATATGTCTTGATCATTCATTCCTAAATGTATCAAAGAGATCACACTAGTGGAGATACCAAGAGCACTGACTTTGGGCAAGTATCATGACTACTACAACGTCCACATTTAACAATATGTTGCATTCTTTGCTTCATTCATTAATTCAGCAAGCATTGGTTGAGGATTTATTGTGTCAAGTATTTTTCACTGTTCATATTCTACTTTCTAAATGTAGCTTTTTTGCCATCTTTATTTCTTAGGCATTTTGAATATGTTCCAAAAGTAATAGTGGTTTTTTTTAATGCCTTGCTGCTCAAAGAGTGGCCATTGGGCCAGCAGCACTGGCAACATCTGGGAGCTTGTTAGAAATGCAAAATCTCAGGCTCCATTCCAGACTTGCTGAATCAGAATCTATATTTTAACAAGATTTCTAGGTGATTTGATGCACATTAAAATTTAACAAGTACATATATAGTATATGGATTGTTACCATCTGTGTGTGTGTTTTTTTAAACAATTGAGTACTTTTACTCATTCAGTTACTTTCTTAAAGACTCCCTTTCATGTGAAAGCAATGACAAAAACATCCTTAGAAGAGATTTTCTCTTTTTAAAACTATATGAAAAAATTATAAAACATGGGAATAAATAAATACTGTATTTACAGCAAGATGTATGTAAAATACTGTTAGAAGTGGGGCTTAAGTGGGGTGCCTGGGTGGCTCCGTTGTTGAGTGTCCAACTTCAGCTTGGGGCATGATCTCACGGTTCATGGGTTTAAGCCCTGTGTTGGGCTCTGTGCTGACAGCGAAGAGCCTGCAGCTTGCTGTGGATTCTGTGTCTCCCTCTCTGTCCCTTCCGCACTTGCTCGCTTTCCCTCTCTCTCAAAAATAAATAAACATTAAAAACTTTTTTTTAAAAAAGAAGTGAGGCTTAAGTGATTTTCATATCTGCTAAAACTTTCACGAAAGATTTGTAATTTTTTAAAGAGAGAGAGACCTTTCTTTATGAGAGACCTTGCTATAAAATCTGTTGCATGGGAAATTTTTAATATAGCAGTGGTTTTGGTACCTTTTTATTAGGATGAATGATAAAGTCATATCTGAAACCCATGGAAAATAATGCTAAGTTCTCATCCCATCCTCTGCTCTTCCAAAGTATGAAGTAAACTGGTGCCCTCGAATCAAGCCATCATTCTTTTAGAATAATAGTTTGATAACCAGGTTTTCTTTCTGGTTGTTTATTACTTAGTAAAGAAATATTTGAATTTTGGAAAAATCAATCGCCTACTCCTAATAGGAGGAATTGAAGACAATTTTATTTCTTTTATTTAAGTACACATGTACCTCCCTCCAGGGTAACAAATTAAGAATGTATATTGGTTAGCAAATGTTTTAAGTAGTGTTTATAAAGACTGAATTGCATATTTTATTAGCAAAGAGTAAATTTTATGACTTAGTAAATGAGAGTAGAAAATGTGCCTTGGTAAATATTTTATCGCTTAAAATACTTTTAATGCTTAAAATAATGGCCAGGAGAAATACATCATAGTTAGAGAGAACAGCAAGCGCAGAGGGCCTGAGGAGGGAATGAGCTAAATATAGTTCATTAATTTGGATTGTGAACATTCAAATAAAATTACTTCATTTAAGCAGTGTGAAGCAAATGTGAAGACATGGTAAATGCCACATTTTGAGTGGAGTAATTCTAAGTATAGTAGTGAATCAACATGTAAGATCATCAATAGTCAACTTTATTTCCTGGTATCACAAAAGTTCCCTTGTATGTTTGTTATTCTTTAGTAAAGTAGCTGTGACAATGTTCCTTGGCTATTGTGAGACCTGACTAATAATACTGGGATTTTTGAGATCAAGAGACTAGAAACCCAACATGTTTGAAATATGTGAGGTCTACAGCCTGCTTTCTCCTTTCCTTTGCTCTCAGCATTTGCTTTCTAAATCTGTCTTCTCTATTTTGTTCCTTTATATTTCTCTGTTATTTTTCTATTTTTCTCTATTGTAGTAGCTTCACTGTCTACTCTTATACACTGAATATTCAAAATCATATTTTTCAGAAGGAAATAAGATCTTAAAGAACTTACAGCAGGATACTTTTGTAAGAGGCTGTAATTCAGTAATGTAGCATGAAAATTTAAGGTTTTTGGGATGATTATTTTAATCATATATTTGTCATTGCTATTGTCAAGCTTAATAAATGATCAGAATTCTGCATTTGCTGTTCTTATTAGAGAAGCCAGTGCATTCTAAGAAATATACAAAAAAAGAACAAAAAAGAGTTGGGAACTTTTTAATCTCATCATTTAGCAGGAGTGAAAGAATTTTGCAAAGGATAACTGCTGCACACTTTGCACATTTATTAGACTGATACCCTCAGAGCATAGTATACAAATAAGATCCTTTTTTAGGAAGGATAAAATGGTATTTGCTATATACAGTTCTGAGCACTGAATTAAAAATATGCATTTCACTGAGGTGGCCTCAGGGCAAGGTAATTTCTCCATGTGCACATATTTAGCAAGTCACAGCATTAATAATTTATTCAGGATGTATAGGTAAGGTATTTTTGTACTTTAATGGAAAGTCTCATGCTTAATGGACTGGAGTACTGTCTGTGGGTGATTAAATATCTAAATATATTAATTTTAGCACACTTGACATGATTTAGGGTTTCATCTTCAGTAATCTATTTTGATTATAAGAGTTCCCCTTTTCTTTCTTCTTAATAGCAACATCATGACAACAGAGAAGAGTTTAGTGGCTGAGGCTGAAAATTCACAGCACCAACAACAGAAGGAAGAAGGTGAGGGAGCCACAAATTCAGGCCAACAAGAAACTCAGCTGGAAGAGCCTTCTCAAGAGGCAGCTGAAGGAGATACTCAGTGTGAGCAGAAGCTGAAAACATCTAATGGAGATACTCCTACACATGAAGACTTAACCAAGAACAAGGAACGGACATCAGAAAACAGGGGCCTGTCACGGCTCTTCTCCTCATTTCTCAAAAGGCCTAAGTCTCAGGTCTCTGAGGAAGAAGGCAAAGAAGTAGAGTCAGCTAACGAGAAATGTGAAGGAGGTCAGAAAGAGATAGAATTTGGAACCAGTTTTGATGAAGAGATCATTTTAAAGGCCCCAATTGCAGCTCCTGAACCTGAACTCAAAACAGACCCGTCCTTGGATCTTCATTCATTAAGCAGTGCAGAAACACAGGTAAGGATGTGCAAAAGTGTGGGAGGTATGTGATGAAGATCAGTTCCATGCTTTGCTTTTCACTTAAAAACATTTGGCTTTGTTTCTTACTAACCAGTTGACTTAGGCATTGACAGTAATAAGAAGTTTAACATGAAGCTTTGGGATTTCTTTTTTTTTTTTTTTTTTTTTTTTTTTTTATTTCT